>NC_136909.1:76333559-76803559 GCF_949606895.1 Notothenia rossii
TATCAGAATCAAAAACAGGTTTATTACCAGGAAGGTTGACACGTACGAGGAATTTGATTTGGTATTTTTAAAACGGCGCTTTTAGAAACAATGCCTGACTGTTTTGGACGTAATATGGTCTTTGTTTACATTAGCAAGCATCGCTAACACTCAGAGCTAAGCTGTACTGGAGAGAGTATGTGTAAAAAAGCAGGAAATAAAAAAAGTAAGTCACCTTGTGGTAAACCCCCAGGAGAAAAAGCATTTGAGCTCCAAACTGTTTCAGAAATAATCCTTCATGTGGTTTGGAACATGATCAGTTTGTGTCCAGAGTGGGAGGGGTCATCATCCTTATCCTCATCTGTCTTGTATCTTCTTAGATTCAGACTTCCGCTCTTGGGTTGCCTCTGCCGTACAACAAGGTATTTCTGGTCCCCCGGGCACCCCAGGACAGCCTGGCCCTCCTGGCGCTCAGGGGCCGCCGGGGGTTTCCACCGCCACCGTGTACGGCGCCGGGACTGGGGGGAGTGGCTACAGCCTGGAGGACATTCAGCGTTACCTGCAGGGTGAGTCTGACAGAGAGCTAGAAACATAATGTATACTGAGGAAGGCAACAGGTTATGGCTTAGATTCACATCGCAAAGTAATTAACAGTAATGTTACATTTTACAACAAAGAAGGTGGAATATTGTCCATTCTACCGTTACCTTTCTGTGCAGCTACAGAAAGACAATAACGGTGATTTGAATCTTTCCCAGGTTCTGGTTTCAGAGGTCTCCCCGGCCCTCCTGGTCCACAGGGACCAGCGGGAGCATCAAGCGGTCACTCCGGATCGGTTTCCTACAGTGGAAACTTCCCTCGGGAGAGCATCCGCGCTGAAGTCCAGGAGTATCTGACCAGTAAGCTCCTAACGACCAACAAGATCAAAGACATGTGAGCACAGATCCGTTCGTGTATAACAGACTAACTTTATCTTTCAGGTGACAATGTTCGTCGTGCCATCATCGGACCTCCGGGGCCTCAGGGGCCGATGGGACCGAGGGGAGAGCGAGGAGAGTCAGGCTACGTCCTGAGCCGCACGCAGAGCCATATCCAGAGTCAGGGCCAGGGCCAGGGCCAGGGCCAGAGCCAGGGCCAGGGCCAGGGCCAGGGCCAGAGCCAGAGCTATAGTCAGGGCCAGGGCCAGGGCTATAGTCAGGGCCAGGGCCAGGGCCAGGGCTATAGTCAGGGCCAGGGCGAGAGTCAGGGCCAGGGCCAGGGCTATAGCCAGAGCCTGAACTACGCTCAGGGTGACTCTCGAACCGGCACTGAGTACAGAAACATCGATCTCAGCAACCTGGACTACTCCAGCGTCGCCATCCACGTTTCAGACCTCATCAAGAGTGAGTCCATCACAGCTTCAGCATACAGATGTATTTTATATAGGGCAGCAGTCTGAAACTATACCCACCAACCTAAATGCATTAAAATGAAATAACCATTTTATTCTTTCATTTTCATTGCAACAAAATGGACAGATGAACTTATCATAATAGAAATAATAGAGAAGAACATCTGATTAATTCTCAATCTGCATTATTAGATTACTACTGCTAACTTGCTCTAACTACAGTTCCCATAATGCTTTGGGGATGTTGTGTGAACATCCCTTGGTCCATAGCAAACAGGAAATTCTAAGAGCTAATTCGGCATACTTCTAATAGTGCCAGGTTTAAAAATGTAAACAAATACCGGCTAGAAAACAGGGCTCAAGTTGTAACCCCCAGTTCTCAATTTTGTCTAACGGGGTTCCCACAGTTTCAGACCAATGAGTACTTCTTCTTCTACTTCTTCTTAAGTAAAGCATCTGAATGCATGTTCCTCCTCATGCTGAAACTGATGAAATGTTGATGATAACAACCCTTTTTTAGGTAAAGGTCTGCTGCAGGAGTATCTGGTTGAGGGTCCTTGGAGGGCGCATGTTCGAGCGATTCAAGGCCCTCCTGGTCCTGCTGGCCCCTCCGGACCACCGGGCCAGAGCCGCGTCATCGGGGCCTACGGCAACGTCACAGCGGACCTCATGCAGTTCTTCAGAAGTGAGTACACAGAGATATGATTTTCTACAAACTGCAGCTTTCCAGTCGGACAGATAGAGCCTGAATGTCTTCACTGTCATGTCACCCAGGCAAAAAGTTATAGTATCATTACTCAGAGTTAAACCTCACAGCATTGATGGACCCACATTCATTATTTCGGATTGCGTAAAGTGCGTAAAACACATATACACATACCTGCAAAAGTGAAGTATCCCTGCCTTTCAGTATTTGGAAACCTTATGTGCGTTTGGTTTGAAAATGTGGCTTCATCACGACTGAATCTGTGTTTTGTTCTTGCGCAGCCTATGGCACCATCGCAGGCCCTCCAGGACAGAATGGACTGAGGGGTGAGAGGGGGCATCCAGGACCCAGGGGAGAGAGAGGTACGTTGAAACAAAGCCGATGAATCGCTACATCTTTTCAAAATAAATCTTTTTTAGAGGAGTGACTTAGATGAGCAAGGTCTGAGAGTTTTGGTATGTTTTCAGGTGATCCTGGGCGCCCAGGTTTATCAGGACTACCAGGGGCATACACTGTCCAAGTTCCACACAGGGTGCAGAAGAGGGATGCAGGTAACTTTGGTTGAATCTTGTTAAATCACTTGAAAATCAAGCGCTACATACATGTAACTGCATATTTCAATCCACTGCAGGCGAGGAATTGGTTGCTCGTCGTCGTCAGAAGCTTCGCCGTCACGCAGGCAGCAGTTAAACACATTACTGGATCACATTTCATTTTTACTCATCTTTTATTTTAGGTGTTCAACTGTTGCAATGCAAGTAGTCAAATAGCTCTTTATTATTGCCATCTGTAGAAACGTCACAGGACAACTTGAGGGAATAAAATGATGCATAAGTTTTTTTAAAACCAGCTTTAGTAGAGGTTTGGATTTTAGCTGCTGGTCAGTGTCTTTGTTACACAGACTTCTTTACATCCGGGTGTATAATGTTTACTTTGCTTGGTTAGAAGCTTGCTAACTTTTTTTTCCCAGGGACAATTTCTATTTGTAAGCAATAAGTATCTGATATTATTTCCAACTGCTCGTGTAACTTTCGTGTCTATTGATTGGTGTATTTGATTTCGTTTTCATTGAGGATTATATTGTTTTGAGAACTATGCAAGTGTTAAATGTTGTGTCAAGGTAACCCTTCAATGTTTTATAAGATACTATAATATAGTCAGATTATCTACATAAATCAAGCTAGCATCCATCCTGACCCTTGGAAGTTATTCATTCATCCCATACAAATAAACAAGAATATTATTAACCCTTTTTTTTCTATAAATATAAAAACATGCAACATTACCAGTCAGTGAGGGTCATTTTTGCAGCAGATAGGGGACTTATGTTACAGTAAATGTTGCTGTAGTTACGACTGACGATTTACTTGAAAGATTTGTTAGTTCAAAATTAAGAAGAAGAATAAATGACATTGTTTGTGTGGTTGAAAGTCTTTAAATCACAACAAAATGATGGATTGGATTGTATATTTTTGTATAAGAGAGCACTGAAATCGATATATTTGCTTTATACCGTAAAGTGTTGGAGAGATTAAATTATAAAATGTTCCCAGATTATGTTTGACATCATTGCACTTTTTGACTTTTGATCAATATATATATAAAAGACACACAATAAATGTATTTTTCGACTCGGGAGTGTTGATACTTTTATGAATTAATTCAAAAATAATTGCATTTGAGGTGTTATGTCAGGCGTGTCAAGTTAACAGTCAATATCAAATTTATAACAAAACACAAAACAACTCCTACTTGTGCAGTGAGGTTATACAATGCTACATTATTTTTTATATAATGACGCCAAATGAGTTTTCAATAAAAAAAATGCTGGATTTCAGGTGTGTTCTACTTAGCCAGTGTAGTAATTCAATGCTGCATTGATTTGGAATCACTCTGTTCACATGACATTGAAGGTATTGAAAAGAAAATAGGACTTTTTAATTAAAAAAAACAGCTTAATTATGTCATAGTATAGTATGTCATCAAATGTAATTAAGATGTTACAATATACTTTGTCACAAAAAGTGATAAAGAAAGTAAAAGAAAAGACAAAAAAGTCACAAAGAAATGTGAAAAGTCCTAAAAAGACCAAATATAGTTTGTCACAAAAGTCTTAAACTAACACGAGAGGAACAAACCCCCCAAAATGGCTTTAGTTTTCGAGATACCTGTACCTGAGGTTTTAAAAAAATAATATATCTAGTCTATGAAACTGATGGTTGAATACAAATATTTTACTTCAAAATTATTATTTTTTGCTTGTTTCTATGTTTGGAACTTTCCCATAACCGAAAATATTGAAAATGTAGGCTCCTCTGAAGGGGGCCGTGTTGGCCTTATCCCATGTTTCTCTGGAAAGAATGATCAGAATGTCACCCTTTAGGATTAGATGTTCACAGAGAGGCAAAACATACAATAAAGCAAAGATGATATCAATATCGTTTACCATCTTTGTAATATTTACCCTTTTAGGGGCCTTAGTAAGTGTTTTACAAGTGTTTAAGTGTTTGAAAGGTTCAATTATAAGAAGGTAGACGGGTCAACTTTCAAATCAACAGTCAATATTTTATTTACAGCAATAAAATGTCAATTTATAAAGACACTTTAAATACATTTGATCCGACATGAAAATGATATCAATGTTGTAGAATGACAAGAAATGCTGTAACTTAACAAAATAAAAAAATATTTTAAATCTATGGGGAATGTGACTCTCCGGACAGTCTCCATGTACCCCGATAAGAACCCAGCATTCATGACGCAACCTTTTGTTAATGTCAGCATACAGAAAACATGACGTGCATTGATGATACGCACAGACAAAAATAAAAGAATCATGACATTTCTTTTTTTGAACCGTTAATACTTTTGCTCCTAGAATACAGCGAAGGACGTCTCAAACAGCTACAGGTACAGCATTTCACCTTTCAGACAGCACTGGCGTCAAAAAGAGCAAACAGCTCAGAGGAAAGAGCGATTACAGCGTCATATAACGGGAATACATGTAGAAAAGTAGATGTGGTCGTAAAATACTAAAGGGCATATTTGGAAAAGGAACAAAACAGCTAAATGATCAGAAAGAAATCAAAACTTCTCAGTTAGTTTGGAGTTTGAATTGGGTTGTGTGAGGCAAAGGTGACGCGCTGTCACAAACCCATTGACAGTTTTATTACTGCATATCTTTTTCATTAGCTTAGAACAAAACAGTGCAAATCAACAGCTTTACATTCCTTCATTTTCATTCACGGTGATTTCATTTCTATATATTATTTCTATATATAAAAAAGTATTTGATCATTCTCCAGGAAGAAACAGGTCACCTCTGCGTCTAACTAAGTGGGATTACAGCAATGAAATTAAATGATGTGTGAACGAAAAAGCCATATTCTTGTTCTTAAGATTGTAAAAACCCTCATGGCAAGCACAGTATCTGATTGAGCTTCATATCTAGGTACACACACGTAACATTTCAGCATTTACAACACAGTACGTCCTTAACATCCCAACACAGCACTGTTTTTGACGTGACACTACACGTGCCATAACAAAGTCATACGACAACACACTTTTTCTTGTTACTCTTTTAAACCAGCTCTACCTCACATGCAGCAACACGAGATGTCAGAGTCTTAATCACCCGTTATATGAAATGATTCAAAGAATCTCTAAACATCTTGTGATTATGAGTGGAAATGATAACCAATTTTTTAAAGGGGACCTATCATGCAAAATGCACTTTTGTACGTCTTTTATACATGAATATGTGTCCCCGGTGTTCCAGGGAACTCACCAAGTGTCAGAAAACACAACCCACTCTATTTTCCTCCATACCCAAATCTCTTAAAAAGGGGCTGCAACGGATCTGATACAGACTGATCCAGATTTGAACACTTCTATGACGTCACATAAGTGGCGCCACTGCTATTGGGCCAACTCCACCAATCAGGAGGAGACAGCCACGGACATTGCCGTTTGAAAGCGCTGGAGACGCTGTAGTACATATTTCAGGCCACCAGATGGTGCTGTTCTCACTGAATCCGAGCATGAAAGACAGTGTTAAATTGAGCGAAATGAGGAATGGCTAAAATGCATGATCTGTTAGGTATTTTGAAAAATGAAAAGTATAAATATGCCTTATATAGGTATGGTCCTACACTATATTATTCAAATATAGCATGATAGGTCCACTTTAAGTGTAGGACATTTAGGGGACGCTTCACTTGCTGAGGGGCTTGAATGCAGAAAAGAAAAAACATGAGGCACTGGGGATCGTTCATACTGTAGCAGGCTGTACTTAAACTCAAATTCATTGGCCCTTCAATACCAACTGCAAGCTTTTCAAATTTGAACATGCTCAAAAAAGTGCATATTGTTATTGGACGAGCAGAGGGACATTTAAACTAGTGAGAGTACGGTGTGTAGGCTCGTCATGCTCACTAACGGTGGAATCTAAGTGGTCACTCCACCAGGAAGAGTCGGTGAGCGCAGCCGAGTTTGATAGGAGTCTGTTTTGCAGCAGGGACGGACAGAAGAGGCTATAAACCAGAGGTGTACAGGTTTGGGATGGGGTAAAACTTGGAGACTCGACTCTGGGTGGAGGGGTTAAGGCATTCAGACTCTCCGCTCATCTTGAAGAAGACCTCCTGCTCCTGGAGCTTCCGCGTGAACTCATCCTCTAGCGCCTGCAGGGGGCAGCAGAGACAAACAGCTGAGTAACTGGGAGGATTACTTTGGAAAAAACCCACTCCTGACTGTAGTAGAGGAAGTCTGTATTTAGGTTTAACTTCAAGAGGAAATGGAGATGTATAATACCTTCTTCCTGGGTCTCAGCTTCTCCCTCCACTCCTTTATCTCCTGGCTGTGCTCCTCGTCCAGCTCCTTCAGCTTTTGGGTCTCATGTTCGATCAGAAGGTGGCACTTCTCATTCTGAAAGAAAATATGGGTCAGCACGTGTGTCTTCAGGATGAATGAATACCATCTCAAGTACTCTGACTTTATCTGCACTGGAACCCATTTCCCATTCTTATTTTCACAGCACAGGGTAAGGGGATGAAAATAAGTTAATTCTATATATTTCCTCCAACTTATCTTTTAATACATACAAAGTGTGTGTGTGTGTGTGTGTGTGTGTGTGTGTGTGTGTGTGTGTGTGTGTGTGTGTGTGTGTTTGTGTGTGTGTGTGTGTGTGTGTGTGTGTGTGTGTGTCTCTGTGTGTGTGTGTGTGTGTGTGTGTGTGTGTGTGTGTGTGTGTGTGTGTGTGTGTGTGTGTGTGTGTGTGTGTGTGTTTGTGTGTGCAGCGGCCTCACCTGTAGCTCCTGCAGCTCCCTGATGTTGGAGTCACACTGCAGCTGCAGATCCCTCATCTGGTTCTCGTGTTTCTGGTGTTGGTGAAGTCTCTCGTTCTTCTGTCTCTTGTCTTCCTGAGCAGCAAACTGGACCACGCAGACAAATATACAAAACTGTAACGGCAGCTCAAACCAAAACAAATATACTAAATGATTTATCTTTTTTACACTGGGGTTGGATTTTAAAAGCTGGTGCTCTTGTGCTTCAGGCATGGCCTGCATCTGTTTCTATATGTGTGGGTTAACCAGCACAAGAACAAGTCCAGCACCTAGCAGTAGCATATTCAAACTAAATATTCACATTTAAATGCTACTTCAGATATATTTAGTGAATGCATGTGTTTAACTAAGAGGTGAAGCTGTTTAATTAGAAAAACATCCTTTTCTAATTTTTGGAATGACAAACAAATGAAAGGTTTAGTATCCCATTTTTCCACCAGCACTTAAACGCATCATGCATTTGTGGGTGAACGTGTTGCTGGATCGTAATTCACTTTTGCTGAAAATAAAGTCATGCTTTTTTGAACAGCATTGTGATGACCCCAGTGCCAGTGAAGCTTGTGGAACAGAGACTGGAAATGTGTAGACATGGCTGGATAATAAGAGAGTCTTTTTGGGCAGGTCCTTGGTGTGACTGAGCCAGTATGACATCGTGTTGCCAAAAATAGAACATGCATGTTTAGTCACTTGTGCTTGAATGTGAGTAACAGGACAGCAGCAGGAGTCCACGTGTTACCTGTTTTATCCTCTCCCTCTCCTGCTCCACGGTGACCGATGCAGTGGCGGTGATGCGGAGGCTCTTCTTGAACATGGCCATGCGTGTTTTGGCCTCGCTGCGCTGAATCTTGGGCAGACGGACCCTCTCTTGGTTCTGTTTGTTCTTCATCTCCTCCACCAGCCGCTGGTTGTAGCGATGCATCTGCTCCATCTCCTACAAAAAACACACACATGCACATCGTTTTTGAGTTCGGCGGCATTTTAAAAAATAAGACATCTACATTTCCCTGAGTGGATTCCTCTCTTACTTTCTCGTGCCTCTTCAGCAGCTGGTGTCTCTGCAGGAAGTATTGGTCTTTGAGCTGCTGCTTCAGCAACTGGTGCTTCTCCTGCAGGTGGCGCTCCTCCAACTCCCACATGGCTGCCTCTCGAGCTACAAAACACACATGTGCACACACATGAAAACATCAGCTGAGGCCACGTAAGTGTGAAGTAGAAAACATGTATATGCTTGTTAGTCGGTGACGACAAGAGCAAAGAAAACTAAACGGACACATTACATGACGCTTTTATCCAAAGTGATTTACATACTCAATACTGTGGGCAATCCCCACAGGAGCAATTTGGGGTGAAGTGTCTCAGGGACACAACGACATGCTGACTGCAGTGGGGTTTGAACCTGTGACCCCCTGATGCAAACACTAAGGCTCTATCCACTGCGCCACACGCCTCCGTTGACATGTCCACATGTCACAGTCATGTTTAAACACTGTTGTGTTCCTTAACTTATCAAATGTTCAACCTTTCAGGCTGTTGTTGGTTTCATGTCTGCTATGAAACTTGAAACTCACACAGGAAGTGAGCTCAGTCTGTTGCTTGAGAGTTAATTCCACACATAGTGTTTGTAAAATGTTATGGAAACGTAGTGAGCATGGATTAGGAGGAGTCAGCTGATGTGGTGCCTTCAGCTGCGTTGTGAGGAAAGCATCACAGCGTTTCACACCAGCGCATGAATGAACCACAACAGAATGCTTTAAACCAATCCATACTTGATACTAAATCTTTGACAACATAAGGACAGTGCAATAGTCCCAATAAATGAATTGTAATCTCTTTAACCTTATTTTACGTCACAATAAAAGAGATAACATGAAGCCATGATAGCTTTCTTCAGAAGCTGTATTGTAGTGAAAGGACTGATTACCTCTCATCAGCTGCTGCTTGTGGTTTAAGCATTCTTTCTCTATAGTGGTGATCTCCACTTTATGCTGCTGGATGATTTTCTTC
The DNA here is from genome assembly GCF_949606895.1 of Notothenia rossii. Lineage (NCBI taxonomy): Eukaryota > Metazoa > Chordata > Actinopteri > Perciformes > Nototheniidae > Notothenia > Notothenia rossii. The sequence continues at coordinate 76,342,984 of NC_136909.1, forward strand.
AGAGCTACGTCCAGCTCCTGCTGCTGCTTCTGTAGGAACTCCTGCTCCTGGAGGGAGAAGGGGAGCAGTGAGAGGAAGCCGGGGGGGTCACACAGAGAGACAGTAAAGACAAAGAGAGAGAGAGAGAGAAGAGGGCACAATAACATTTCTCAAGTATCTAAACTGCCTGAAATTAAACTATATATTCTAGTCAAGCCATCCACTTCAACTTCAGAACAACACACAGCAACTGGTATCAGTAGAGGAGACACTCAGAGATCATGGATGGCAACGATCCACGAATGGAGGTGAAGAGAGAAAGAGAGAAAGTTAACAGTTCAGTAAAGATTCACAGTTTACGTGAGACAACATCGACATTGATGTTCACACCGTCCAGAGAGCAGCGTAGATTATGCATGACTGATAGTCATTCTCTATTTATTTATATTTTCTCTGTATTTACACATTATTTAGAATTCGGATTTCTTCTACTTTTCTGGGGGCAAATTGTAGGTTATACAGTATGCTGATATTACTTCACTATGATTAGGCATAACTAATCAAACACACTCCAAGATGTCACCACGAACACCTACAGTACACTGCAGTTGAAGATGGTTTACCTGTGATACTCTAACTAAAGAATGCACTATGATACAAGTGACTCCTACATCCATCCTGTGAGGCAAGTCAGTCTATATTTGGCTGACATAGACAAACATGGATCCAGACAGCGACTACACCTCTGGGATGGAGCTGTTTACTCCCAGACTCAATGTAGCGATGTAACACATTATATTAAACCACAGACCAGATGTAGAACATTTGTGGAGAGAAATACTGAGAGAAGAAATAACCACTGCACAAACACACTGAAGACAACACTCAAAAAAACCACACCGTCCATGATTACATGTGTCGTTATTACAAACTGAACTATCTCAAAGTATCCTCTCATATCTAAGTATGGGCCAGAAACAGAAACAGAATGTGGGGTTGATGGCGGGGGGGGGGGGGGGACACACACTTACATCCTGCATCTGAGCGTTGAAGAGTGCGCATGAGGACAACTGAAAAGACTGAATCATAACCTGGGCCACTGCCTGTGGAGGAGAGCACACAGCGCACTCGTCCAGATCAGGGACACACACACAGCTGAGGATCTCACAGACACATACATACACACACAGTCAGTCACACACACACACACACACACACACACACACACACACACACACACACACACACACACACACACACACACACACACACACACACACACACACACACACACACACACACACACACACACACACACACACACACACACACACACACACACACACACACACACACACACACACACACACACACACACACACACACACACACACACACACACACACACACACACACACACTGATTCTTCCTAAGTTATGTGAGAGACTTTCCACCTTGGGAAAACCGCTGAGTTTAAGGCTCACAGCAGAGTTTAAGGCTTACAGCAGAGTTTAAGGCTCACAGCAGAGTTTAAGGCTCACAGCAGAGTTTAAGGCTCACAGCAGAGTTTAAGGCTCACAGCAGAGTTTAAGGCTCACAGCAGAGTTTAAGGCTCACAGCAGAGTTTAAGGCTCACAGCAGAGTTCTAGTTAAATGTTAGAAGCAAGTCAATTAATAAGTTATTTATAGTCTTCTCATGCTTGAAGGCGGCACTTGAGTGTTATCCAACTTGAGTTGTTTGGTTACTTTCCATGCTACAGGCTCCACGAGGGTTAAATGAATTGCTAATAAACCTTTCAAGGGAACAAAGGCCTTTGTCCACATGTCTAATTCATAAAAGATGAACAGAAACAAAGTTAGGAAAGGGCTTTTAGTACAGATATCTGCTATGGAAACAAAAGCTTTGCATGAACTCACTACACCGAGCTCGACACTCATCGATTTGCATCATCACTGACGAGTGTGCTGTGACATGCAAGTCTGTTCAGGGGAAAATAATGAATAGAGAATGTGGGGTGTTAAGAAAAGGGTAGAATAGATGCAACTACCGTACATTTGTTCCTATGTGTACAAATTACAGTATGCACTATTTTGTAAGGGATGGACGTTTTTGATTATTGTTATTTCTGGATTGTTTGGTCTTTAAAAAAGTCCGAATGACTGGAAGGAGCTCATCACAAGTCCTGAAGTCGTTTTTTTTGATTAACATTTTAAAACCCCCGAAGAAGTTCATTTTATTATCATGGAGAACAAAAAGAACAGCAAATATTCACAAAAAAAAGTATTTTGCTCAAAATATGACTTCAAGTTTCTGTCAATGGACTAATCAACTAATTATTGAAGCTATACTAGTTATTCCTTTTTACATTGTAATATTGATGCACATAATTCTAATAGTTTCCATAGTACAACCTCCATGTATATGTCTTTTATGTCATTGCTGTTTGTGTGCATTGAGAATACTTTATAAGAACCAGGTTATAGAGAGGAAAGGGAAAGGAGGAAGAGGGGGAAATCTTCCTCTTCCTCAGAGTAAGAGACAGCAGGTGAAGGTTTACCTCTGCGGTCTTAAGGAGCAACAGGTCCTCCTTTATGCGTCTCATGAGCTCTTTTCTCATATGTTTGGGTGACTGTCCGACTTCCTCTTGGACCTAAAGTGTGTGTGCAGACAATGGTTGATGCTGTATGTTCTGAAAATCTAACAAAGCTGGCCAACAACAGAAGAAGAGACATGCACGGCCCACTTTGAGAGGAGATACTGCACCCGGCCACCAACTGATTTAAATTCAGCAGAATCAACTTCCTGTCTGACGTAACTTAACCGCTAAGACAGTTGTTTTTGATTAGAAGCATTTCAGAAATGTGAGTTTGAACTGCAATCAAGTCATGAGTTTCTCAAAAGAAACATTCGACTGGTTCATGGCAGATGTTAGTCTGAAAAACAGCTCCCTCTGTATTACTATGCATTCAAGTCCCACCGCCTTAGTTATGATTTATTCTGGGAATAAAAAAAAGAGTAACCGAGTTGGAATCATCTGGCAAATACGGCCTTTGAATGATTTACAGTCGACTGCTCTAATCCTTGTCATTTAAAAGTGAATGCAGGTTACACCTCACTGACACTTATCTCCATCGCCACCATCGAGTAAGCAATTGATTTATATGAGAAATACTTCAACATTTGACTTAAGATGATTCCATATCAGTTACTCTTTTTTTATAATATCCCCAAATAAGCCCAACACCATTTGGAAGAATCTTCGAAAGTCGGCCATCCCATGACCAAAGCCACCTCACACACTCATACAAAACACACGGTTAGTTAATACAGAACAGAAATACAGTACACTTTGAAAAAAAGACACAACATTGCAAATATCAACATATTTAAAATAATGCGTTGTTTCCATAGAAAGAGCTTATGTATCTGCAGCTGCACAAACACAACAAAGAACATAGCTGAGAAGTGAAGCAACCACTTTGAGCCAAACCTGCAATAATATTTTTTAAATACAATAAACTATGAGGTAGTTCAGAAAGCAAATTACGGAGAGCGCAACCACCACCAGGCAGCATAAATACACAATGGATGCCAATTGGCATTTTTGGCATAAAAAAGCAAAACACAAGCACGCCCAAAACTAACAACAGAGCATTTACTGTACGGCTGCCAAGCAGAGAAAGACCTAACATACTGTATATGAATAAAACAAGCTCAGCACACTCTCACAAGACTGAACTTTTACAATATAGCTCTCTAAAAATAACATATGGAGTTAGCAGCACAGTAATGCTTAGGAGGCAACTAGAAGCCTCAGGGCAGATGAATAATGGTTACAACAACAGCATGGAGTTAGCAGCACCGAGGAGAAGGATGGCACAGTCTGTCTGTGGCCATCATTTGCACAGAAACAGTACCAGGCAGAGCAGAGAGGCACTCCCACAGGATTAATATGACACAGCCAAGTATGCCACCGGCTAAATAGTTAACCACATGCCCCATTAAACAGCTCGGATCTATGACATGCAATTGTTACAAACCCAAGCTCCAGCAGTTAGGAGCTGATCAGCCCACTAAAGGCACTTCCAAGCAGAAACAGTCATGCACCGCCCCTACCTCTTTCTTCCGATTCTTCATCATGTTTTGGAACTTGGAGAGCTCCTTGTCTTGGTCGGCTTTGATGCGTTTGGCTTCGTCTCGGAGCCGGCTGGTGTGATCCTGTTCAAGCCGCTCGATGGTCTGCTTCTGCTTCTTCTCAAGGTTCTCCACTTCTTGGTCATATTGGCGCTTCTTAGCCTGCATGGACAGAATCAGCAGAACTGGCATCAGCCTGACATCATGAAGTCAGATTAAGACTTTGGCTTTGCTGCTTAGAGGAGAGGAAGGTTTAACTGGAGAATACATCTTTATGGTGTCATTTTAACCTAGAAAACATATTGTCAGAATCAAATGTATCTTTTTAATGTTGAGACCATAATTCATTAAAGGTCCCCTATCATACTGTTTTTCATCAATATATTATAGGTCTCAGATATATACAAACATGTCTCTGAAGTGTTTGGCTCCAAATACCAAACAGATTATTGTAGCGTCCCATAATGCCCTCTGTTTCAGCCCTGTTTCCAAAAAACTGATTCTCTGTTTGTTACTTTAGATGAAAATAAGGAGCCACTCCCCACGCCCCTCTGACACCTCATTCACACCAACGGTGTTTCAGGGCCGGTTCGGAGCTGGAGCTTGAAAAGCACCGGGTTTTCCTCTTCACACCGCAGCGGAGCAGCCTCTTAGCTCCGGAATCCGGTTCGTTTCGAGCACCAAAAAATTGTCCGGCCGGAGTAAAAGCACCACTTACGTCACGCTTACGTCGAGGCGGGGGCAGGGGCGGGATCAACTCCTGAACAACAACAAAAAGCCGGCGTTTTATCCAGTTTGTACACAACGATGGAGAAACTTAACAAGCAGCAGTGGTCCACTGAAGAGACCAGCTACCTACTGGGAATCTGGTCTTCTGAAGAGGTACAGAGGAAGCTGGAGCACAATCGGCCTTTGTTGTTGTCGGTGTCAGCTGTGAGGGGTTTCCGCGCGGTTTGGCTTTATGAAGCAGGCACGCAAACGGTTACGTCATGACGCAAACGATGATGCAATGACGCAGCACCAGTCGGACTCTGGGCTGTGTGAAAAGAGCCGGAGCCAAACCGAAGAACCGGTTCTGAACCTGAAAAGCTCTAGCACGGAGCTTGAACCGGAGTTGCGTTGGTGTGAATGAGGTATGAGAGAGATTTAGTTAAAAAAAGGAGGAGGAAATTCAGGTGATAAGGTGTGTGTGTGTGTGTGGGGGGGGGTTACCTTGGTTGGTGATTGGCTAATGGTTACAGAAGCCAAAAAAACGTTATGACATCATAAACAATGTCATAAACATTGACCAGGACACTGAAGTCCAGGTCAATGCATTTGTCACATCCCGCATCGACTACTGTAACGCCATCCTCTCAGGCATTCCCACCAAACTCATCAATAAAGTTCAAATTAGACAGAACTCTGCAGCCCGGATCATCACCGCCACCAAGGCCTCAGAACACATCACCCCCATCCTCATCCAACTCCACTGGCGCCCCGTTCAATCCCGTATCAACTTCAAAAACCTACTGTTCACTTACAAAGCCCTACATCTTGTCCGGCAGTGGCTCAGTCAGTAGGGGCTTGGACTGAGAGCCTCTAGGGTCGCCGGTTTAAGTCCCCGATCAGACCTAAAATATGGAGTGTGGACTGCTACTTGGAGAGGTCCCAGTTCACCTCCTTCCCTGCCGTGGTGCCCTTGAGCAAGGCACCGGACACCCCCCTTCCCCCCCTCACTCCCATTGCTCCCCGGGCGCTGTACACTAGCTGCCCACTGCTCCTAGTGCTAGACTCCTGGTACTAGGATGGGTTAAAAGCAGAGAACACATTTGACTGTGTGTGCTGTGACCATTCAAGAGGGTTTCCTCCCTCCCAATTCTAATTCTAATAACCTGGCCCCCGCCTATCTGGCTGACCTCAGGAGTGCACCCCCTCTCGCTCCCTCCGCTCCTCCTCTGCTGGTCTGCTAACCGTCCCCACCCCACATCTCGTCACCATGGGTGCTCGGGCTTTTAGCTGCACTGCTCCCAGACTCTGGAACTCCCTCCCCCCGCACATCCGACAGTCGACCACAATCACCATATTCAAATCCCAATTAAAAACCCATCTGTTCCAATCTGCCTACTCACTGTAGTGCTCCCCATTATATGTTTCATTTGTGTCCACTTTGTCTCCTCCATGATTTCCTGTTTGTGTTTTATCATGTTCTGTTGCCTATTAGCGGTTTCTTTTTTTTTAACAAATTGTACGGTGTCCTTGGGTGTCATGAAAGGCGCCTAGAATAAAATGTATTATTATTATTATAAAGTGGACAAAATCGGATCAGCTCATTTTCAGACAGGTTTTTATAAAAATGGATCAGGACAAAAAAACGTTCAGAATCTCTTTACACATGTTTATCTATAAAACACATGAAAAAGTGGATTTTGCATAATAGGTGACCTTTAACAAGAAATGTCGCTTTGGAGTACAAATAATACATTCTGCAGCAAATGATAAAAATAGCCTGGAGTCTGGCCCCGCCCCTCATGTAAGTCCCTCCATCAGATGTAGATCTGCTTTGAGATGAAGCAGCCCGTTTCCTAGGTGTAGGCCAAATACAGAAAAAACACACATCACACCACCGCGGTTCGAAACACTGACTCACAGCAGTTTCCTGTTCAAAGCGGCGGAAGATCTGCTCTCTCTGCTGCTGCAGCTTGTTGCTCAGCTGCTGCTGGGCCCTCTGCTCCTCTTTCTGCAGGAGGCGCAGCTCTCTCAGCTCCTGCCGCCTGAGGAAACCACACAGGGGGTCACGTGTTAACTCATCTTCATCTTTTAAACATACGTTTCATTTCTGAGATAAGATTTGATGTAGGGCTGCTCAATTAATCGTATTTTCATCACGATTACGATTATGGCTTGCAACGATTACGAAAACAACGTAATCGAAATAAAACGATTTTTTTTAAAATTATTATTATAATTTTTTTTTTTTTATAATTTTTTTTTTTTCAGTTGAAATATACTTAAAGTTCAGGGTAATCAACTGTTAAAAACATACTGTTCACATTTTTTTTCTCCAATAAATGGATGTTTTCAAAGTCAATGAATAATCGCATTTAATAATCGCAATTACAATTATTGACCCAAATAATCGAGATTATGATTTTTGCCATAACCTCGCAGCCCTAATTTGATGGTTTGTTTTATATATACATTATTAGTCTCCTGATTATATTTACTAGCTGCTTTGAAGCTCTTGCTCTCTCCATTTCTGAATGAGTATTTAAAGTGAAACATGTTACTGTCATGAAACCAACAGCAAATAGTCAGACAGCACTTGTGTAAACATTCGGAGCAGCAAGGCTTTAAATGGAAACATGGGAGATGACAGAAACAAAACGAAGCATTCATCACGGGAGATAACCCATCTGGCATTTGTTAAACTCAGTGGGAGTTGTGAAATGAATAAGAGCTAAATAAGGCAGGCATGTTAAATAGGCCATGTCACATATTTAGAACAGCGCAGTAAGCAGATTGCACACAGACGTACCTCAGGAACCTCAGCTCTTCGCTCTTGGTGTCGTTATCTGTCACTATCTTTGATGTCGTCACGCTGACCTCCACACCGTCCACCATGAACTTACGCGTCTTCTTCAGAGTCTTCTTCTGACGTCTTGACTCCTACAAAAAAAAAACAGAAGATTGGGTAAATGATCTAGAGTGGGGATGATTTGACAACTGAGATTGTTAATGAGGCACAGATGATTTTACCTGCATAGATATAGAGCCCCCGTCTTTACTCTTGGACAGGAAGCTGGATATAGACAGATTGAGGTCCAGGCTGCTGCTATCGGCGGCTGAGCTGCTCCCAGAGTCGGAGTCCTTCTCCAAATCCGACTTGATGGCAGCGGGGCTTCCGTGCTCCATCTTGCTTTCTGAATCCGTTTCGCTCTCCTGGACAGAGACGGCATCTTGAGACGCGCTCCCATCTGCGGCGGGGGCTTTCTCTTCATCCTCCTTCAGATCTTTAGGTGTGGCCACTTGTTCTGAATCCTCAGAGGTGTCTTTGGCTTCATCGCTGACTCCATTAGTGGATTCAGTTGGGGTCTTTTCCTCCAGATCCTCCTCCTTGGTCTGATTCTCTTGTTCGGGCTGTTCTGCCTCCTCGTGCTTTTCCCCTGGCTGACTCTCTACCGCCTCCTTCTCCAACAGAACCGCACCGGAGCACTCATCCACGCTCTCTATGTCCGTGTCTCCATTTACTGCTGTGTCCACTACATTTGATTCTATATCCTCTGTGTCTATAGTCACATCAGTGCCATTAGCTGTGTCTTCTGGTATGTCCTCCATCACTTTCTGTTGAGGCGTCTCCTCATCTGGCGCTTTGCTTTCTTCTTCTGCCTTTGCCTCTTCTCCTGATATGGATGATTTTTCTTCTGGTGTTTCTTCAGGTTTCTCTCTGGATTCTTCTGAACCAGCATCTTTTTCTTCTTCTGCTTTCACCTCCTCAGGTTCTTTGATTACAGGAGTCGGTCCGTCTTCTGTTTTCTCTTCTTGTGTCTCCTTCTGTTCCTCCTTTGTTTCCTGACCATCTGGGATATGTTCTTTTGCATCTCCTGCTACAGGTTCTTCAACTACAGCTTCTTCTGGCTGTGATACTACAGGCTCAGCAGGAATCTCTTCAGCTTGACCGTCTTCTGGTTTGAGCTCTGCAGGATCTTGTGGTATTAAGTCCTTGGGGGGCTCTAGTAGCCCAGAGGCCAGGTCTTCATTACCGGCATCAGACACCTCGTTGAGTTTCTCCTCCTCAGTCTTGTCTACCTCACTTGTTCCAAGTCCTTCATCAGAGAGCTTATCACTGGTCTGGTCTTCAGTAGCACTTATTTCCGAAACCGATTCCAGGGCAGAGGGAGTTGCTGGGACTTTGTCGTCCTCTGAGCTGGCCACACTGGCATCAGATGGCGCTCGCTTGTGCCCAGGAGCCGCCGCCTGAGCCAACAGCAAAACAATATGTTATTTACACCAACAACTCAATCATCAATGTAAACATATTGAATTGAGTATTATGCTGGATACATGTACAAACACCAATTATGCTGCATACCACAGGTGTATCAGGCTCTTCCTCCTCCTCTTCCTCTTTGCTATCCTCAATCTCCTCTGTGACTTCAGCTTTGGCCTCGGCTATGAGCTCTCTGAGAGGTCTGCTATTAGTTACACTTGTGACAAAAGGATGCTACACATATGGCGGAGACACAAGAAAATAGATATCATTAGTCTTAATATCAGGTTCATAGAGGACAAACAGCAAACAGACATTACAAATGGTTTGAATGTAAGTTTGTATGCATGATTTGTGCTATCTTGTGATTGGCCTAAATGGTTGCATGTTGTTAGTTAACAGCAGGGAGTGAGTGGAGTAGGGCAGCTCACCTGTAGAAGCTGTAGCGTGCCCCACCTATTGTCAACATTCTTATCAAGTGCTTTCCGCAGAAAGTCGTTGAATTCTGGCGACCTTTGAGGAATAAATAAAAGAGAATCAGCTTGTTTAACACTCCATAGGTCCTGGAAAGAGAAATGTATACCATGCCTTCCCTGCGGGCAGACAGTTAAGCATTAACAATTTCCCCCCAAGCGTTCACACAGTCGACACATCCTTATCTCCAATCCGGAAACATTCCAGTGCCACCTCTCTAGTTATCACCAGTGCTCAATCTCACCAGCGAGAGGGATGCATGAGTGTGGGAGGCTCGGACTTGGCTATTTTCAGAAGCACTCTCATGGGATTCATCTCGTGGTTGGGCGGCTCAATCTGCGCCAGCTCTATCAGGGTAACCCCCAGGGACCAGATGTCGGCCTTAAAGTCGTACGGACGGTCTTTGGAAGTTTCACACATGACCACCTCTGGGGCCATCCTGCAAAATAAGAAGTGGGGTTGTAATAAGCATGGAGGTACATCTGGATAGGGAGTGAATGTGAATTTGGTCACTTCTCTTCAATCTTTAATGATAAAAAGCCAATACAATACAATGTGTGTTAATGTTAGACTTGATTCTGAAAGGTAGGAAGTCTATTCAGAATATAACGCTGAGGTCATTCAACACTGTGCATCTAAATGGGTGAATCATGCCTTTTCCGTTTCTATGCTCCAGGACAGCTTTTGTGCCACTGCATAGAAAAAGTGTAGCAGTGAGACATGTTGGGACAATTATCAGCTGGACAGAGGAGAATGGCCTCTTGTCTGCAGACTGCATGACTCACCAATACGGAGTCCCGATGAAAGAATCTCTTCTCTGTAACGTCTTAGTATTTTTAGCAGACACCCCAAAGTCAGCTGAAGGTAGAAGAAATTAGTTATGATTATTTTGGTGAATCAAACTTGCTCATTTAAACTTTTTTTAGAGCCACAAAGTTGTATCAGAAATATTTTATGAAATATGAGTGGGACAGAAAAAACGAAATGTCTCTTTCCTATCATCACTCACAGCAGTTCTGTTACCTATAAACCATTTCACCCTGCTCTCTCTTTTTCTCCCAACACTTACAGCTTGCACACATTAGAGGGAAAGTGAGATCTGTCGTTAAGTCCGTGTTGACTGCTTGATAATTATTGTTTGCCAGGCTCCGCCATGACCCTCTGCCTACAGAGCATGAATCATCATGGATGCTACAAAAGCAACATGAATACTTTAACTTCTGGAATATTATGCAACAAAGTCAATATAACACCAGCTCCAGTGCATAAGTGGTGTTGATGCATTCCTCTCCTTTGGTGTAATAGTAAACGGGTCACTTTGTTTTGTAACTCTAAAAATGAATAAATGCATGAATGACTCATTCCAGTTTTATCATATGTTGACAGTGCTGTGCACCATTTCCCCCGAAGTCACATAGCTCAGCTGGTTGCCACAGCACTGATTGCAATGGGACCCACACATGACTTTACTTATTAACCTATTAAGCCTATAAGTGCCGAGGGTTCAAAGTGGCCACCAAGACCAAAATCAATAATATATCAGCCATTGTTCTGTGTAGTATTTTGAGTTTAACTGGACCATGATTGAATAATCCTTCACATTTAGAGAAATATCCCAATGACAAATGCAGAAGCAATATATGACAAAATATGACAAAATAGTTTTTACCCAGTTTCACTTCTCCCTCCAAGGAGAGGAGAATGTTCCCGGCTTTCAGGTCTCTGTGGATGACTTTGTTGTCGTGGAGGTAAGTCAGAGCCTCCAAGGTCTGCCGACACACCACGCGGATCTGCGGCTCCGTCAGGGCCCTCTCCAGCTCTGCACATGCACACAATTCATGTTATTATGGTTATGGTAGGTGTAGTTTTTTGGTTCACTTTTACAAACACAGACAACTCTAATTGGCTGGGTACTTAACCCACTTCATCTGAAAATACATTTAAAAATGGTACTGTTATCTCCACCATATGAATTGTCATTATGAATTGAACCAATGTTTGTACTGATTGATGAGTAAATGTCTGGAAACCATTTAGCATTTAGGGTTAGAGTAGGCGTCACATTTGATGAATATTCAAAATGTTTTATGATTGTTCTTGTATTTGAACAGTCCGTTTTGGATCTAAACTGACTGGGCTACTGTATATCATTTCAGATGTGCTGGTCTGGCGGTATCCAATAGCAACATGAGGGCCAACTGCCACCCTGCCACTCGTCAGCATGTATGACTGGACAAGTCCGGGGGAAGAAATTCATTCTGGGTGAGTCAGCAGGGCACAAAGCATCGACACCCAACAGTGCAGTGAATGGATTGTTATTCTCTTTGTGGTTCAAGCATGATAGAAAGTGGTGCGGTGTTTCTTCAAGCAACACAATAACAGGGAGAAACTGCCGGCATTAGAAGTGGACTAACCCCCTCCATGAAATCTGAACTACAATAATTACACAGTTGGAATGGCCTCTCTCAACTGGGAGAGGAAAAAAAATATCCCACAAGAGTTTATGGACGGAATAAAAAAGTAAAGAATTGGCACTTAAGGATGGAGCAAAGAAACAGCTCCAGAACTTTATAGTGTTATTCTGTTTCCTGCACTGAATGAGGGACTTACCCAACATGATGGCATCCACTGCACCACCCGCACAGAACTCTATCAGAATCTGAAATGATAAAGCAAAGTGGAAAATAAGTAAATGTGTACTGTTATGCAATAAAGTCAACACATTTAACTCTCATAGCACAGAATGTGTTTCAAATGAGATACACTAAAATAAACCTGTGTTATCTAAGGTAGGAGAAAAACATGACCCCTATGTGAGAGACATCAGAACCCCCTTTTCTATGTTATTGATTACTCTGTGGAGACAGTCCAAGAAGCCTATCGATCAGACGCTGAACATCCTGAGCAGCATCCTCTATTGACACGTCTTTTCAGCATAATCTATGTTTTAATCCTTGCTGGATCAATTTTCAGGCTGGAGAGAGGGACTGGGACCCTCCCCTCGTGTTTTCTTTAACATGCACAGCAATTTTTATGCAAATGGTTTGTTAGTCATCAATCATTTTGACAAAATGAACTATTTTTAGAGCATTAGGGTCTTATTCAAGTGTAACTGGTTAGTGAGTGTTTCTACACATGACTCACGTCCAGGGTATTTCCTCATCCTGTACATTCTGAGGGAAAATGGTTTCCTCATTCATGTGAACATGATAGCTTTAAGCAAACACTCCTCCTCAAAGCAACAGGTTGTGTGCAGTACACACCATTGAATTCCTGGAGTACAGACAGATGAATTATTGCCACAAACTAATATTTTACAGATCCATATATTTATTTAGGGATTACTAGGGAAGTACTGATTGCATTAGGTATGGCTTTAAAACCATGGCAACAAATGACTTTCACAACTTTAACAAATCACCCGCTCTCTATAACAAGGAGGAAGATAACATAGTATTGTTTTATTGAGATGTGAAACTGACCGCAGCTGTAATGTATCCGAACACCACTTCATGCACTTGCCAGCCAGTTGGCAGCGTATTGATCAAGTCAATATGAATGTATGTATAAAGCCCATTTCATTCATTATGTATCAGTTGATAGAGCAAAATGAATCAAAGCTACATCGAGCAATGCTTCTATTCAGAGACTCAACAAAGAGGAGAAACCAAGTGGTTGTTCCTGTTCTGCATAACCATTTAGCGTGCCATGGGAATCTCACTTTTAGTTTGGTATGATTCTAAAAAAGGTGATGATCTCAGGTTACATTGAAACATTATGCATGGCAATAAATCCTCTCTTTTCTAGCAACTTTTTTTGAGCAAAAATATGATGCATTGAGTCAACATCCACACGTGCTAAGCAGATTACACATTCATCATGCTGCTTAAAGACGGGGGCCGGAGGGACAACCTGCATGCAGCTCTGAATTATTCAGGCACTTTCTCCAGCCACCAAAACCACTCCATTATCTTCTCATAGATGTGTCCAGTCCACAAGGGACGGTCACATGACACCACCTGCCAGGACCTAATTGCTCTGGGGCCTCTTAGTGAGATCTACTGACCGACTATTAGAACTGCAATGTGACCAAACTCAGGAATAGAACATGGGTTTGTAGAAATTAACTCTTGTATTACCATAAAGACACAATATAGGCTGTTAAGGGTTTGTGGGGGGTAAGAATCAGGTCATACTGTATGTGGAGCATGCCTGTGACTTCAGCTGGAGGATTATGACCTATGACTTCTCAGAGGTCAGTTAGTCCTGAACATGCGGTCCTGGCCTCGTACTAGCCCCTGACTGTGCCACATGATCATTTTTGAAACTCTTCAAATGTAGGCGATAAGAAAAAAATGCAACGCTATTTTTTTATTTTTTATTACAGCTTAACAAATCGCGGCTGGTGATGAATTTGTGTGTCTCTCCGTGCGTGACTGATCCCTGCCTCTTTGTCTCTTTGGCTTCAAATCAAAAGCAACACGGAAACAAAGAAGCAAAAAAAACAACAGTTCTCTCTGTGAAGCACTTGCTTACTCACCCAAAGTTTGCCTTCAAAATAGAAGGCATCCAGCAATTTGACGATGTGATGGTGATCGCAGGAGGCCAGAATTTCAATCTCTACCATGTAGTCCTCCAATTCATCCTCCGTCTTCGTGTCAATAACCTTGGCAGCAGCGAGGGTCCCATTCTGCTTGTTCTGAGCCTAAGAAAACAACATTGACAACAAAGGCTTGAGTATGCTGATCAATACATGTCTGATATCGCTGGCCAGACTACAGAACATTTTGTCTTATTGTCCAGGGCATCGCCCTAGAGTGGCTATCGTGGAAGAACATCAATCATCGTTAACATTTCATTAAAGACAAAAGGTATTTTAGAGCTAGAGCAATAACCACTGCAGCACTTCCTGTCTTGTGTAGCACCTGGAGGGTCACATGTCTATAAATACATTTCATTCAGACTTTATAACATGTTGGTATATATTAAAAAGGAAAATGTCTGAAGAAAAAACCCATAGCAACCACTTGAGGTCAAAATATTTACAAAACACCCCATCATCTTCTGCCCTACTCGAACAAAAGCTGAGCTGGCTCACTTCCTCCCCTTCATTTCATTCCCTTTCTTTCCTTCCGTTCACTTTGATACACCTACCTAGGTCACATGTGAAGTCACACCGGCAGTAATTTAGAGGTCATATTAAACACGTTTTTATTTCATAGACTTAACAGATCAATGGGTTGTGCTTGTCTTTATTGGTAACACATTAACGTGAAGTCTTCCCTCCTGAATGGGCTATACTGAAGAGACAACAATGAAAAAATTCCCACATACCCCGTCGAACAAGTGGCTATTTTAAGTACAGCTTTGGGCTTAATGTTTATGGATACAAACACAATCTCAGGGAGTTAAGGAAAAAGAACAGGGAGGGAGTGTTAGAACCGTCACACACTATATTTACACAGTTCTGGTCTGATACACTCCTTGCCTCTTGCCCTTTGTGCCACTGACGCCTGTCTAGCAAAGGCCATCACTTATACATGCCCACAATATCAGCGATGGCAGCGATGATTTGTCTGCCTCGGAGATATTCAAGTGGTGCCTGTGGCCTTCCGTCATTATTACATAAAACATTTTTGACTTAAAATGAGCTGGCTGTTATAGTGCGTTGGGGGATTAAATGAGAGGGTTTGTTAGTGTCATTTTATAATACTAGTTTTTCCATCCGGTGAAAATGATGTGAACCAACAGATTTTGTCAACAGAATTATGTAAGCTGTTTTTTCTAATAGATGGCACGCCTCTTCACTAATCAAAGGTGTAATACAAACTTGAACTGTGCTAATGTGCATGAAGATGTTCAATTATTTTCCACGCTCTTAAAACAAATGATTCACACTTTGCTGGCTGTGTCACCCTGCCCAAATGAGGCAGCCCTCAAAGGCCTGTGAAATAAATGGTGGAACAGTTATGTGACCTGGAGAAGTCACATCCTCCACACCCCTCTCTGTGGGAAAAGTGAGTCAATACATTTGAAAGTGTTTATTTGTCCACAACTTCAGTTTGACAAGGCACGATAGTGTTCTGGCTTTCCTCACACTTAGTTAAACGGCTAATAAGACTTGCAAATGAACATTTCCCGGGCCATTAGCTGCATTACTTGATCACAAGAGTTCCAGGAAAAGACAATGTAAGTCACAGAGAAAAAAATAAAAAGCCAAGGTTACTGAAATAAAAGAGTCCTGGATTGATGGATGTTCATGTGAAACACTTAACTAGATATATTTATAATCTGATAATGTGTCTGATTTGTATACATGTCCTTTTTTCTTAAGGGTTATTTAAGAGGTTGTATTCATTGATGTTGAAAGCATGTATGTTATCAGCATTTAACCTCCACACAAAGACATAGGTTTATGAACATAGTTAATCTCTCTTACATAAGATGTTCTCAGCCTAATGCAAATTCACATAGAGATAACTTGGAGAGGTGCGTCAGTGTAGAGATTAGAGATGTGGACACAATACCCTGAATACCTAGCAAATTAATCCAAAATGGCAAGCTTCAGCTTCAGAAATCATCACAAAACGAAACCACCCAACTCTGGCACTCTGACTCTTAACAGAAACTTTAAAAAGCATTGCTTTGAGGATATTCCATTACATAGCATTGTACTGTATGTGTTGCGTGTGTTGTGTCCACCTCATGCATAATGTAAATTGTGTGTTGGTGAAACAAATAGGCCTATAGACCGTCATCCTAACGTGACAAACTGTTTACACTACATTTACATACACACCTGGCTGTGCACCTGCTGCAGTGCATGGCATAAAGAAATACAATGAGAGTCACATATTTAAATGTCAAGGGCAGCTGCCTTCAGGATGTTTTTACTGTCACTGAATACAACTTAAAACAACTTAGTTAGCATTGGAGTTGCCATTTTTAACCTGTGGTGGTGAACCACACCTTCAACAGTTTGACTGAGGCCAAGTACAATTCAATGACATGACAAAGTCATAATTACTACATGGTAATGTGACAGGGCCTACTGTTAACGTCCAAAATAGATAATAGCCTACTGACACATTTAGGTAGGATGTTACTCAACAACAGCCCTAGGTCTCGCTTCTTCTAAAGGAGGATTTCAGTAAGCATAATAGTTGAAGTACAGTATAGTGTTGTTGTGAGATGTAATAACATGCACTTGACACACATATGTCATTATTGGGGGTCTAGTTACTTAAAAAAGGTGTCCTGAACGAGGATTCTGCTGTCATTTTACCGTTATATCTTATAATGAAAACAACATGAAACACAACGGAAGCGGGTGTCATAAGAAAAGGGTTAGCAAGAAAAGGCGGATGTTACACGTTACCTTGAACACTTTGCCAAACGCTCCATCTCCCAGCTCCCCAATGATATCCCATATTTCCTCCGGGTTGACGTCTCTATGTACATGTTCATACTGCTTTTTCTTCTTGTCAGGCCCAAGCTTAAATATCTTCCGAAAATTGAAGAACGACATGTTTTCAGGAGAGAACTACAGAGCTGTGGATGCGGTCTCTTCGGCTATTTCCGCCAAGAAGATATAGCCTAGCGGTTCCTCCCGAGCTTAATTGGCTATCGAAATAACAGCAAGCAGGCGTAAACTGCTGTTGTAGCCATTCAACTATGATAATGCCAATTATAACTTCCCTCGACGGTGGTTATTCATAATCACATCATAGACGGGCGAGATGAGGGATACGGAGAAGAGTTCGCTGTTACGCACAAGCTAGTATTTCCGTTTTGAAGAAAAAAAACACAGTTATTAAACAGCAAATATCGAGCATTTCGTCACACACGATACGACATTATCATTATTAAACGTCAGTAACGAAACGGAGAGTCACAGAGCCAATGCCTCGGTTGGCTGCTGGGCACACAGAAGTTAGCGGAGCAGCATTAAGCTAGATAACGTAAATTGATTTCCGTTAAAAGACGTTATAAAATAAAAGCAAACAAATAGACTTTTGGTCTCAGAAATATGTACAGAGAAAATAAATGGTTGTAAAGTAACTAAGTAGATTTACTCAGGTCCTGTCCTTAAGTACAATTTTGAGATACTCGTACTTTACTTGAGCATTTCAATGTTATGCTACTTTGTACTTCTACCCACCTGCAATTCAGAGGTGAATTGAGTACTTTTAATACCTTGTTACTTTGCAGATTTTGTTTAATAATGTGAAATATAATCAACACAAAATAAGAATTTACATATACCTGTATTAAATTCACAATTAGTTGAAATAAGTTCCAACTTTACCAGTTTGATTTAAACACATCAATAATAATAATAATAATAATAACAATAATAACCTAACAATAACATATACAGTATGATTCTGAAATGGGCCAATCTGCATCATGTGTATTTTTACTTTAAGTAGGCCTACTGTACATTTTGACACCCTTGTTCTACTTTTACATTGGTACAACATCATAGTGATGTGTCCACCTCTATGTAGTCTGGTGTCTAGACATGCCACAAAACATCAGAAAAATACATGTGGAAATGATATCACACTATTCATTTATCTTTATGTTTCCACTTGTATTAAATTAAGCGTAAGCTGCACTGAGTTGTTGAATGAGAATGTCGAATGTAGATGTAGCATTGCGTCATCATCATAATGGTCATTATCTCAGGTGACTCGCTAGACGCTTTTATTTTGAAGGCCTGCGTAGATGTTTCCGGTCTCTCTCTCTCGGTCTGTCGGTGGTGAATTGATGCAGTTAGTTAGCTATGTCGGTTTCCTGAATCACCTCACAGGACAGCTCAGTCTCAGCCCCTCGTCTCTACCACGCATGCTACTTGCGTCCTGTTGTCATGAGGAGGAAAACATGGTAGAAGTAGTATTGCTCAGGCCCACATCATGTTTTTATGGAGTCAGATGATGTAGCGTAGACCTACTGATCAACCCAGCTAATTAACTAGGCAGACGTGAGCTGTGCGGGTTAAGCATCCGATCATGCTTAAACTTATGATTACATTAGTTTGCATCATATAATAATTCCCAGTAAAAGTGTAAATATACACTATATCCAGGGTACAACAATGCAGGCTCTCTTATTCATAATAACTATGTGGTCTGCAGAACACTTCTATAGCCTATGTGTTCTGCAGAATACATTGGAATACATATGGAAATAGAATACATATTAATTTACCTAGGAGATATCTCCTAGGTAAATTAATATTTATTCCAATTTTATATGAATTTGCCAATTATTGTTTGTAATTACTTCATATCATTGTTTTGACAATACTTCCAAGATTCGCCTGCAACCTTGCTCCAAAGATCCTTTGGCCACTAGTAACAAACAATAAAACAACAATGCAACGCTTTTCTGTTTACTAGTTTAAAAAAAGAAAACAATTGACAAGAAGGTACACGGACTAAAAAGGCAGTAAGTAATTGAACAACATTATACATCCCTCAGAAGTGTTAGTACTCTAGTATACTGCGCTCCCCATGTTTACACAGTGCAAATAATAACGATAATATTATTAATTATACAAAATGCACCACTTCATTAGGATGGTGACATTTTTGTGTGTGGTGTAGTGCCGCCTTGTGGTAAAATTAACTCAATGTTGTTCTCCTTCTAACCTCAATGCTCCTGCCTCCACTAGGAGCGAGAAAAGTAATTTGCCATGTGCTGAGTTTAAGTGCTGTAGGAAATCCCACTGTGACTTTGAAATTAAGAGCCAAATGGACGGTGTACGGTACGTGATGGTCAGCTAAGCAGACACATTGCATATTTATATGTTCATGCGTGTTTGAGCTTGTAGGCAACGCTTTTTTATTGAAGTTAATAATATAAAATGTGTACGAATATGAAGAAAGCCTCTATATTGTCACAGAGATGTAGCAACATCAAGCAAAAGTTAAAACCTAAGTGTTTCCAAGTATTTATGCTTGTATTCCCCTGCTGTGGCTGCGTTTGTAGGCTAAATTACAGATGCGAAAACGGTTTTGTTATGAAGGCTGTATACTTATTAACCAGGATAATTTGAGCGCAACACTACTATTCTCTTTCAATCAACTTTTATTGCACAAAGAATCGTGCTTTTGTCGTGTAGGGTGTCTAAATATTGTCCAAACTTAATGGTTTTGTGAATTAAAATTTCTTCACAGAGTTACACGTGAGAAACAAGTGAAAAAACGTCTTCAAAGGGTCTCGTGCTGTGTGTCCAGCCAGCTCCGCGGGACCGCCCCGCACACAGGGACATGCCCTGCCCCGCTGCCTGAGCTCTGCTGCGGTAGGCCAGCACTCCTTGAGGGAGGGAAAGACTGATGAACCCCAGTTTTATTTCTGCGTTGTCATGTTTCACAAGGAGTTCAGAAGCTCCGAGACCGCCTGACACCACCGTTTCATGGATGCATCTGAAGTTTAGGCGCGGAGACTCTTTTTCTCTGTCCCTCTATTAACTTTCCATTCGTCTAAAGTCAATTAGCTTATGTTTTTGGACATTCATTATCGTTTTCATGCGTGAGCGTCTTCTTTTGTAGAATTTAGAGTATTTCTTGTTGCAAATCCCATTCAGTTTGTCAAGATGCAGCTCCGGACCGTCCTAGACGTTAATGTTGTGGACGTGCTGAAGAGAAGGAATCCCTCCAAACACTATGTAAGTTTTCTCGTCCTCTCTGTTTCTGCACTTATGTTGTAACCATTGTCTTCACATTTAAGACTTGTCTGTCCTTCACCCACTTTGGTTTTGACTGAATGGCTTTCCAACGATTGGATTGATTTGTCTTGACATTTTGTATGTATACTATCCATTGTGTCATATGATAAATCCAAATTAATTTTGTAATTTTGAGGAATGTCCCTTTTGTTCCACCAAGACATTCACATTTAAGTGAAATGTGGATGGATGGATGACATTTGACATGGTGAGAACAGCCTCATAGAGCTGCTAAACGCTGTAGACATTTAAAAGCCCTTCCCATGGCATGAAGTCTTTGGTTGGCAGTCAAACATATTGTCTACGTGTTGTAAACTATTGCCAACGTGTTGTAAACTATTGCCAATAGTTAATTGGTACTAAATGGAAGAACATGGTGTTTTCAGGAATGATCAGAAATGTTCCTATTTTCGCAGGAGGGAAGTGTGTGTACGTGTGTGTGGCTGGCTATATGACAGGGAATAGGAGATAAAGTAAACAGAGTTTGGCTGTAGCTTACAAGCCAGGAGTAGTTTTGCATCCTCCCTGGCAAACTAATTTTGCAAGTATGTCTACACACTGTTTAATGTCCTGCAGCTGACTAACAGCCAATATGGCCAACAAACTGACGTTAGCTGTGTACTCTGTGACTGTTTGTTTGCAGGACAAGATGTTTGTAGGATGAATAACAGGGACATTTGCAGGAAAGCAAATATAGGTTATGAAAGTCAGTGGCTTTGAATGTATTGTGGTAGGGAAGTCTTTGTCTCTCATAACATAGAATATGCAACATTTAAATTTCATGTTCCAATTGTCTCATTCTTCTTTGAACAACAATATTGTTTTACATCCTAATGTTACTTTAAGACAATAACATAAACAAGCCCAATAAGTAAACTTTATTTTCATTGCACTTAGTAGATGTAATCTTACTGAGTCAACCAATTGCAGTTGAGCATCAAAAGGTTAACCAGAAGTGCATACAACGTACATATCATATAATTAAAAGTAATAAAGAATAGAGAATAATAGAAGGTTAAGTGGAAGATATGAATCAGCATCGGCACTGATATCAACAGGCTATGTTAGGTATATAACATTACTGTATGTGGTTTTTATACATTTAAACACTGGACTTTTGTGTACCCTTCTGGCAGTGAGAGTTATGGCAAATACACTGTTGGCAAGTGCTTTTTGCTTTGTAGTTCCTTATAGCAGAGCCATCCACACTATGATACAGTACAGAGTTCATTAAAATGTCCTCATATGTGAATTTAGGCTTTTTTTTAATATGTTGTCTTGCCGGATACTAAGGCCTCATGGTTATGGAAGTCGTAATGTATAAAGATGCATTGTAACAAACACAATTGTGTTCAGAATGGAAGTGAACAAATGGGCGGGGCAGTAAGGTGATTACCTTTTTATTATTTCCCCCACTATTCTTCCACCTATTTCCATCCTACAGTGCTATAAATATCTGTTAGCAGCATGCTTAGCTTTGCATAAAAACAGAAAAAAGATACTCAATGCTTTACTGCATGAATATAATAGTTAAAGTGATGGACCAAATATACCAGTGTGGCTGTAGATTCCTGGTCTTGGTTGATTCTATGGTCTGTTTTTGGTGTTGGCTTTCTGACTTGAGTAATCAAATCCAAGGAGCCATGAGACATGTCTCTGCGGGACTGCAAAAATCTATTAGTCCATCAGGTACAATTGGATTAATTAACCTGAGAGTTAGGATCAATTGCATCATCCATCTCCTGCTTAGGGAGACTCCTGAAGGCCACTAACCATAGGGCACAGACTTTCCCTTGGGATTGAAGCCGGAGGTGAGGGTTGACTGGGAAGTCCCCACAAGGGAAAAAAAAAGAAATCTCATTATCTATGAGCTAAGCAACTGGAAATGCTTATCCGGTTTGAGAGAGGAAAGAAGCAACCCTTTGTCTTTTGTCCCCACTGTTCAAGTGTGACTTCCTTCCAGGGACTCATGGCACTGGAGCCAGAGAGTACATGGAAACTAATCCTTGTTTACATACATTACCAGAGAGGGATCATTTTAGGGAAAATTAGATCCATTTGCAAGTCCTTAGTTTGTGAAGTTCATCGCAGAAACATGCTCTTTTTATACATTTAAATTATTATTTTGTGTTAAAATGTGCCTGTGAGCTACATACATATGGTAATGTATTGCAGATCAGCCCACACATACTGTTAGTGTGTATCCATTTGTGTTTAATTGATTTGTATCTGCTTGAAACAATAATAATATCTTGCATTAAATACCCATAGGCTTATGCAGTATCTGTTATTCCGTTTGTGACCAAATTAACAATTCATATCAATTCGTTTTTTTCAGTTTCATAATTTATATTATTATGTTAAAAAATAAACATGGTTGTCGGTTCTTTTGGGATGTATCTTGACCTCACACACCCTCACTTTGAGCCATGCTGTTGTCTCAACTCAGAGTGTTTTCTCATGCTGTCTGTATCTAATTAGCAAGCTGCTGGAGAACTTGTTCCGCCTCGCTGAAGACTCTTTCTGTAATGAACAGTGTGCAGACTGAAGACTGCATTTCAAACTAGTAACTGATGTCCTTGTAGATTGCCACCATATGTGTAAATGCAGCTTTTGTAAACACCCTGTGCCATGCTCTTAGATGGAAATGCATGAGGTGCAGCCATCTGTTTCCGAACCTCAGGGTGTGCACAATTGTTTGTGGGCCCTTTTTATTGTTGAGGCAAATAGAGCATTTATTTTGGGAAAACTTCCCGCAACAGTGTTTTGTTCTTTAAATGACTGATGTATGCCAAGGGAATGCTATTCCCATTTCAGCTTCTGTTTGAGTAAACACTTCTTCCCTGTCATTATTCCTGGTGATAGATATAAGCGCAGGAAGTTGTGGACATATCAGGAGCATCATTTGTTTCCTTAGACAGTGGACTCACGCAGACATTGTGAAAGGAAAATGCAAAGTTGTTAGTTACACAAGGCGCTGAAACACAACAACGCAATGTTTTTCTAGCAGACCAGAAAAGATGGACTTTTTGTTATTAGCACTGTAGAATAATAATTTGACACTTTCAATCAGCTGCACTCAAAACCCAAATGTAATTCATTATGAATGGTTCTAAAGATTTAATACCTAAAATCTATTGTCTCTCTTATTAACCCCTGATGTATTTCCAATGTGTGACGGTAACAGACAAACTTAATGAGTTTATTTGACCTTTGATGACCTCTTGAAGTTAAGTCAGAAGGAAATGCACTTTGTGTCATTAAGGCAGGGCAAGCTAAAGCGGTGCCGTGGTGTCTTTGACAAAGTGACTCTGCTCCTAATGGACCACTTGTGTTTGTGCTTCTCTCACTAGGTGTACCTCATCAACGTCACTTACTCGGACTCCACTTCCCATATCGTCTACAGGAGATACAGTAAATTCTTTGAGCTACAGGTATGTTGTACTGGTAAATTAAGTAAATATTTCTACTGTCACTTAATACATGAGCAGCCTGAGCCCTAAACTTGCAAAATGTTTGTTGAAAATGGCCCGGATATGTCTTCATAGACTCTGTGAGGTCAGTTTGACCTTTTAGTCTATCTTTCTGTTCATCTGCTGAAAGGCAGTATGCTCAATGGAAGGTCTCATTTAAGAAGACTGGAGCCGGTTTGGAAAAAGGGAAATGGGGGTTAATCCAGTAAGCAGATGCAGGAAGAAAACACTACCTCAGTCAAATTACAGCTTTGGTCAGTGTTATGCTTCAGGACGTTTTAAGGGATCCAGTGAAATGACTGAAATTTCTTACATTGACTAATTTTACATTTTAACCACACAGTGCTTAGTAGTCTAAATGTATTGCAAGTTGAAAATACATTTTGAAACATCTAAGTAGCTTAAGCAACAATGTGAAGGGTTTAAACCTAAATCTGTGCAAGCCTTAATAAATCTTCTTCTAAAGGAGCGTCTCTGGCACTTCTCTGATAACTCCCTCTGCCAGACTGCACTCTCCCGTGCTGAGGCTCTAGTGGGCTGGCTGTACTGGAGGTAGTAGAGGAAACCCTTTGTTCTCTGGTCTCTTGCTAATAGCCAGGGAAATTCTGCCCTGGTCTGTTTGATGGAAACAGGGCTTCTCTCCTGTCTAAGTAAACATTAGTCTTATCCATAGATCCCTGCTGCAGGGGTGTGTTTGTCTGGCCACGGTAATCTGTGAAGAACAACAGTCTCCAGCTGTCCATACAAAATTGGGTGGGGATAGTGTTTTATTTGTCCTTATGTGAACATAGTCATATAGGTGAAAGATGAAGTGTCTCGAGTGAAGCAGATTGGAAATGGCCTACAATCTATGATGAGTATTAGACTGCAAAGATAGCATGTTGACAGATGCTTAAAGTAATCCTGCATTATGAAAAGTATTGAATAATTCAAAACAGTTGCTTATCTTAGATTTTAAGCTAGCTGAAGAAGGAGGTTCTTGTTTGGGTAATGCAAGGACCAATCCCAGATAGCAATGGAATAAATGAGGAGTTAGCTGTGGTCAGGAAAGTGTTGGGGATTGGGGGAATGAACAGTTTGGTGCTTTGTTAATGGAAAAATGTGGCTTTCCTTTTAACATTTTAGATGACTATTTAACCTGCTGAATGTCCCCTTATAATTTAAATTATATTGAGTGTAGTGCTGTTTCTTAGGGACTGACTACTGTATTAGAATATTTGTCTTTTCTTCAGTCCAAAATTGAGATTTTGATTGTATGTCTGCCAAATGACACCTACAGTCCTCCCCCAGCTCTGCACAGTTCTGTCTTTTTAGAACAATTGCCTGTTATATGTTCACCAGAAGCTGACAGAAAAAAAAGTATTTGACACCCTTGGCCTGACAAATGTGACCATGATCTCATCGGATAACCATTAAATCAGAATTCAGAAAAGCTAGGAAAGGTCACAGAACAAGAAATGCCTTTAAGGCTGAGGCTGATTATTCATATTATGTCCAACGTCAGCCAACACTGTTCAGCTGCTCATAAAAAAAGCTACTCATCAACAACAGGCAGCTTTGCTCTTTGTCTTTTTAATATGAGGAATCCATTTTCGTTACCAAATGGATGTCCAAGAGTGCACTCACTGCTAATGAATCAAACCTCCTCAGTGTACTCAACATAACTCATAACTGCTCCTCAGGGAAGCAATTATCATAAATAATCAGGATCCCCTCGTTACCAGATTCCTTCTCTCTTTGTCTTTTCTGCTGACCTAAAGTGAATCTAAGGAGAAAAAAAGCATTTGCAGAGTTAAGCATGATAGTATTCACTTTTAAAGACGTGTGTTTTCATGCTGCATACTGCTGAGCCTGAGTTCCATAAATGTTGTTTCTGGTGTCAAAGGGAAATGTTTTTTTAACCACATTTGTTTGACGTGTGCAGAATCGGTTAGTTTGTCGAGCAGAGTTTACCCCCTCCACACCCTTCTACCACAGCAGACAGAGCACACGGGTCACAGCATTCCTCAGGGGGATTGTGGAGTGTGCATGCTGGCCTGGTTTCCTTTTGGACACAAACTTCTCAAAAATCCCATAGTCGTCATTATTTTTGGATGGGAGAATCGGACCTGGTTCAGCTCTACTCTGTCTGCGTTATAGTTTATCTTGCCTGCTTTCATGGGACTTTGATAAGGTTATTTTTCTTGTCAAACCTGAATTACATTTGTATTGATTTGAGGGAGGAAACACTCATGCGTGAGAAGAATGTCAATTTAAGGATATTTATTATTTCGAAGACAAATGTAACCTTCCGTTCTACAATGAAATGCTGTCTGAGTCATGATGGAGTAACACACAAAAAAAGAAAGTATCCAAAGATTCCCCAGAGTTGTTGTCTTTTTTTGTTCAGTTGTCAAAACCTGAGGCCTACATTACCCACAATGCAATGCAACAGATGACAGTCCAGTCTCAGATTTTGGTGTGTTATGCTAGTACTGTAGCTGCTATAGCCTTAAGCATAGATGAGGAGCAGGCTACACAGGACTGGTTACTATACTTACTTTTCAAATTTGTAGTCTGCATACCCAATCATGCTGACTAGAAGACATATTTTATTTTTCAAAAAACTTCACAATGTTGCTGCAGTACCAAAAGCAGCATTTGATGTTAATGATAACAATGAAGCTTTTGCAACAACATGCATGATACATCAGGGACATGTTATGACCAAGAGGCCTGTTTAATCACAATCTCTCTACAGTAAACAACAGTCAAGTAGATGTCAAAACACAACCCAGAGATGGAATCAGATTATTGGTTTCCCACTCAAACATTTCTCCAAACTCCCTCTGACTGAGATTCCTCTCAGAAGAGTTCATTTGTCTGCTGCACAGCGGAGTGTCTCTTTGTCTCTTCCTCCCTTTCCACTCCAGTCAGTGCAATTAAGTTAAATGCTTCTATGATTATCATTACAGCGTACAGAAGCTGTTTGGGTTCTCCCGTCACCATAATTCATATCCATCACGTCACATGCTGAAATGATGCCAGTGTAGAGAGGATTGAATGTTTTCAGCACATTATTTTCTCCCAATTATCCACAACGCTGATTTTCAAGTGTTACTGGGAAGCTGCATTACATCGTAACACCTGTTGCTCCGTGGTTCATTTTCCCAGTGGGAACACTTGGCTGACACTGCAGCTTAATATGCTTAAGTATCCTTTGCAGAGTTTACAAAAGCAACATAGAGTAAATACAGCATTTCAGAGCCAAGTCCCTGAAATGTGAGAAATGTTTTCCCTCAGAGTTTTGACCTAAGTTGTCCGACTGTTGCCATAGTAACAAATGTCACACCTGTCCCGTAGAGCTGCAAGTGTATCCAGGCAGGTCCCCCGGGGCTGAGGTAATCATCGCCTCTCTGTCGGGAGAGGTGGTCTCTGAAGGTGCTGAGTGAAGAACGCTCCCATCTTAGAGGGAGTGTATGGCTACATCGAGCTAGGAGTCTGATAACATGATGAGTGTGTCAGACACACGGTACAGCTGCCAGTGCACTCTTACATAAACGGGGATTTCTAAGAAACCACATCTGTTAGTAGGCCTGTTATAATTAGGGCCTGAGCTCGACTAGAGTCGGAGCAAAGACCTATTGTAATCCTTGTGTAAGACCAGATAAGGAAATTATACAAAAGCATAAAAATGCAAGTTCACCCTCAAAGAGGAAATAACTTCTCACTCTTGGAAATATCCAGACATCGGAATTGGAATGTTTTTAAAATATATTTAATGAATAAAATAAAAACTACCCATTCAAAACACTAGAATTGACTATTGGGCTCTGTTAACACAATGGTGCACTTCCTGTGTCTTATAATGCTAAACCTTTCTTTTTATTTTGTTAGCTAAAGTGTTGGTGAAATGTATCAGGAAATAAAACACGTATGTAAACACAACAGGCAATATCAAAGGTCATGTCCATGTCAGACCTGTATAATAGTAGTGGTAAATGGTTTCCTAAACAAACATTCTGGTTTGTATTTATATTTGTTGAGGAGCATAAAACACTAGGTGTGGATAACCAGAGCCGTTCTAAGTACTCAGCCCTTTTACTTTTCCCTAAAAACAGAATACAATGGCTGCGCTCTTCAAAAGATTTCTTGTTGGCTTTCTATATTTTGAAGAAGAGGGGAAATGCCATGCCCTGAGAGAAGTTAAAGGATTTAGCCAAGGCAGCATATTACTGTAAGAAAGAAATGAACCACCACAAGAAGAGAAACCAAACCACTCTTACACAGGCAATCCCACTTTACCCTCCAAGCTCGGTTCTGTTTGTCCACCTGGTTCTTTTTGGCCTGGTTTAGACCAAGACTCCCGGCTCCTCCTCCAAGTGGAGTGTGCTTTAGCTTGATGCTCACAGACGTTGCGGTTTGACAGAGCCCATCTGGAACGAGGCAAAGCAGAACGAGCAAAGGCGGGGCAGCATCTGGATTTTTGAGCTTTCTGTTACTGTAGGATGCTCTCATATGTGCTCATGGTACTGTGATTTATTCAAGGAAGAAACCAGAAACTTTTGTCCTTGACACAAACGCATACACACGCATATTAGACAAATCCATATTTTTTCAGCACTCAACAAAACAACCTTGTGCATTATTCACTACACAGCACATGTTCTTTTTCCACATGGGACAGATACACACGTGTATACGTTAATCCAAGTAGACACATGCTGAGACATCAAACTACTACAAATGAAGGACCTAACAGTATTCTTTCTATAAAGAGTATTATGTCTGTATCACCCTTTATCTCTTCATAGATAAATGGTCCGATGTATCAAGTGTTAACATCAAAGTGTTAATTATCTCCTCAGATGGCGTTTAAAGCTTCTTAAGCGGAACTTGCTTTTGATTTTGCTTTTCAAGTGTGGGTGATGTAACCTTGTCTGCTGCCCCAGAGATCAAAGTGTTTTGTGCTTTCACGACACAGTAGCTTTTCAGAAGATATTTAATTACACCCACGTTGAACTGTGTCATAACAAAAAGGCCGTCTGTTCCTCTTTTCAAATGCAACCCCCATTTTTTGTTCTGAAACCCCTCACAAATTCCTCCACTTTCAACTAACTGATTAACGTGTGGTAGATAAAACACAGTTCATGTGCCTAAGCCATCAAATAGTTACTTGATTATAATAGTACGTTGGCATCCATCTGTTTTCTTGGCAGTCAAAGAGTCATGTTTTTGATTTCTTGCTGCAAAACTCATGTTTTTGTCATTCTTTACTCCCTCTCCTTTTTGCAGATGCGAATCCTTGACAAATTCCCAATCGATGGAGGACAGAAAGACCCCAAAAAGAGGATTATTCCTTTTTTGCCAGGTGATAAACACAATCAATTTAAGATGTATTAAAGACTGCAGAATTCAAGCAAAAGAAAGGCTGTCAGTCATATTTATGCACAATCGCTGTTTGTCAGCAAGCCTACATACTCTACTCCATGGATTGGCCCACGGCATTGCATTGTTTATTAACTGCCATACAGGATCCAAGCTAAATCAATTTGTGGTGTGCCATGGCAGTAGGAGGCTAGCAGAGAGGGATTTTTATAATCTGATGAACTCATTGTGGGCCAGAGCAGAGGAGAGCAGTGAAGAGATCCTTTGTTAGACAAGCTGTACTGCTCAAGTTTGACCACTGCTGTTTGGGTCTTTCTGTAATTCTTCATGGAGTGAACTGCATACCCTCCACACAGCACACAGCCTGCACACTTTTACTGTTTATTATGTTTCATAAATATAAACACTGATAACAGCTTATGGGAGTTATAAAGTGAGGATTAGTAATCTTTTACAAATGGTCTAATTTATTTATGGGTTAAAATGCCCTTTGGAGCTCAATTGATTTTAGAGTCAAAGCTGATTTCAAAATAAAATATGTAATCATGTACAGTATGCTATTCTCTTTCTTTAGTTAGTCATTTAAAAATGAAGGTAAACCCACTTCCTTCCTCCTTTTTTTAAATGCAACAAATAGCAAACCTGTTATTTATTGCGCTTGATAATCTAACATTTTAATGTTAGATCATCTTTTATCATTTTGTTTCCCGTTGTATATTTACAACTGAACTGACAGTGCTCTGTTTTTCCTCAGGTAAAGTCTTATTTCGCCGAAGTCACATAAGAGATGTAGCCGTCAAAAGACTAAAGCACCTGGATAATTACTGCAAAGTAAGACAATGGCTGCATGTCTCATAAAGTCCTCTTTAAGTTAATTGTATCACTCTGTCTGCTGTTAACACGATACATCTTGTAGGAAAACAAATGACTGATGATGACTACCCACGTTTGGTTTTGTCGGAACAGCCCTTTATCTATGACAATGCTCTACTCCCTGAACGTTTGCCAGCACATTTTGAAGGCAGACCTCAACATTTATCTCCCCCACCAGCCTCAACAGGAAAGCAACAGCACTATCTGTGCTGGTCATTTCCTGTCACCAATGTAAATAGGCAGCCTATGAAGGAAACAAGGGAAATGGGGGGCACACAGGGGTAAAAGAGAACCCAAAAAATAAGCATGAATCAGCAGGCTACAAGTCTAGTGTGAGTGCAGATGGCTACCTGATTCGTTTATATGAACTAGGTCAGAGAAGGGAATGTGGGTCAGGTGCAGTGCCAAGTGTGGCAACAGTTTTCCTTTATAGGAACCAAGCAGGATTTGCTGCAGGCAAGAAGCCTAGTATCTTTTTTCATATTGTTTCTTTAAAGCTGTCTTTAGTGGGCTGAAGTATCGAATGTTCAACGCCCATGCAGCTGAGACAGGCGTTTGTTAAACTATATCACCTCTGTGGGTTTTCCTTTGTTTTAACCCTCACTCCGTGCTCAGCCTTCTTCCTTCCCCTCCACACCCTCCACATCTCCACCCAGTCTGTTTAGCTGACTAACTGTACAATCCCAAAGTGTTTAAGTGTCATTCAAACCAAACTCGAGCACTTTTAAACATCACCTGCAACTTTTTTTTAATATATGTATTTCGTCACAAACACATGCTTTCTCCCTCCTTTTCCCGCCCACAGGCTCTTATGAAGCTTCCCACCCACATTACCCAGAGTGAGGATGTCCTAAAGTTCTTTGAGACAAATACAGAGGACCTCAACCCTCCCAAAGAGTGAGTAACTACCACTGCTGACTTTATAAATCATAGGCTATCATTCAGTATTAGCGTCATCTCTTTTAAACTAGCCATCGCCCTCTGGCATGTTACGCTCCAGCAGCAAACTGTGTGTGATTCAGCAGCTGGGACAGGTTTCACCCGCAGTGACCCATCTTGATCCAGAGGCTTTGCTGTGTGTCTCAGACATGATTGATGGGTAGTGGTTGAGAGGCACTGCGTTTTTTTATTAATAATGATTTATAGGAGTTAACACGCGATCCCCAAAACAAATACGTAAGGATCAGAGGTGTCATACGAGTGCAGCTGAGTTCAAGTCTCAGAGCAGATAAGGCTTCAGGGCTAGTCATTTGTCAAAAGCACTTCTAAGTCAGAGTGGGAGTAATTACAGACTGGCTGCTAGATTCATTTTGTATATATTCTATTCTTCCCTTTTGTCTATGTTAAAATTAAGTAAAAATGGTTTCTTCATAAATGTGTTTGTTTGTACTTCTCCCAACACACTCAATGAGAAAAATGTGTTGGAGTTACCTCTTGAGTGGTCTCTCCACCACCACCAGACACACAACCTCTCACCCCCGCTGCCCAGTCATGTTAATCCCACTTCAAAGTGAGATCCTCCTCCAGTCTTGCAGGTTCTCAATTTAAATTGAGACGTTGAGGTCTAAAGGCCATGCCACCCAAGTGCTCAGTTCACTTCTGCTGGATCTGGACCATTTCAAAATGCCTCTCCTGGTGTTTTTTCTTTTTTTCTTTAGTTTGTTATATCATACAATTGGTTGAAAAAGGATGAATAAATAAAGCACATTAAGAGCTATATCGTCTAAATATAAAATATCTAAATATTTTGAGAAATAATTTGAAAACAGAATAAAAATTAAGAGCATTTCGGCATGGGTAATAATTATAATGTATTTGTTCTTCTGTCATCTTGACTGAAACATAATAAGTATAGATTGTTTACCATTCAGCCTTTATTTACTCTAACTTGATTATTTAGGGTTGCATTAAGAATGGTAATACTATTCTCCAACAATAAAAGCTTGATTTTTCAAAAAGGAAACAATTTGATGTATAAATTAGGACAATTAGGGAGTAAACGTATACACAGTTATGTAATAAGACCTAAATTGGTGTAGAAAACTTGATAGATAAATTAAAATGTTAAACAAAATACAAGAAGAGGTCAGTAGGTGGACAATAACACGTCTTATATTTCAAACAGATTTAAGTTCTTTAACAATAAGTAGGTGCTTCTAACCCAGCTCGCTAAGCATGATGAAATTCTGAAAGGTAATAAGGTAATATTTCAGTACCGTTTCTCTCTTGGACCAAACCACACAACCCTATCATAAAAAATACAATGATGTGTACTACATCACCGGCAATAAATCTCTTGGCAGACTGATAGACTGATTCCAGATGTTTTAAGAGTTGTAGAAGATGAGTTCCCATAAATCAAATCACATAAAAACTGCGTTAACAATCCTATTCCTACAAATCATAGGAAAGATTATAAATAAATTATTTCTGTGGAAATTAGTTGCCAACATTTTCCCTGGGCCAGCACCCAAGATTATTTTTGTGGAATTTGAATGGGAGTTCCATCAATAAATCCAATTTGTCTCTATTACAGTTGCAGTGATTAATAATGAGACCGGTCATACTGGTGACATTTTCTCTACCAAAAAAAGAAGCTCTGGTTGAATTATTTAAAATATTTTTTGCCAGTAGTTACTAACTTTTAGCATCAGGAAGGAGGCAATGTTGTTTGACAAGTCTTCATCTGCTACTGCCATCTAACGGTCAACAGTCGTCACTGCACAGAGTTCAGAAAATAAAGAAATTATGTTGATCCGTCACAAGAGGGAGCCATGCAACAGGCCTTAAAACTGTAAGGTGTGTGTGTGTGTGTGTGTGTGTGTGTGTGTGTGTGTGTGTGTGTGTGTGTGTGTGTGTGTGTGTGTGTGTGTGTGTGTGTGTGTGTGTGTGTGTGTGTGTGTGTGTGTGTGTGTGTGTGTGTGTGTGTGTGTGTGTGTGTGTGTGTGTGTGTGTGTGTGTGTGTGTGTGTGTGTGTGTGTGTGTGTGTGTGTGTGTGTGTGTGTGTGTGTGTGTGTGTGTGTGTGTGTGTGTGTGTGTGTGTGTGTGTGTGTGTGTGTGTGTGTGTGTGTGTGTGTGTGTGTGTGAATAGAAATCATGTTTTTAATTGTCTTACAAGTAATTTTACATCCTGGAGTCCTGATTGGCACCTCAATGTAATGTTACTGAGATCATATGCAGATTGTATTTAATTATTGAGTTACATTTTTTTTTTTTTTTCATCAATCATTGTTTCAACTCTGCAAAGCTACCCTGACAATTATGCAGATTTGAAGCTTGGCAATGAGATAAGATTATTTAAATTAAAAGTTAGTTTTAAGTTATTTTGCTGGAATAATGTGAACGGTAAACGCCAGCCCATGCTTTTTCTAAATGTATTTTGCTGCCGTTTCTGCACCTCGACTTTGCTTTTTTGTACTTTTGATTAGAATTATGAAAGTCACACTATTTTAACGTTTCCTTAGCAGTTGGTCCACCCTAACCTTTAAGAAACAGTGAGCAGCAACAACACAGTGCCTGGAACCCATTGGCATTTCTGAGTCCATCAACTTGGTCAATAGCAGGCCCACTGATGAATAACTCAGCTAACAATTGCATATCTTTATAATCCTTATCCATCACTGCATCTTAATGATGTGCCAATCAAAACAACCTACCCTTTCAGTTTGCAAATCAGACCTCTGCGCATAATCATAATGATTTCCTGCTCAATGAAGTTGACATATTGACCTCTAAACTGTAGGTCACTCCTGCAGAGGTTAATCTGAGGTCAGGCAGGAGTGTCTGTGTATTGTAAACATGAATTAGGCGGACCCTTCAGTTCTCTGACTTGGCTGAGAAACGTGAGCAAAGGACTAACGTCTCACACATTCCATTTCTAATAAGCCCACCTACAAAGAGTGAGCTGCAGTTATGTGCAAACAGATGGTTATTCTCAACTCAAGCTTAGGATGGACTCTCCCGGGGCTTGGATATTAAATGACGTGTTCAGCCCATGCATCTCCGGGCATGGGTGTTTATAAAACTGTAAAGACTATCTCCCAACTTCTGTGACTCTCCGTTGGCTTGCTAACTAAAGGTTAAAATGTACACCTAAAACATTGGCGCACAGTCTTAAGCATTTAATATGTTTGGACATATTTTGGCTCCCCTTACCTTCTCCTCATTTATTAGATTTTACTGGTGATAGGAGGGAAGCATTTAGAGCCAGCGTTTTGTGCTCGGTCTTCTCCTGGGAAGAGTATTATTCCAGCTCTGAGCTGGAAGGGTCGCAAGCTAGCAAGGCAGGTCAAGCATCCACTTTATCCCCATCATTTCTCCCCAACCCTCTATGGTATAGTGCTTCCCCCAGTTTCATCCCCACCCTACCAGATATTGGCTAAATAAACACCTCACGAAATACTTTAGAGATGTATAACATGTATTATAATTCATTTGTCTCACGTGTTGTCTCGATGCCTGAAACCGAATCAATAAACATACTGATGTAATGTATCCAAGTGTTTATGCTACATTACCTAAATAATTACCACCACTGACCCTGAGCTCCTTTCTGTCCTGAAAATAATCTGTGAGCTGAATGACATGCGTGCTGTTTTGATTTAAAACACATTTGGTTTCTTCTAAGGGACAATTTGCATCATCTGCTCTGACTGTGCTTAATATTTTTAATAAACTATAAAGTAATTTGGCTCAGCAAGAATGTTTACCACTCTTTTGTTTTCGGCTTATCTTTTCATGTAGAAAGTTTATTTCAAATGAATTTCCGCACTATGAACATAGCTTGAAGATAGAATATAAACATTCTTTTTTGCAGTGTCACAATACAATTTAGTTTGTTGTTCTTTTACAAAATTGAGTAAGTAATGCAGCTGAACTGAGCAGGGAGCTATTACATACTTTAAGTGGTTGGAAGTATCTCATAACTTGTATTTGTTCACGCATCTGGAAAAAGGGAAGCGTTGTGCCAACAAATGACTTTATCTTAAATAACACACGAATAAAGTTATTGGTAAAAATGTTTTGAGGAGGCAGTAAGAGTTGCTTAGCTTAAATGGGAATCATTTGATGATGACACTGAATAACAGTTTTAATGTCATTTTTATTATTGTCCATTAAGTGTAAAACAGCTTTCTTTCTAGTACAGTATGACATACTTAGAACATTGCTATTACAAATTCTACTTTCCTTGTTAACTGAAATCAATGAAACCTGCAGAGTAGATGCACAAACTGTAACCTGGTGAATGTTGGACAAGGTTTATCCAAACATGCACTCATATCCATAACTGGCCATGGCTCCAGTCCTGCTGCTGGCCTCTACAGAGAGCCAGGTGTCTGTTCCCATCTGTGTCAAAACCTCGGCTTCTCCTCAGTGTGCTCATGAGGACAGTCAGCCAACAAGCTACAAACCACACATATAAATAAAGGCCCAGCTTTAGAAAACACTGCTCTGTTTTGAAACGTTTATGCATGTCAATTCTATAACAAATTCTCATCAAACAGGATTAAGTAATTATGTGCAGTGTCATCGCTTATGTACCTGCATTACAGTACATGAGGCATGAGCATTCAAATTGAACTGACAGCACTTTAATTAATGTCTTTTAATGTATTCATACTGTGTTCATCGTGCCATTGTTAGTTTGTTTTTGCTTCTAAATGACTAACTACGGCTGAATAGATCCAACAACAGTGACAGGTTTAACCATATGCAAATGATGTGTTCCACTCTAAATAGAAATCAAGCAGACAAAAAGGAGCAGACAGACGCGTACAGTTAATATCCATGTAGCCAATGTCAAAATAGGGTTCTTTGACCCGGATGAGTGTGACAACACAGAGTGGGTTCATTGACACTATTTCTCATCATTCAGCGTTTTGTGCTTGGCAACAGAAGGACGCTTTCAAATGTAAACATGAATGGGACTTACTTAGGGGATATGATAGTGTTGTAAAGTAAATAATTGCTGTATTGTTAAACATAGGCAGCTGCACACCATGTCTGCCATAGAGACATTATCTCATGGCAGTATTTGGCTAGAAGATCTATAGATTTGTTCTCGTACACACTTACTGTAATCCTCCACACACGCCTTACTGTACGTTGTATCCCACCCTGTCTCTCTCCCTATGGTAGTGGCGGGTCAAGTTCTGCATGCATTCTCAACAAGGGTTTGGCTGGGACTTGTGTGCCAACTGCACTCAGATGGTCCCAGGCAGACAGAGATTCAGCTCTAACCAGTTCCTACATTGATCAGGTTGTATTAATGCTCACACACACTGATACTGACCATGCTCCTCTGGTGTTGTCTTCTTTTCAGGGACTGTGGAGGATCCGGCAAACGGAAATCAGGTGAGGATGTGAAATCTTTTTTTAACTTGGTCAGTAGAATCTGTGTTTAAGTTATTATATGAGCCATCCATTTGTATTTTGTCCCTACTGTGTTTAATGGCTACTTGAATGATATTGAAGTTTGAACATTTAAAACATCTGGATGACATCTGTCTGTTGTTGTTCTCCAGGCTAGCACGTCAACGCTATACTGCTAGCATAACACACCCAAATCTCTGATTGAACTGTTGTGAATTACATTGCATTGTGGGTAATTTAAGCAAAATATTATGACAAGGTATAAGACTGTTTGAAATAAAGCTGCAACAATTAGTTGATTGATCCGCAACTACATTATTTTGATAAGATATTTTGTAGTACAACATTTAAATATTCTCTGGTTCCAGCTTTAGAAATGAGAGAATGTGATGATTACCTTCATCACGTAAGAAACTATATTTCAAATATTTTGGTTTTGGACACTTTGAATACATTCCGATGGGCTCTAGGGAATTGTGAATGTCATTTTTCACAACAAACAAAAATGAATTGAGAAACTAATTTTGAGGGTTAATCAATGATGAAAACAAGTAATAGTTGCAGCCCTACATAAAAGACTTGTACTGGATTTTAAGAGGGCAATGAACAATTAAGCTTTATAGATTACATGGTTCCCAAATTCATCCTAATCCAACACGATTTTGGTTAACATTAGATCATTGTATTGTTATGAAATGGTTAAGAAAACCGTGTTTACGTGGGAGAAACCGACCAGTTTGCTCTTCCAGGGTTGACTATAGGCTTTATGTTTGTATGTGAGAGAGTGTAAGAAAGACAGAAAGAATGAGTGACTCAACTGAGCATGGGGATACAAGCGTAGGAGGAAGCAGGAAAGGCATGAGAGGAGTTTAGGGAACAGCTGTGCAAGTGTGTTTGTATGCGCGTGCACTTGCATGCAGTCTCAGAATACCCACACGCATTACTAAATTACATGCTAGCCCTGCAATCAGATGCGAAGCTGCTGTGGCCATCCTTTCTTCAATCTGTCACAGTTACAAATGACATAGCTGGGCAGCAAAAGTCTCACTAAATGACCTGCAAGTTAATTTTTCTGTGGTCCATGCATACTGAGGAAAAGCTGTGATGGAGTTGCCACCAAATGAAATAAGACCCCAACCTAATTTCATTATATGTTCCATCGTATTGAGGCTTTACGTAACAGGGAATTCCAGCTACATAGCGAAATGGAAAAATTGTCTTATTTCAGCTGTGTGTGTGTGTGTGTGTGTGTGTGTGTGTGTGTGTGTGTGTGTGTGTGTGTGTGTGTGTGTGTGAGTAACCTACATTCGGTCTGTGCAAGATATTAGATTGGTTTCCAGCTATATTTATGTCGGCTGCCTCGCGTTTGCATGCACACTTTCAGCTGTTTCATGGTGTGGCTTAATATGAAACACATTATCTGCTGTACTGTATGTATATTTATGCTTACAATTAAATAATTGGAACCACCAGGGAAAACAAAAGATAACACACTTTACGTCTTGTGCTTAAGATGATTTAATATTCACAGTTTAAATGCAGAACATACTGTACAAGCCCTCCATACTTTATACCTAAACCCTTACCATAGTCTCCGTGCTGGACGTTAGCGGTGAACGCAGCTCAAAGATTGATCTTTGTCTTTTGAAGGAGGACAGCAGATAAAGTGCAGTGAGTCTGTGGTGAATTTGTGCTGGAGCTGCAGCTTATGGTTTACATAATTACATGGTGCAGGTTTCCCATAAGAGCTACTGAGCCCCTGAACAGGAGAATGTAGCCCTTCACCACAAAATTGCAATGGTTAGAAGTTTGACTAGAAGCTATGTTTACCTGGCAAGCAGAACAAATGTGATGTTGATATTGACAATATCATTATGTTCATCTCCATCTTGGTTGTTTTTCTGTTTGTTCCGGCTCTTCAGCTTCGCCCCTGGGATGAATACAGTTTTATCTTATCTCATTGTATTTAGTCATTTCTCTTTTTTATAGAACGGAAACTGGGTGATAGAGACCATTTGGCGAAAAAAGTCATTTGGAAGGGAATTGTGTTATGAACGTAGGGATTTCATCTCTCATATGTTTTCAGCAAGATCCTGGCCCATATCTAATTTATTGTCGTCCAACTGGGACTTCACACAGTATGAGGTTGAAGTCTGCATTATTGATCTTCTATGTCTAACGATGTTGTTGGATTGAGTGCAGATACTAAGCTAGGCTCGAGTAAATCCCTCTCAGATAACTCGGACTGATCAAAAAAGACACCCTTCCATATTCAAACCCTAAAGGAAATGAATTGTCTTTAATTGACAAGATACCATGGTGATGAAATAAGTATTCTATCCATACAAGAAAGAAAAGAGCAACTGTTAAAGAAAACAATCTGATTCCAATTTACTCAGATTTTGGGATCAACTGCTGCTTACTTTTTCGGATGTTGAGGGTTCTGCAAAGCCAGTTCATCTTTAAATCATCAATGATAATCTGTATATTTAACAAAGAAAGTGAGATGAGCAGGAGACGGTTTGAAAATGAGTTGGAGAGAGAAAGAAACGGAGCACTCAGGGGTGTAGTGCATGTGAATAGCAGCTGGAGAGGAGAGGAGGTTTACGTGGCAAGTGGAAACCATTTCAGTGTTGCGCACGGACTGAGGGAGTGTGTTTATATGTGCAGACTCGCTGTCTTTATTTGAGCTGCGGGTCTCCGGGGGCCTGTACAGTGTGTATGTGTGCATGGGTTTGTGTCTATGTGGGTGTTCGCGTACT
Source organism: Notothenia rossii (assembly GCF_949606895.1). Taxonomy (NCBI): domain Eukaryota; kingdom Metazoa; phylum Chordata; class Actinopteri; order Perciformes; family Nototheniidae; genus Notothenia; species Notothenia rossii. Next base: position 76,382,123 of record NC_136909.1, read on the forward strand.
GTAATTGGTGTATGTGCATGCTTGTTGGGTTAATGTGTTCACGACTTAGATGGCGGGGCGGGTCAAGAGGTCTGTGTTTATTTGTATTTACAGATGGCTAAGATTTTAAACCGGTATAGGAAATCATTAAAGCAAATGACCACTTTCAAATCTGTCTAACAACCGTGCACTGTGCCTCTTTTTCAATGAACAGCCCCCACTCTTCTATGCACAATGAGTCTCACAGTAGCCGAAAGATGAACTTTGTGCGTTGAACTAGGTTTAAATCAAGTGTTGCATTTGACTTTTTTTCGCCCCCAAGTTATGGATATTGATGTTCATTTTAAGGATCAGTGTAAAGATGCAGCCCCCTACCTCCCCCAAGTTATAACTCTGGCATGGTCAAAGCTCCTCCCCCACCTCCAGCTGAAAGCAGATCCAATAGAGGCCTCTCTGTTTCTGATAAGTGACCATTTGTCACGGTGGACTCCCGCCCTCGAGGCAGAACTTACTGTAAGCTTAATGCTCAAAACAACACGTTTGAGACAGAAAAGGTTCAGTAATGAATGAGATAAGACATGTGTGTTTATTTATTTATTTGTAATTCTATGTAAGTCCAGTTATAGGCATAGGTTGTTATTTGATGGCTCTGCTTTTGCTTCACATACAGTAGTCGAATGTAAAAGGCGTCAGATTTTCTACTGGAAAACATGATGAAGTGGAAGGTTGGTTTGAGGGATTTGGATTTTATTAGCATTTCCTTTTGATGCTAGACTTTCTTGGAAACCATCTATATCTGCAACATCCAGTGTAATGGTAACTAATAAAGTTAAAGGTTCCCATGTGGAGTTTCTTGCCTCACGTAGCGTTATGGAGGGATGTTTTTACAAGTGGGTGCCTGTTTTATTATCACCGCCAACTGTAACCTGTATATACGTATGTGTTTGAAGGCACAGTGTTTACAATTGTTTGCAAAAGAGCGCTCACGTATAAACATGGACAAAAACAATGTCGGTTTGAGATTTTTCCAAAGCTTTGCTGTCTGATGTACCTTTGTGAAACCTTCTATGGCATTTACACTTTTAACTAGAGTGCAAGTAAATATGATTAAGATATTAGACAGTTCCGAAGAGCCTTGTTAGAGCTGTCTTATGATTTTGCTGAACGTTTCTGTACTAATTGTTTGTGGTCTGCCCTTTCTCCCTCAGGGCCACATACTGATTCAATGACATGAGTACATCTGTACTACATTGAACCCCAGTCCTGTGTCCTTTTCTAATCCAACTGCACATCTGCTGCTGATGAGACAAACAAAGGGATTGCACTTTGCCAATTTGATCCTAAAGCTACCCTAAGGTTCAAAATATGGCCAATGCCAACTATGCTATCAAGCAAAATACTTGATCCTGACGAAAAAGAATGTCTTAGACTAGACTGCCTGGTTTCCTCCTCTTGGTGATGAATTATTGCAACGTTTCGTACTGTCATCAACTTTGGATGGAGTTGATGATGGCTTAGTGGGGGTGGATAGAGTTAGGACATCTGGGAGTGCAAGGGTGGGAGCAGGAAGCACATGTATAAATCTGAGTGAGGAGAGATATAAACACAGCGAGTGGCTAATAGGGCTATCTGGTGGAAGCCAAGAAGAAAATACTTTACTTTTCATAGCTCGTAAATACCTTGGATCTACGTTGTGCATACATAAAACGTTAGATATATAAACAGACATGCAAACTTAAACACTCGATGATGGTTCCCAACCTTTTTTGTCAGCAAGTTCCTACCCCCACGGCTCTATCAGTTAATTAGCCTTTCATCAACACCACCCATCATGTAAAAAGCTATATATCTCATAGTATTTGGATAGTACAAGTTGGTATGGCTAAGTTTGCTTTTGTACAACTACCACTATAAGCATATTATTTCAACCATTGCTTTAGGCTAACAACTTCTTCCATGCATCCATTAATTAAGCTCAATATCTGAAATCACTGTTCTCTAACTTTGAATACTACTGTATGTGAAATCACCCTTATCAGGAAGTGACTTATTAAAGTACTGTAACTTTACTGGGCTAAAGCACTTCATTGAGACTTTGATTTGTACACAGTAATTTATGAAGCTTCTTTACACTATTCATTTCACAGCTCTTTTTACACACTTCATTTGAAATTAGACCTATCCTGTCCAATACTCTTTCACCCCATTTTTCTCACACATGTTCTCCCGGTTCTGGCTCTGTCTTCCTGCTGTTGCAAAACATTTCATTTCCTGAATGAGAGTGAAATATTAGCTTTTGTTTTTCAGGCCTATTGACTTTGCTGACAAAGTCTTTACTCACTCACCTCAGGTCTCAGATTTAGTGTTCACTCATCGCAGTAGTTAATTATTGGTTGTAGAAACATCTATTCTCCTAATTTTACATAGATTATAGTTTTATGAGGTCATGACCTGCAGAGTTTTATATCCAACTGATTTACTACACGTTTTTGTTTTTGTTCTTTTATTTTATTTGACAAGAAAATGTCCAGGATAGCAGATTTATTTATGATTGGGTTCCCAAGAGGTCTATATTTTATTTCAAAGTCAGATTTAGTAATAAGCAAGCAAAGGCAAGGAAAGGTTAACATGTTTGCAGTTTGAGTAGAAGGCAGTTTACTGATTATGAAAAAGTGTAATGGAATGAGTAGCTAATTTAAATAGCACTCAAAGTCAAGGCACTGCAAACCAATACATCTGTAAATCAGGACCAAAGATAATGCCTGGAGACTTGATGTAGACATATTCAAATTCCCATAATATTGCATAATTATGTCTGAAAATACCCTTTTTAAATGTATTTAATTAAAAAACAACCTTTACTGGAAGTATATTGACTGACTTATATAAAATCACTAAGTACTGAAAGACATTTTAGGTTTTCACTTTTCTGAATAGTAAACATCGTTACAGCCAAATATGTTTGATACAGTCCTCTCATGTCAATGTTGAGCCATCATTATTATTGATCAGTTCTAATTGATCTGTGATTTGAAACAAACCACTCAACCACACATTACCGATAATAATGTCAATGTCAAAACAAATATCACTGATTGCTGTAACTCAAGTTATTGCTGTCATATTTGACTTTGAAGAAAAATAAGGCAATAACCAACATTTAAATGATGTGTTCTTTCCAGTGTTTCTGCACCCAACGTTGTGGTCTGGCAAAACATCTTGCACAAATAACTTGAGGCTTCTCAAACCGCAGCCCAACCACAGTAATCCAGTGTCAAACTCTTTGGCAGTTTTAGCATTTGAGATGCTAAAGCTGTTGAATTCTTCTTCATAAGTTATGAGCTCCTTGACATGTTCATTTTGATCCCAAATTGATTGCAAAATATCATCCCAAGAGATCAAAGTTAATCTTCAGTCTGAAGCTCTTTGGAGAAATTATGTTTCAAACCAAGGTGTCATTTCTTATCTAAGACTTCAACCTTCAATGTGTTGGACTGAATCTTCTTATTCCCAGCCTAATTTTTACACAAGTTCCTCTTTCCAGAAACTGTCTTGACCAACTTTTCCAAAACAGCGGCTTTTCTCTTCTCCTTGTGACATTTTCTTGCTGGAAATATTTGTTGATCATGTGAGTCAGGAGCCAACATATTTAACTTTACACCACAGTGATGGCACTCCAGTAAAAGCAGCCTGTGACCATAAATAGAGATTGTGATTTGTAGATCCTGTTATTCAAACACACCATAAAAGTACATTGTGCATCCAATGTAGCAGCGTTATTAGTGTAAACAGATATAATCTAAAGTGTGCATACAGTAGCTTTCTGTCTGCAGCTTTGAACTCAGTGGACGGCTGAAGCTCTTGTTAATGTGTGAACTGAATGTCAGCTGTGCTTATGTCTGGATTCCAGCTGACGCTTGTTAGATGTGCTTTAGGGTCTTCAGCTATGCTTGTTTTAGGGATTCTTCAAGATTATGTCTTCAGCTAGGCTCAGAGGATGCAGCCCTACTCGTGTGGGGCAAAACACGTCGTAGATGTTTGTAATGTATAGGACAATATATGCTTTTATTAACTATTCACACATGAAATATCCGTAACAAAACCCTCCTGTAGTTAGAGTAACCAAACTTTATTGAAGTAGTGGACATGACTAAGTTATGAAAGCCTGCACAAACTGTGAAACTAAGTCACTGCTGGTGTTTATATGGTTAACTCAGTGAGGTACAGAAAGAGAGGTTTCCATTGGCTGTGCTGCACGCTGTAGTCAGAGCTCTAGTGTTTCATGGAGACAGAAGGCCATCCCTCTGAGCTCAGCTCCAGCCCCTTCATCTGGTTCTATTTAAGGCCTCTAGTGCCGACTCTTATGATTGGCGTACACAACCCCCTACTCTCTCTCCTGCTCCAACCCCAACTGAGGAGAAGGAGGCTTTTTAGCAGATGGTTTATTTTCCAAGGGAAACCATTTCTTTCTCCCACTCTACTGTCCTGTCCTTAGCTGGCTTAAGCCCACTTTTCTATCACTTCTAGAGCCCCTTCTGCTTTCTAACTGCTGTTCCTCTTTCCACTGTGTTAATGTAAACCTGCATCTACTGACCCGGTCTTGTCCCACATCAGGAGGAGGCCCCTTCAGTGACACATAATGGATTATCTTCACTTGACTGCTTGATCCTGCACTCTACTGCAAGAGATTCCTTTTTTTAGACTTTTAGCATCTCCATTGCCCTTGTTGTTGGGCTGGAGGGGGATGCAGCTCTATGGCTAGACTCCCAGGAAGATGCACTGAGCCCTGTGATTATTGTGATTGGCTGAGCTCTACAGACAGTGTGGCCTATGGCACAACGAGTGCCCAGGAGCGGTTCTCGTGGACCTATGGCTGGCAGCTGGCTGACGGCATGTTTTTTCCCATCAACCCCAGGTCTGGATGCTTCGGACCCCATGATCCTGGAACAGTACGTGGTGGTGGCCAGTTACGAGAAACAAGAGCCTTCAGAAATCGGCCTTCAAGCGGGCGAGGTGGTCGATGTCATTGAGAAGAGCGAGAGTGGTGAGTAATCAAAACAAAAGCACAACACAGACATGTTGAGCAGGAAAAGGCAACATGCATGTCAGACATAAACAAAGTCTTTCCATAGTTCTTCAAACATGCTGACTGTTTGCATTTTCCAAGCTCAACCCTTTTACCTCCTTTGTCTACAGCTAGCTGTTATTTAGCCCCATCTTGAGGCTCACTTTGGCCTACAGTCAGCCCTGTGTTTCCCACTGTTGGTTTAGGCCCAGGGCCAGAATGTTGCCTCTCGCAAGAGGAATGTCTTCCAGAGTCATATTAATTATTCCACCTTACTATGCCGGATTTACAAATACCAGCTGCAGAGAGTCCTTAGTCAGCTTTTTAACCTCTGGGAAAACATAGCAAACAGAGCCAGGATCATGTTTTAGGATATATGTGACAATATTTCATGTTTGATGAGTCAAAACAACTTAATCATTGATTAAGCAATAGTGTATATGATTCTACAAAAATAACGGTTGGATTATCTATATTTCAAATGCAATGATATGAAATCTGGTGAGATAGTTTCACACTATATGATACAATGATACCGGAAAATCTATATTGAATCAATTCATGTGTCTTGGGTAACTATACAAATAGTTGTAAAACCACCAGGTTTAAGCACCTGCCCGAATCCGTTTTTATTTTTGAAGGGAATTTGCTATACGAAGCCCAGGAATGACCGGAAATATATAGGCCCAGGAACAGGGTCTGAGCTTTAATGGTGTGCTGAGACAGTTAAACTGTAATGGGACTCATGTGTTCTTCAGTGGGAGGATGGGGATTGAGGAAATAGTGACCAGAAAGGCAATTGGACTTGGGTTTCATGATGGGTGTGAGTGAAACGCCATGCCACACTGGCCTTAAGGAAGAGGGTCTGTGAAGTAGGATTGCTTTGAAGTGTCACGTGTCCCGCCTTCGGGTTCATGTATTTGTTTTCACTCCCTACTCCAGTAGGATTTCAACCCAATGGGGAGCCACAGTGAGGCGGATATTCCAACACCTTGAAGTCCTTTTATCGGGGGGCCTTATGTGAGAGCTTTCCTCCATGAAGTCAAACTGCATGGTCCTGCGCTTTTAAGTAGAGGCCCCTTTCTCTTTGCATTTCAGTTGGTCTATGTGCAAAGTTATGGTGGTTGATGTGTGTGTTGATGATGCATGCAGAATGTGAAACTCATGCACTTCAATGGTCTCATTGCAGATTTATGATTTTCCAGGCTTTCGTGTTATTACCGTAGCTTAGTTTCAATGTTATTATTGCTTTGTTTCATCCTATTCTCTGATGGAAAGGCTATATTTGGTTGCATCTCTCACTCAGCTCATTCATTCATCTCTGGCTCAGTTGGAATTGTCAGGAGTTTCTAGAAAGCAAAACAGAAGAGTCGAAGCTCCTTAAAACCCATCCTAAGGCTATTTGACAGTTTTATTATACACTGACGGACACTTTCACAGTGATCTGACCTAAATACCCCCCCCACCCAGTCCTACATCTTGCTTTGGAGACTGTTTCCAGCAGCACAGCTAGCATTTAATGGAAATCTCAACACCTCCTGCAATGGAAGTCGACTAAATCTGCTCCATTTGGCTGGGGGACATCCCTCCATCTCCCTTTGCCAATACAAACAAGACCAGGTGTGTGCTAAGAAGATTTCAGAGCCCATTTGATTTAGCATTCATTCCCTTGCAGGATAAGTATAAAACCCTTTAATAGTTTCTGACAGATTGGTCTGCGAGTTACAGAGTGAATATGTTGCGTTAGACGCGTTAAAAGGTTTCTTTTACATTTGTAATCATAAAAGGATTGAATGGATTTTTATTGAGCTTCCAGCTATTCACATATTTTCCTTTTTAAAGCTTAAAGTAAATTCAAAGCAGCGTGGTTTCCCCCTGCAGAGTTTTTGAATGCAGTGAGTGGAAAATATCTGTATGCTGTCATGTTGCCATCGAAGTCTGGCTGTTTTTTTGCAGAAAAGGTGAGTATATGAGAGTGTAACACTGACAGATCTACAGTAAAAAGGAAAAACTAAAGCTCTGTATTATTTTTGCCCTAGTCCCTCAACAGAAGCCCTGCTGTTAAAGCTATACTGTACCATAGATGTTGGCTGTGACTGCAGCCCAGGGCAGTTATCGACTTTTCCTTACCTTGGATTAGATAACGTATGCCTTCAACAGGACAGTGAATGTAGGTCAGACCTATAAGAGGGCTCAGCTTTCTCCACTTTTCCAGCCTGCTGTTCAGAGCCAAGGCAGTATTTTCCATTGCAGTGGCTCAACGATACAGTTTGTGTCTTGGCCTTTGTTTCCGATAGTACCGTTTTTGTATTGATTTTGTTAGTGTTTGGTATGGTGCAGTAGGCTATAAATCAACAGGGTATACCTATGATTGCTTGATGTTTAGTTGTAGCATTCAGGTTTTTTGGAATGATACTCTAAAAACAAAGAATAATAGGAGCTACTTTCTGCAAAAATAATGATATAAATAAATGCATGGATTAATATAAAGTAGCCAAATATAAAGGCATAACAATATAGTGTTGTCGAACCAATAAACATTTTTTATTCTGCCATTATTCCCTATGCAGCTATTTTATTTGTCTATTTTATGAAAGTTTGCCAGGGGGAAATGCTGGCTCAGGAGGAGAGAGTAGTACAGGGAGAAAATCTGGGTGAAAATGGAAAAAGCCATTTCCTGCCAAAGTTAGTGGTTCGGAAAGGTTGGTTCATTATAATGGCTTAATGGATCCGCCAGGATGCCTCCTCAGTTTACACTGTATTGGAGAGATGTTAACCAACGCTAAGCTAGCAGCCTTGTCGGTCAGTTCGAATGCTCAGATGTATTCAGCAGTTTAAACTTTGCCCGTTAATGGAGTAGCATGTAGGAAAGGAAAAATAATTTGCAGTCACTTCTGGAAATATTGCACTTATTGCAGCTGGTTTGCCTGTACCTCAAGGGCAGTGTTAGCCACACTGCGCCCAGTCAGGGTTAAACTTGTCTCCTTTCCAAGTCTGCATCAGCCTCTATGAATTACAATCTGCCAAATCAACTCCAGGAATGCCAGTCTGTTTTTGGGAGGCCGGCTCACATCCCTCAGTCCCTCCAGTTCCCCAAAGACCCTCTGGCACCACCCGTGTACAGTATGTATTGACTGCTCCACCCAGCTTAATTAAGCAGGGAGGAGTAGGTAGAATTTCAAGAAGAGCCTGAAGAGTCACAGTAAACTTATCTATATAAAAATAGGCCTTTTCGTCCTCACAAACACAAAGGATTTCAAGTTTGATGAATGTGAGTCATGGAGAAGTTGGAAGGGAACAGCGGTATCCTGCAGGAGATGTTTGACTTCCTGGCTGACGTCCCTTAGAGATTACTTGAGTCAAATCCTGGCAGATTAAGCAGGTCTGGCCCTCAGCGTGGCATGATGGATGTGCAGGATGTCTTCTTTAACTTCACAAGGAAAAAAAGTACCCACCAGTACAGTAATGTCTGCGCTCTCCGTCTTCAGGCTGGATGCAAGATGATCTCAGGGCTTACAGCTCAGCTGGAGCTCGATGTTCAGAGAGGCAGGCTCTTTTTGACTTTACTCCAAGAGCACAGACTTACACTCACTCTTTGAAGGAACTATGTGTGTCATGGCAAAAGTTCCAAATCCAGATCACTACTACTGAGTTCATGGAATTGATTTTTTGGGCAATCAGATTATTTAACTTATTTGAATTGTTTTTAGCTGCGCTAGTGCAAAGTACTGCTGTGTCTAAATACAGCCCTACAGAGCTGCTTGTATACTGTAGATTCTTGTTTACATTACATTACATTATTACATTGCATTTAACTGAGCTTTTATCCAAAGCGACTTACAATAAGTACATTCGACCAGGAAGATACAACCTTGAAGAAAACAGAATCATATAAGTACATCAGGTTTCATAGAGCCAAACATTTCAAGTGCTACTCAACTGGCTTTAGATAAGCCAGCCCTTTATTAGTATATAAGTGCTTTGTTAGTAATTCTATCTCTCGAAGTGGAGTCGAAAGAGATGAGTTTTCAGTCTGCGCCGGAAGATATGCAAGCTATCTGCTGTCCTGATTTCAATGGGGAGCTCATTCCACCATTTTGGAGCCAGGATAGCAAACCCACGTGTTTTTGCTGATGGAAACTTGGGTCCCCCTCGCAGTGCGGGTGCAGCTAGCTGTTTGGCTGATGCAGAGCGGAGTGCACGTGCTGGGGTGTACGGTTTAACCATGTCCTGGATGTAGGAAGGGCCAGATCCATTCGCAGCATGGTACACAAGTACCAGTGTCTTGAAGTGGATTCTAGTAGTTATTGGAAGCCAGTGAAGGAAGCGGAGGAGCGGCGTGATGTGGGAGAATTTAGGAAGGTTGAAGACCAGACGAGCCGCTGCATTCTGGATGAGCTGCAGAGGTCGGATGGCACATGCAGGTAGACCAGCCAGGAGGGAGTTGCAGTAGTCTAGGCGTGAGATGACGAGAGCCTGGACCAGAACCTGCGCTGATTTCTGGGTCAGCTGGGGACGTATCGTCCTGATGTTGTAAAGCGTGTATCTGCAGCAGTGGGTTGTAGCAGCAATGTTTGCTGTGAAGGAAAGTTTCTTATCTAGGGTCACACCCAGATTCCTTGCAGTCTGAGTCAGGGAAACAATAGAGGTGCCGATGTTGATTGTTAGGTCAAGAGTGGGATAATCTTTTCCCGGAAGGAAAAGCAGTTCAGTCTTGTCAAGGTTGAGCTTGAGGTGATGAGCAGACATCCACTGAGAGATGTCTGCTAGGCAAGCAGAGATGCGTGCGACGACCTGGGTCTCTGAGCGGGGAAAGGACAGAATTAGTTGGGTGTCGTCAGCGTAGCAGTGGTATAAAAAACCATGCGGGCTAATGACAGACCCGAGCAAGTTTGTGTACAAGGAGAAGAGGAGGGGACCAAGAACAGAGCCCTGAGGGACCCCTGTAGCTAATTGACAAGGGTCGGACTCGGACCCTCTCCAAGTTACCCTGTAGGTGCGGTCTTTTAGGTATGAGGTGAGGAGGGAAAGTGCAGTGCCTGAAACTCCAAGTTCTTGGAGAGTGCGAAGGAGGATCTGATGATTCACCGTGTCGAATGCAGCAGACAGGTCCAGAAGGATGATGACAGAGGAGAGGGAGGCTGCTTTAGCAGTGTGCAGTTCCTCAGAGACAGCAAGAAGAGCAGTTTCTGTTGAGTGACCTGCCTTGAAACCAGACTGGTGCGGATCCAGAAGGTTGTTCTGATGGAGATAACAGGAGAGTTGTTTAAAGACAGCGCGTTCAAGTGTTTTAGAAAGGAACGGGAGGAGAGAGACAGGCCTGTAGTTTATAACATCAGACGGGTTGAGAGTGGGTTTCTTTAGGAGAGGGTTTACTCTTGCCTCCTTGAGACTGTTTGGAAAGTGACCAGAAGTTAGAGAAGTGTTGATGAAATGGGTGAGAAACGGTAGAATATCAGGAGCGATAGTCTGAAGGAGGTTTGAGGGGATAGGGTCCAGAGGACAGGTGGTAGGATGGGCAGAGGTAACGAGGGTAAGAACCTCACTTGGAGAGAGAGGGGAGAAGGAGGTCAGTGTGTGGGTGAAGGGAGGGTCTGGTGACCCAGCGGTGCGTAAAGGTGAGTCAAAAAAAGAAGAGCGAATATCATCAACCTTCTTCTTTGTCTTGTTTGAGCTATAATGTATGGACAACAACAAATATGGAAGACATAACCTTGGTAAATGTAATAAATGTAGCTTGCAGTTTACATGATGTATTGTTCCTCCTGGGAAACAATTCTAGGCCCTCCATATAACACTTTCTTAGAGTTACAGATGACTTTCCTTTGTACCTAGATAAAGGCACAAAAAGGCGTGTTGCCATAATATTCAGCGAGTTAATGAGAGAATGGAAATAACTTTTTTCAGCAACAGTAGTTCTTGCAAGTCTGACAGCTGAATGTATTACTTTCCTTTCCAAATGTTCTCTGATGCAGGAGGATAAGGGGCAAGGTCAGCTCCGAACATCTAGTACTGTTCGTTCTCAAACTCTCAGTTTATGCAGAATGGTATGTGCAGTTTCAGCAAGAACATGTTTCCTTGTACAAAAGACGAAAAACCCTATAATTCTTGTCATTGAACCACCGAAGACATGATACAGAAGACTTTCCAAGTGTTAAAAGTCTTTTTTAAGTAAAAACCTTTGAACCAGCAACAGATGGAAACCACATCATCCACTCATAGTGATCCCCATCTACCACATTCTTTCAGCTTACCATAGGAAGAACTAATGACCATTTCAAGGAATTAACCTTATCCTGTATTTTTAGATACGGAAACTTAAATGGGAGGTTTGCAAATTGCGTTTTTAGCTCTTCAAGACTTCTACTGCTGCTGCATACAAGCAGAGGAGTTGTATAACAGGATTAATAACAGTATTTAAGAGTACAAATAGTGGTAATAATAGCGCACAGAAATCCGACTGCAGCCAAAAAAGGTGCCTCTGTGTCTCACTCAAGAATTGACCATTGAGTTAAACCAGTATTTTAAAGGGTGGTCTTTCAGAAACTCAAGGACTGCTGTGTGTCCAAATCAGTGGAGCCTGGAGAGCACACAGCCTTAGTTGAGACCATGAGGGGATCCTTTCAGAGGCTGGGAGGGAGAGAAGGTGGTTCCTTAGGTCAACACGAGCTCTTGAAAGTCGAGTTGTGCCGGGTTTTTTTCCGCCCTTCCCTCTTACCATAGACTCCCAGGTAATTGAAACCCAGTGTTTTATGAAAACTGGAAACGTGTGTATATTGGGCTGAATACCTTCCCCCCCCGTGCTCTGATACTGAATCCACTGTTAATGAATACAGAAGCTGGAAATGAATGGGGTTTTTCTCCTACTCTACTCAACAGTGGTGTCAGATATCTGCAGGACTGCTGAGCCATTGCATTCCTCATCATTTCAGGTCGTGAAAAACAGCCTCTTTGTGCAGCTGAATCTGTGGTTCTCATGCTAGATGTGTAGAAATCCTTAGTGAGTATTTCAGAGTTACTCCAAAAAAAAACTCTCTGCACAGTTTGAGGTCAATTTGTCTAAATGATGCATTTGTCGGAATGAGTAGAGCATTGCAATGTCACATTGTGTTATATATGATATTTCTTAGGTGATTGATTGTATACGAAGATTGCGGTTTTGTTTTATAGGTCATCCAGTCACCTTAGGAAAAACCCGAAATGACATAAATCTAGTTTCTTGTTGCAGCTGAGAATCTGTTGTTGATTACTGTAAAAATGAAACCCAGGTCTTAAAGCTGATAGAGTTTCCAGATGGCAGATACTGTATCAGAGACACAGAGCTCAGAAATGCTGCTCGCTCTCTTTCTATGTCTGTACAATGGAAAGAATATAAGTTCAGAGAGACAACTGCATCAAAGTTTTACTTTCTTGGCTGCAGGAATATCTCAGTTGCATTTTATCATCTGGCATTGTCAAAGTTCTGTAAAATCTTCATTTGAAATAACAAACATTGATTTGTCTTCATTCAAGAAACAATCCATTTTGAAAAGCTTTGCAATCAGTAACATATTTCTGGAAGTGTGCTTTTTCTCTTTCTGGTGGAGAGGTAAATGTGAATTTAACATGAAGCCACAGCCAGGAGTCGATTAGCTTAGCTTAGCACAAACGAATGGAAACAGTAGGAAACAGCTAGCCTTAATCCGTCCGACAGTAACAAAATACACCTAGCCCTCTATGTCCGTATAACCTCAAGTGTTAGTCATCAGATACCGGCAATGACCGGTATCAGATGACCATAATATTCAAAAACTTGAATATTGATGTCATCTTAATAATACACAATGATAATATTTTGTAAATAATCCAGCACCTCTGTAATCAAGCTTTTTTATGGTTATGTTTACGGGCTCTGTCCAACTTCCTACACTTCAGGTGTAATGCATTTGCCAAAAAGAGACAAAACACACAAAGTTAAAGATTAATTTGACGGACGATATTATTATATATTTTTTCTTCAAATGTTCTACCATTATCACAACAGAATCATTATTGGGAATTATTTTGTCCTCAATAATAGTGTTGTAAAAATATCTAAACGGTGACAGCCCTCGCCTCAATCAAACTTTAAATATGCCAATTTGGGTTCTGTGCGCCAAGTTGCCACGCAACCATCGGAGATTACAGGGAATTACAAGATATAAAATATTATAGGAGGTTCTGATGCAGGCTTTCTCCTCGAGAAAGACATTTTTGCTTTAAAAACTAGATCTTTATGTTTCATGCTGGCAAAATAAGGCTGACATCATCGTTTTCGTTTTTTTATTACAGAAATGATTGGAATAAAGCACGTACTTAAATTGATACGACCAGAGTTTTTGCAGCTCACAGCAGGCTACTGAGGAATAAACTTAGTTGCAATTCGCCCTCAGCTCTACATTAAACATTCCGTTTTTCCCGAAGTCCTTGTAACAAAATACAACAGTGTTTTCAAGACAAACCGTTTGACTTCTTCCTTTCCAAGGCTTTCACATTGGATATTGATGTCTGTGGTCTCGATACTATGATGTGATGGTGTTATATGACCTCTCCACCAGAGAGTTGTGGGTTCAGCTATTGTCTTATGCAACCACTGACCCCCTATCTGTCGAGGTTACGAAACTAAACTCTGCTCAAACGTTTTTTTTTTACTGAGTAGCTTTATTCGTACGATTTGAATAATGTTTAGCTATTTGTGTTGCCAGTCAGCATGTTCTTTTTTTTCCTTTGCGGTTGAAACTGTGCCGAAGCTTTCCAAGAATTTTCTTTTTCCTTATGTGAGTAGCAAGGCAGTGAGACTGAGACATGAGGGAAAGCAGGTTGGGATGAAGACTAAAATACTGAAAGAAATGATAAAAAGCCACAGATAAAGACATAGATATAGCTTTCCATTTAACATATGTCTGCTCTCTCTATTCGACAAACCCACGCACATAATTCTAGACACAAGGTATGCTTCCTTAATCTTCGTTCCTCCCACATCTGTACAGATAATCCCTGCCATCTGTATTCAAGGAAGAAAAAACACGTTCTTCTCCTAATCGTATTTCCATTATCTGCCATTTGGTCTTTCATCATCTGATTCCAAAACTTTAGTCTCAAACCTCACAGGAGCTTCACTTTTAACCTTTTAACTTTGAGTAAAATTGATGTCTTGGCAACAGGAGACCCAAAAAAACAGCTGTTTCTTTTGCTATGACCTCAGTTTAAGGTGTGTGTCATCATGAAGAATGTACAAACGATAACCCTGGGTTGACATTATCCAATCTTCAGGAATCATGTTCCCCTCCCAGCCTTAATGGAGAAATATGCCACAAGAATTATCACAATAACAGGATACAATATGTGACGACCATATGTGAGTTTCACTTTAAATCATAGTTCATATCCACCACATGGTTTCAGCACAATTACATTTTGCATTGGTTGTACAAGGATTTATGGAGCTGGTTATTTGGAGGTGTGTAGAGCAAACACTGTGAATGAATACATGCGATGAAAGATATGGAGCAGGTTTCTCATTTAGAAGTATTTTTTTTTTTCTACACTTTACATAATTGCGACCTGCATGATATAAACCTGCAACGACCAGGAAATTGGCACTTGCGTAATGTGTGTGCGTTTTTAAAAGAACTTTTATTGCTTCTTTTGAGGTTCAGTGAATTCAGCCTAAGCACCTGCCATATGGAGGATGGTTGAGAAATACAGGCAAGACAGCCCTAGCCATCAATAACAGAATATATTTACTCAGGCTTTTAACATGGCAATGTGTCTTTGCTGCGTATGTATATAGTCAGACTCACAGCCAAGTTCTCTAAATTAAACTACATTTCCACACCTTATTCTCATACCACTGCTTACATTTCTTTAAGTGTCGGTTTGCTGAGGTGAGAATGACATTTCCCCTAAGCAGGCAAGTCAGTGGGAAAATGGCAATTTGCAAATGTAAGGTTTTTCCTTCACTGGGCTGGCACGTCTTTTTACTCCTGCCAATTTGACCTTTCTTTATAATAGCCAGTTTAATTTAATTAACTATTAATGTAGCAAGTGTTGCCCTTTGCCGTTCATTTAACACTTAACATGCATTTAAATGTTCTCAGTGACCCAGTGAGATATAGTGTAGTAAATACACTTATGGTGTAAATAGCTCCTTTTATTAGGATGTCAGTGTAATTTATATTTAACTCAAGGGCACTCATAGAGCACTGACCTCCTTTTCCAGGCTGTTTCCATAAATGAAAAATATTACACATATTCACCCCATTATTCGGATAAGCTCCAAATTTGTATGTCTTCTTCCTTCGCCCATACTAAACTCTTCCACCAGGTTTTATGAAAAGTAGTAGTTTCTCTGTGATGGTGCTGACAACCAAAACAAACCAAGAACATCACCTTCTTGGCGGAGGTGACACTAATTGAATCTTCTCACAACATTTTAGCTCCACTATGGAAAGAGGAAGTCTTTTTAAGGGGTCGTGAATATTGTAGACAACGTTTTATTTTTTCCTGATGTATTGGCATGAGGTTTTGTTCAAGCCACAGCAAAGACTGAGCAAATTACATGGCGTGTTGCATACCTGAGCCCTAGCCAGCATGTCTCAAAGTGCCAGGCACTAAAAGCATCCTTCCCTCAGGATCCACCCAAAACACCCCCACTGTGCAATTGATTATTTTGTCGTGTAGCTGAACTATTTAGTCAATTAAATATTTAATCCGTCATATGAATCGCAGAGATTGCGTGCTTAAGTTACAAAAAGGTCTGGAAAGATTTTCTTTGTTATGTCCTCCACTGAGGAAGTAATTTGGACCGTCAGCAGGATAGCTCTTGCGCCTCTAGATTCCAGAAACATTTGGTGGACACATTGAATTATTTGAGTCATCAGAACTATGTTCAACTATAGTATGAAACCGCCTGAGAAAAACGACCTTACACAAATACCATGGGCATTCTTGCAAAGACCAATACATTACAGAAAAAAACATGATGTCTCATACCAGCTGAGAAGTTGTTCAGAGTTGGCAGAATCTCCACTCTTTGGGCTTTGTCATTTCTCAAATTCTCTGACTTAAACAAAAATAATTACTCCACATAAAGCAGATCCAACAAAATAGATTGAAACACTTTGTACTTTCCTGTCTACCTCAAACTCCAGTAAAAACATCTTTAATATTAAGCTATAGCAACATTGAATTGCCATATGTCTAATTATGATGAATGACTACACAATTAAGTAATTACATGTTATTAAACTAAATACAATTTGTCCAACATAATGGTCTAACATTTATTTGCTTGTTGTTTTGCATTTCCATGTTGGTATCCTATAATTTGATTATTTCGCCATATTATTAATTGAGTAATACATATTTTCTATGTTCCTGCCAATCATACTAGATTCTGCTCCACCTTGTTAATTGTGTGCAACTAAATTACGTCGTAACCCACCATTTCTGTAGGAAAAATGTACACTGGATGTTAGGGCCAGCTGTGAAAGTGTGATGGAAGCCCCCTATCCTCTTTATGGGTTATCCAGACAGCTGTCAGCGATATTGTATTCCCGTTACCACAACAAATAGCGTATGTGTGGCATGACACACCAGACAGTTTTTGTGCCAGCTTTGTCACATTGGCTTTCTGTTAAGAACGGACCTGTACTTATACATTTAGAGTGAATGTATACGTTTAAATAATGAGCTGGGGGCTCTCAATGTATACACAAGGCCCTATACAGCACATTTTATCTAACAAAAAGGATATCTGTACTCTACTCACATTATTGAGATCAGATTTTTGGAAGTGTATTTTGTATCTGCACCTCTTACGGCTGAACCATAATGCAGTTGTTGGAGCAATGCTGTCATTCCCAGAGGATTAAAGTCAAATTAGTTGGAACATTGCATATGAATATTTTGGCCTGAAACAGCACTTCAGAAATGTCCTGCCCACTTATATCATGAGTGATCCTGATGAAACGCAGGTTGAACAAGACCTCATCACGAGTGGAGCCGCAGCCAGGCGGTGTTTCCTCTGATGTTCTTGGCTCTGTTTCTAATTAAAGTGCACAATACAATTGACTTCCTCATGTTCATGTCTATTGGTAGTTCATCAAAGGGATTTGAGAAATCTGATCATATCAGGGGTCAATAACTAAATACAAAAATATATAAATTTGACGGGAGATATAAGCCAGGCTAGACCTTTGGTAACATCACCAGATATAATCCATTATATAGAGATTTGTTATGTGAATTTTTGGGGAAATAATCGTTTCATTTTGGGCCAAATTCATGTGTAAAAAAAAAATCCTCTTATCTTGCTATGTGATGCCTTTTGTGAAATATCTGTTTAACATCCTGCACACTATGATCCTCTTTACTAAGCTGAACCATGCATTTCAGTTGAACAATAGAACAAAAAAAACTTAAAGCCAAATGGATTTAATTTATTTATTGCATAAAATGCTGATTCCAGTTCCACAAATACTAATGTGTGTATATATTTTCAGTTTTATATTATATTAAACTGAATATATTTTGGGTTTGGACTGACAAAACAAGAAATGTCAAGACATCCTCTTTAAAAACAACGGCATGGACATCTTCCACTATTTTCTGACGTATTAACACATTTATAAAATAATCAGCAGATTTATCAATATTTATCAAAGTAGGTTGAAGCCCTTCTGTAAATAGTCCTGGTGATGTTCAGCCTCTGTATGTCTCCTCAGGTTGGTGGTTCGTCAGCACAGCAGAGGAGCAGGGTTGGGTCCCTGCTACCTATCTCCACTCCCACAGCGGCACACGGGATGACTTGGAGCTTGGCGCCTCCAAAGCTGGGGAAGGTAAGTCACTGTCTGCTTCCTCTGCCCACCCACACACACACACACACAAAACCTCACGCACTCTGTTATATTCACACACACACACAGACACAACCTCTGCTCTAAGCCTTTAGTCTTTGATACGTGACGGAACGGAGCAAACTCGTCCCGGCTAAACCACTGCCGGCCTACGCTAACGTCTGACGCCGCCGGTGTGAACACCTCTCTCTCTGTCTGCCTGCCATCATAAGCACGCTTGGACAGAGTTTAGATTCAGGTCTGGGTAAACAGCGAGGAGGATTGCCAGGAGAGACCAGACCACAGCCACTGAAGTGATGTGCTGCACAGTAATGCACTGTAGAGTAAAGATGCAGAGCAATATTTGATGATGCTACCACCATGGTGTGACTTCATGAAAGAGGCATGTGTTTCAATCAGCAATAAGGGATAGAACATGACTCAATGAGACACGCCAAAATTATGGTTATGGTAAATTAAAAACAAATTCCCATGTGAATTTTGTTATTTTATGCTGTTTGTGCATATCATTGTGAAATGCAGACATGTTTCAGTACAGTAGAACACTGTTGACACACATTTTGCGAGCTTACTTGAGTCAGAGAGGGATCCAAAACTCTGATAAGAAACACGCCTATGTAGAGATTGGTTTGCCAGACTCTTAATGTGTCCAATCGTGCAATCATCCTGATAGGCCTGTCGGAGACTCTTACCAACCCATAGTGTCCTTCTTCAAGCATTTTTTACATTAGTGGGGAAAACTTTTTAATTGCAGAGCAATCAAGCTCAATTCATGTCAGATCCTCAGACTTTAAAGGCTTTGACAAGTAGAGCAGCAACTGCAGCTTGTTTAAGATTAATGCAGGATTGTGTTAGAGAAAACCAAACAAACTGCAGGCACGGAAATAATTAAGCTGCAAATTGCACTTCCAAAAAAACATCAAGATTTTCCAGCACTGTGGCCAAAAAACATCTATTGTTTTACAATTGCTGTACTGCGTAACAATGCGACCCAGGATCCCCTCGGTGTTGTATATCTTATGACTCAAGGGTGGAGGCTGAGAGGGAATACATGAGGCTAAACAGTGGTACTGTTTCACAATCTGTTAAATATGTTTACATTTCTCCCGATTTAGTAACGGTTTATCAGAAGATTTCAAAATATACGCACGCCTCAAATGTATGACCACACGCCAAATACTCCTATCTGCTCTGTTAGAGATAGCTGGAGTTAGCTGCCAGGGGGTTTTTGAGGAGGACAATCTGTCAATGTAATTAGTGATTATGTGTCTAGTCAGTCATTGGAATGGCAATACACTCATAAAGCATCTCTTTGTCAGGCCTGTGGTCTTCAGCAGCCTGTGCCATTGCAGTGTTGCAGAAAAACCTCCAACATATTCTTGCTTATTTTGAAAAAATAACAAAGAGACATGTTGAAAGTTCAGGCAGCATGAGATGTAAGTTTAAATATATACGATCTCCCCCCTTGTTTTGGCCACCAACAAATATATATATATATATAATGCCCAAATGAATAGTTAGACTTTGATTGATTGTCAATAGTACATGCCATTTTGTGTATGATCCAAACAAATAAGATATAACATATTTTTGAGATCTAAAGTTGCATATGGACAAAACCATGCTAGCTGTTTCTTAGCACCACTGTAAACATTAAGCTAAAAGACCCAACAAATTAAGTATAATGTTCCATAAAATTACATTTATGGTCAAATTGATATTGTTATAGAAAGTTTAACTATTCCCAAACTACTTCCTTTATCATTTAGGAAGACTGCAGTTTGCACACATTTTGAAGTTTAACTTTTTCATAAGCATTTCCAAAAGAAGATAATCCTGAGCACACAGCTCCAACCTGCGGCCCTCTCAGCTGCATTATTAATTGGATGGCATTCTTGCTGCAGCAATGTGTGTCCCAGATGCTCTAGCACAACAGGATGGAAAAACCATGCTAACAATGTCCTAATTACAAGCCACACAGAAGATGTCTTTGGTTTAACACTTCCTCTGTAACCTCCATCCATCCACTCTAACTGTCCACCCTGTTTTGCTTGTGGTCTTGTTTTCATGTCCTCCATGTAGCTAATAATGAGGCTCCATGTCATCTGTGTGTTGTGTGTTTGGTTAACATTTGTGCTTCGTCTTCATGTCTCCAATGTTTGTTTGTTTGTTTGTTTGTTTGTGGTCGTCGTCTGGTCACCATTTGTGTCTGTCAGTTACTAAGCGGCATAAGGCTCATCTGAAGAGGCTGGACCGGAGATGGACGTTGGGGGGTGTCATCAGCCGGCAGCAAAGCCGAGGTGAACTCAGACAGATGCTGTATCACCTCCCTCACTCCCTCACCCTAGTTATCGTTCCTCCCTCCCTGTCTGTCTTATCGTCTTTTATCCCATTCATCTCCACCCTCTACATGCACATACTTGTTCATTTATCGTGAGCCACCATCTACCCAAACTAACCACTAACTGACTTTAATATAAAATGAGCCTGGAAAGCAAAGGTTTAAACTTTATACACACCAATTATTGATGCTTAGCTCAAATTATGTTACAAAAGTGCTTCAAGTAAGCATTTTCGTTATAATTAAGCACTGTGTGCCAAAACCAATCCTGCCAGATTCATAGAAAACAACTGCCCAGTCATCTGAAAGTAGTTAGGTAATAGACTTTGGAATGCCTTATTCTGCATTTTAGAGCATTATTTTTTTTTTTTATGAGCAAATGAAGCGTGGCTATATTTTTTAATACATCTGTATTGTAGCAAAGTGTGGTACAAACATATCTATCCTGCTGTGATGCAGATAGCAACCATATTGACGGATAAACAAAGAGCATTATTAATCTCAAACTTATTAAGTTAAAACTTTTCAATCACAGACTCACAGATGTTTGTCTTAATAATGCTAAGGGGCTTTTTTCACAGGAGATGTATTTGGGTTGCTGACAGTGGAGTGAGGATAAGCTATTGAGTTCAGCCCAAACTTAACGCTTGGCAGTGGGTTCTGGTCTCGGGAGTTGAGAGAGAGCTGTTTCCACCCTTGCACTGCAATCCTGCTTTTTTGTCTAAAAAAAGAAAAACTCAGATATGTTGCTGACTCCACAAGAATAATTCAAAACACTGAAGCAGGCGGTGCATGTTGTGGTTAACATAACATCTGATTCAGAGTTTCCTTTTATTGCACTGCTGGATATTGTTTGGAAGAGGTTGTTGAGAGGCAAACGTTTTACCAGCCCCGACACAAGGAGGCCGGAACAAACAGGCAAAAGGAAAATAAAGCAGACGGAAATATCTTTACCCGGGAGCCTTCTGTAGTTTTTTGCAAGTTAAGGGATTTACAATCCAACACCCATACAGCTCCAACACAACCTCGGAAAACGGGTGGAGAAAAGGAAAATGGAATAATTTGTCACCAGAATGTTGCTTCCTGTTTACCAACTGGGACGACAGCATATAAAGTGCTTTATTATGTGCCCCTCTTCTTTTTGAACACACCTCTTTTCCCTGTATTTAGAAAGGAATTGCTGTAATGACAGGAAATGATGCCTCTGCTCTGCCCCTTGGCTTCATGGGAATGCATAAACCAGCATGAAGCCTCTGCTTTCTATTATATGCTGAGTTTGGAGATGCTCGCTGTCAAGAGGCCAAGGACACTGTTAGGACATTAGCAGCCCCCATGTGCTGTATTCCCCTTTGGTTATACCTTAACACTAGTGAATTTAGTTATGTTAAAATGTTTGAGACAACACTCTGGTACTAGTTGCATGAAGTTTATTGGGCAGGTGTTGTTAAAGAAGTTAAAAAAATATGGAGGAAGAAGGCGAACAAATGTGAACTAGGGTCGGCCAAGCGAAACGTCTGTTGAGCCAATTATGAATATGATTTAGGCTTAACAATTGATTTGACCACAACTGATTAATTTTTATGCAGAACGTAACAAAACAATACCTAATATAAAGTACATCTCATCTGTGAAACTTCACTGAATTATATAATTGTTCGCACATCTGGCAGCTGAACCAATGGCCAGAAAGCAGAACCGTTCCGGTTTGTATTCAATCAAAAGTATCATATCGCACCATATGTGCCAATGAATCACAATCTATCATTGTTTATTTGTTAACCCTTATGTTTCATTACTATTATATAATTTTTCAATGGTTCTTTTGTTTTCACAGCCCAAGATCTTAGCTGTATTGTCCTTCTCTGCTATTGCTTTTGCAGAAGAGAAGTACATGACGGTGCAGCCCTACTCCAGCCAGGGCAAGGATGAAATTGCTTTTGAGAAAGGAGTCATTGTGGATGTGATCCAGAAGAATCTGGAAGGTTGGTGGTTTATCAGGTAAGAATCTGCTCACTGGCCTCAGATATTCTTTGACATCTTCCATTAAACATAGAGGATGTCATATTTAATTTATCTCTATCAACCTACTTTACTAGGTACCAGGATAAAGAGGGCTGGGCTCCAGCCTCATACCTGAAGAAGATGAAGGATGATCTCTCTCCCCGCAAGAAGACGGTGACCGGCCCTGTGGAGATCATTGGAAACATCATGGAGATTAGTAACCTGCTGAACAAGAAAGCCTTGAGTGAGAAAGATGTGCAGATTGAAGGAGTCCCAGAGAGCCCCCTAGTGGCCAAGAAGGAGATCAGCCTCCCAATGCCTTGTGCTGACTCCAGCCCTGTTAACATCACACTAGATGGAAAAAGTAAAGCAGAGCCTGCCTCACCGGCTATAGCTCGCGTCGCTCCTCATAGGGTGGAAATTGGTAAGTTGTGTATTTTGAAATTAGCCTGTTACAGTAGATTACAAATAACTCATAAACTAAAATGATTTTTTTTATCTTATTCTTAATAAGTGTCTATTCTCAAAAGTGACCAAATAATCAGGAACTTTTTTTTCCTTTGTTTGTTTCGCAGGTTCCCCAGTTCTCAGGCAAAAACCTCCTCCCAGAAGAGACGCAACCCTGGTAAGTGTGTGAGCAGCCTCTCAAAAGCTAACTCTGCCATGAAGTTTTATTTGACCATCTGAAAGTTGTGAGGATGAAATCTGTCCAACTTAACTGTAAACATTTTAAATGTTACAAGGGGCCACAAGTCAAGAAGGTCTAAACTGGCCTTTATCCTATCTTATGCTTGATCCCTTATCTTGATTGAAAAGAACTAGTCACTGTCAGTTAAATGTAGTGAAGTAAAAATACAATATCTCAATATTTCCCTCTTAAATGAAGTGCAGCATGAAATTAAAATTCTCAAGTATAGCAAAAGTATCTAAAAACTGGATTCAGTTAATAGTGCCACTAACTTGATTTATTTTGTGTTCAGGGATTTCAGTTGCCCTCCCCACCAGAGGCCCCTACAGTTGAAGCAGAGTATTACACCATTGCAGATTTCCAGTCCTGTATATCTGATGGTATCACTTTCAATGGAGGAGAGAAAGCAGAGGTAAGCACTCTTTTCAATGTTAACTTCCGTCATACATTTGCAAACCGATATTTATTTATTGTTGTATTATTGTTCTCATCATAGCTCAGTCACAAAAACCCTTTGATTCCAAGAGAATATCAAAATAAAAAATAAAAATCTTAAATGTATAAAAATGCTTTTTTAAATGCAGGCTTAACATTTTTTTGATGATGTATTTCAGGTTATTGAGAAGAACTCTGGTGGTTGGTGGTACGTCCATATCGGAGAGAAGGAAGGCTGGGCTCCCTGCTCCTACATTGACAAACGTAAAAAGCCCAACCTGAATCGCAGAACGAGCACTCTGTGCCGCCCAAAAGTTCCACCACCAGCTCCGCCTGTCAAAAAACAAGACTCCTCGGAGACGGCACCTCCCAGCAGCCCCGCATCTGAAGCTCCAGAGTCCCCTGTGTCTCCAGGCAGGCTGGTGTACGAAGAGCCAGAATATGATGTACCTGCCATTGGAGATCTGGACATGGAGTCTGAGTTTGAGTTTCTGAGGGGAGAAGGTTCCTTGGTGGATGTAAAATACGGGGAAACATCCTCAGAGAAAGGATCCCACTTGTCCTCCAAGCCTTCTCCGGCATCGTCACTCCATAGTGCATCCTTCAAGATGTGTAACTCCTTTGAAGATGGCCACGAGGCAGAGGGGGAGGCGGAGGCAGAGTGTATCTATGAGAATGACGGCTTTCTGCCTTTCAGGGAGACACCAGAACGGCAGTGCAGCAGAGACTCAAATTCCTCCAAGACAAGTGTCTTGTCAGAAACTGGCAAGACTGCAAACCCGACATCAGGGGGATGGAGATCTGCAGGTCACAAGCTCAAGATAGACTTGAATGGGGGCCCATTTTTACCCAAAGCTGAGGAGGCATCCAGTCCTAAATCTGCCTCTGCTGAGTCCACCCCGGATCTGTGTAGAACTAAGAAAGACCAAGAGGAAAGCAAGGCATCCTTTTCCATCAAGTCTTCCTCCAAACCAAAGCCAGTGGTGAGGCCTAAACCACAACTAGCCAAGGCCTCCAGTGCAGAGAAGATGGACATCAGTTCCTTGAGGAGACAGCTGCGGCCAATAGGTCAGCTGAAGAATGGCACCAAAACCAAGGGTGAGGACTCTGAGACAGCTTCTGTTATTTCCTCAGAGGACTCCTTTTCTTCTCAGAGCACGTCCGATCTCTCCTCCATCTACTCTAAAGGCAGCCGGGGAGACTCTGATCTGGAAGGTGGCAGCCTGTATCGCACGACCAATCCCTATGAGAAGGTCCAAGAGACTGAGATCAGCTTCCCAGCTAATGTGGAGGTGGAAGTGCTTGAGAAGCAGGAGAGTGGCTGGTGGTATATCCGCTGGGGAGACACAGAGGGTTGGGCCCCGACTTACTTCTTGGAGCCAGTCAGGCAACAAGATGACATGGCAGGGTCTGAATCTGATGGCACCCCAACTAAACCTGGAAGCATCAGCAAGTCCAACAGCCTAGAGAAGAATGAACAAAGGGTGCAGGCGTTGAACAACATAAACCAAAACCTTAAGAAGGTCACCCCACCCATTCCATCCAAGCCCCCAGGTGGCCTTTCAAAACCCATTGGCTTGTTTGGTTCACGGAAGCAGAATAGCACCAAACAGCAGCAGGTGGTCAGACCTCAGTCCGTCTTCATTTCGGCCCCGATCAGGGACGGTGCCAGCCCTGTTGGTTCTCTCAGGAGAAACGAGTCCCTCAACTCCACAGACCACCCTCGTGCCAGCCCTACGGTGCGACGCAATGCCTCCTTCGGCACTGTGCCACGCAACTTGCTGCCAAACAACATAGCACTACCCCAAAGGAACAGATCTACTAATGGTAGCTCTGAATCTCTTGGCCTTGGCTCTCAGAGGAATGCCTTCCCTGTATCCACCGTTAAACCAAAGCCCCACATCATCCATAACAACCTCAAAGAGGTGTTTGTCTCCATAGCAGATTACCATGGCGATGAGGAGACCATGGGGTTTCCTGAGGGGACAAGTCTGGAGGTCCTTGACAGAAACCCCAATGGATGGTGGTACTGCAAGATTCTGGACAGTGGCAGACCTAGGAAAGGATGGGTTCCCTCAAATTACCTCGAGAAAAAGCCCTAGCAATCATGTGTGGAGCTGGCAGAACTCTGAACCTGCGTGTAAAGACTACTCAACTGATGCATTTGTTTTGTGAAAAAAAAGAAGCAAACCCTAAGACCTTAAGTAAGGATTGAAATCTTACTCCGGTACCTTTTGCCAAAATGAGCAGCCAGATCAAATTGTGACTTTGAAATGAAATGAGACATCTGGTAAAATGAGTCTACATGATACAGTACCTGAGACGTTGCATTAGGAGCAATATATCGAGACTTAGTGACGCAGCCAAAGAGAACACCAGTGAGCGGAAGAATGATTGAATGATATTCTTCAGTGGTTGCCTTTAACTTGAACTAAGATATCTTTTTATGTCCAATCTTTGAACCCCTTCTTTGTAAGTTTATGATGTCATTTAAAAAAAAAAAAACGTTTTATGCATTTAAAGCTTACTGCATGTTTGAAACAATTCATTATACTGACAATGCCTTGAGCTGTTGAAGTTGAACCTTTTTCTCCTCCTTTCTTTAAAGAAAATCTCAGTTGTTGCCAAAGCTGCTTTTCGTTAGTCTCACCATGGTGCTGTCTGTTTGCATGTTTTTTTTTACATTTCTTATACTGTATGTCACCTTTATGTGAAATATTTTATCCAATTTAATTGTGTTATATTGTTCTAACAAAACAATTTGTGAGCATCTCAGACTATCACAGTATTATCTTACACTCTCAATTCCTGATGATCTCCCCTAAAATGTCTTACTTTCATTTTAGGGGTTATTTGTCCAAATTGAAATGTCATTTGAAATTATATTTATTCATTCCTTAAAAATCATATTATTACTTATTTTATTATTATTATTATTTTAAGAAATGTACTCATAAAAAAAATCACAACCGCTTAAAGATTCTTAAGAACTGCTCTTTTAATAATAACATTTTGAATTTCTGCTGGGCAGTAATTTTTACATAACTCTTCAGCTGCAGAAGTACTGCGATGCTCACTTTTGTTTAATGTTAACTGTGTGACCAATGATGATAATTGAAGTGCCAAAAGAATGAATTCAATAAATGCACTTTTTAACAATCATAAGTAGCCTACCTGCTTTTTTTTCACCCATAGTTTCTGTTCGCCCACACATCAGGTTTGGGCCTCTATAGTGGTTTCCAAACTGTTCTGACATTTACTCTTGCATAAGACAATCTCACATACCCCTTCACCAACACCAGCCATGATGTTGCAATACGTTTAGTATGAATGAAATAAAAGCCAGATGATATTTAAAAATATCATTCTAAAAAGAGACAAGTTGACAATAGTTATTCATATAGTTGACAGGGAAGCGTAAGTGTAACATGTGTATCACTCACTTTAGCATTTTAAATCCATACATTCAATGATACACAAAACAATAAATTAACACCGTTAAATAGGTTCAACAAGTATCCCCAATGCTATTAAGCCTATGTTAATTTGTATTTGTTCAAAACCCAAACTAAATGCATATCTGGTCAGAAAAAAAGAAATAGCTGAAACATGATTGTCTCTTTCAAGTGTAAGACATCAAATGTTGATATCACTGATATTGTGAACGTATTTTGCGCAAGTAGTTTTTCTTTATTTATAAGGAAGAAAGAAAGGTATTTGAGGAAGTATCAGAAATTCCTTTTAAGGGGAGGCGTGTCGGTGTCAATGTTTGATTGACAGCAGTTGGAAGGCTGCCAGTCAGTAAGTAATTGACGGACAGCGTGTTGTTAGCATTGATGTATCAAGTTAGTGTGCATTGAATCAGTCTGTGTAAGGAGGAGTAAGGAACACAACAACATCTGACTGGACTAAAGTCACTCATGCGGGTAAGTCAAAATGCGGTTTCAGTGCATTTTTCCCAGGTAAATCTTTGTTTGGTGGCTAGTTCAATAAGCTAAGATGCATGTCCATGTTTGTAATAAGATGGAGTTTTTAGTAGGAAAGTTGGTTGTTCTTGTGAAGTCTATAGCCGTCATTAAACTACAATATAAATATGTGTGCTAGTACCTAGGACAGGTGATTTACAGAGCAGATGTGGATGTTGTAAAACAGCAGCCATTTCAATTGACTTTAATGCTCCACATGTTGCATTTTGCATGGCAATCACCGCCACTGTTTACGAACATCGTATGAGAAGGGATTAATCATCTGGTGAATTAATTGCAAATTAATGTGGCGTATAATAAACAATTTAATGAAAAGTTATCACAGGCCATAATCACCATTATTATTAAGCCTCTCAGTTGTGTTGCATTAAAAGCATTCTGCCTAAGAATAAGATAGAGAATAATATCCAATATAAAAACACATCTTTGCATATGCATCATAGCCAAAGTGTTTGATCAGCTGGATGCTGCAGATACATTAGATCACACTTGGTTGCCTGTCATCCATTTTATTTCCTACCCACAACACTCTGAGCCACATGGTGGTGCATTTCACTTTGATTGGCCTCCTCTGGCAGCTTCAGGAGAACCTAAACATCGGACGTTGGTTTAGAGGGTTTTCATTCTGTGGTCACTGGGCTGCTTCATTTAGCTTAGACTGACAAAGCAAAAGTTGAAGTCACCAGTGTGGAGTTGTAGCCTATAATATTGTCTCCTTCAGCTATAATCACAGAAACACCAAATCAAAACCCTGATGTGAGACACTGCATACTCTTTTGATATATTGGATTTGGTGACTGGAATATAATAAGATTTACAGCCTACAGGAACTTAGAGTGAAATATGTCCATCCCGCTGGCTGTCTCCTCTATTGGGATCTCATACTACACTCACTGGCTTGGAACTAAGTTATGGATGCCCGTTGATCATCTTTATACCATGTTTGTCTGCTGGCTGTCTGTATTTTCTTGCTTGTTGTACTCATGTGTAGAGTTTGTTTATTGCAAAGGATAAATCACAGAAGTAAAAAAAAAGAGAAAAAGCAACGTCTAGATGTTGCAGGTGAGATAAAGATACCCAGAAGGACTTATGACTTCACATTTGATGGTGTTCTGTCTATTATTCTGTCACAAGTTGTTCAAAGTGTAATTTATACTGAGTGTGGACGTTTATTCTTTATCTTGACCTGCTGGGCAAGTTGATTTAAGATGTGACTTAAGGCTCTCAACATTGTAAGTAGACCTTGTGTGAAGAGCAGGAATTGATGCAGGAAATATAATAAGAACCGTACAAGTAAGCTCTCCCCAGTGTTTTCATTATCAAACCATTGCTGATGTGCTTCTCTTTTAGGGTTTTCTGTCCTCTGCAAACGTGCTGGAGCTCTTTGTGGCCTCTGGAGGGCAGCAGCACTCAGCTTCACTGCTCAATACGGCAACCTTAGACTCTGTCTTCATCAACACGGCAATTACATTATAAAAGGGTGAGAACAAAAACTCTCAATTAATATTTTGCACTCAGAACAACGTTGTACTTTAAATAATTGCACTTCTCCTCAGAGTCTGTCCCTTAATGCTTCCAATCTCACTGAGGAAAATATTTGACATCACACTGAACACTGAAAGCTTAAAGCCTTTAGCTACAACAGAGGAGCAAACTCAAAATCCTGACTGTCTGATGTCAAATTCAAAATCAATGGTGTTGTGCTTTTTTGGAATACAAATGTGGTACCCTAATAGATAGCATGTGCGTTTGACCAAACAGCTGTCCAGAAGAGATACCATAACACTGCTCCAACAAGTCTGCCAAGCCCTCAAGCCTTCAGAAGGCCGACAGCCAGGTTCACTGAGAGGTCTGAGTGGAAAGTCTGTGTGTACACAGAAACCGGTGAGATATACCGTATTCATGTCACTGTCACATTTCCTGGCTGTGTTTTTACTCTCCCCTCTAAGAACACTTGGCCACGAACGGCAGCCGCTGTCTGTTTCATGTCCGGACGTCATAGTTGTATTTGTGCCTGTTGGAGTGCAGCTTTAGAGCCAGGCCCACGGGGTAGTAAATAACAGATGAGCTTCACTCTGGCCAGGTCTACATACCACCACTCTAAACAGTTTTTCTGTGAGTTATATCTGTTTACTAAAAGCCCCTTGCCTTTGTTATTCATATAGTATAAGGCAGGGTGTTAGTCAAGAGGCTATACTACTGTAGAGAGTGATTGTGTAAAGTGGCAGCTTTTTGTCCTCAAATTGCTTTCAAATGTTGAATTTATTTTTTGCACAAGACATTATATCAGCCATTTATATAATGTATGCTCTGGGAAAAGGGAATGGCACTAATGCTCTCTCATTCCCTATCTTTTGTGCCAGATGTAGTTGTTTCCAGCTGTGCATAAAACACAAAAGGACTGTAGCTGTGAAATGGAAATGGCCAGGTTTAACATTTTATTGCAATGCGAGCCAAATAAGAGATAGGGATATGTTTTTTTCTTAAATGACTTCTGTATAAGCTGATGATTTAATGTTTTGTCATGTAATAAATAAGGAATCAGTACAGTGATTCAAATTAAAAACTTTATTTAACAAACTGAACATGATTAAACCACCTTAAGAATCATTTTCTAACGACTATAAATCCCAAGCCAAGGAAACCAAAGTTATGAGCTGATAATCTTGTCCACCATGCACGATGTCTTCCTTCACTTACTTGCTGTTTTTGTTTTATTTAGGCTTAAAACAATTTGACAAGCAGGCTGGGAAAATGATGTTTGTATTGGAACTACGCCTGCTTAACCTACAACCCAAATTCAAGATATAATTGAAATATGCACAAGTAGAGTAATGCCACCTTTAAACAATTTATTTCCCTTTTTCAAAGCACACATTTGTATATGGCATTCAAGGAAACACTTGACATCTTGTAGAGTTTGCTTATCTGCTTTCTGGAAAATAGTCAGCTAAAAAGATGATAGGCTTCATTTTCAGACTCTGATTTTGGTCTCCAGCAATACTTGAGGGAATATCTGGCTCTTTAGCTGCTAAATGATTTGTTAACCATCTATTCCCCATCTGTATCAAAAGTACTTCTGTCTGGTATATTGTTAGTTTATACGATATTGCTATAATTTTTACAGGGCATTTGTGTTTAAGCTAAAAAATAAAATGTACAGTATTTTCCTTCTTGGAGTAGAAGTATTTGGAATTACTCAAGTAACTTTACGTTACTTGTACCTAATGTGAGTAAATGTACATAATACCAGTTGAAAGTGGCCTCAATGATTGTATTCTTCACCAGACGATTAATAAACATATTTCCCAAAAATGCCAAACAGAGCCTTTCAGGGAGCATAATGTGTTCTGTAATTAACTATGCAACACTCAAATAAACAATTTTCTTATTTTTTGGACAGTATACTGTAGCTATACATGTAAAACAAACAATGATAATTTCTTTATAGTAGCGTTGACTAAATAAATAAACCTCATAATGTACAGTTAATATTACACTTATCAATGCTATTTTTCTATCAAAAATGTTTCACAAATGTTTTATTTCTGCTCGGTCATATTTGGTCAGGAAGTAAAACAAAAACAGGTAGAAACGTAAAAGGAGTATCTCTCAAGCACAACAAAATTCCAGTATTATGCGATGCAGTGACGAAGGGAACGATAATACAACATTTCATAGCAGTGAATACATTCACACACTGATATTAAGCACACTGTTTGTTTTGTATGTTTTGTGGTGAAACCTGCTCACATCAGAGACATTAAAACCATGTAAGAGCAACTTTAAGATGAATATAAACTTCCTGTTTTTACAAGGAGGAGCCTAGAAGACCCAATGTGTGTCCAGACTTCTCTTTTTAAAGGCACACAAGAAAACTTGACTGACTCAAACGTCATACAACAGAACATTTCCCTCCACAGCGGCAAAATAAAGCTTCAACACCTCGAAAAAACAAAAACGTAATAGCACTTACTACTTACCAAAAGACTAAAGTTTTAGCAAGATCAAAATTACACCTGAAAATAGCTTGCATTTCTTCACAATTCAAAGCAGTAAATAATGCATGAAGTTATTTGAGTGAAATTGTCCTTGGAGTTTGCTTTTACAGACTAAGAGCAGCACTCAGACACTGATATGCAAATGCAGACCTCACAACGTGCTACAATAACAAGCCTTGTCACTGACTGCAGTCGTGTGTGTTTTTTCACTTGGTTTAATGAAATGCGTCACTGCTGAAAAATATTTATGTTTTGATTTAATGTACATATGAAGGAGTGTGTGTAACCTGAAGTATGCAAAGCCATCTGTAACTTTACAGAGGGATTTCATGGCTTTCTTACAATGATGAAGAGATTGGTTTCTCATCTTTATGTGCTTGTTCAGCATTTTAAAAATACTTCCCTGCCCACCAATGTTTATTTGGATGACTTTTGTCCAACCGCAGCATCTAGCTAGCTGATTGAGAACGCCAAGAAGCAGGACATGCAACTCATGCAAGTCCCACATTTTACAGGCTTTCATACAAACCTCTGATGTATGGGCTGTGCCTGAGAGAGCAAACACTTTCTTTGCACTGAAACGATGAGCAGACACACAGCTAAAGGTGGCCCTTCCTCCCCTGTCTTCGTCCCAAACATACAACATCCTCTCTCCTACCTCGCTGCCTCGTCACTGATTTACATCCTCATTCACCGTGAGCTTGACCTTCTATGGTGACAACATTCACACTTTTTTTTACCCTTCACAGTATCTCGCCCTGTCTGAAATTCACAGAAGCACAGCAGGCAGTGAGATATCTGACTAACACTTAATTTATTTATCCTTTAGGCCTAGGCATTTCATTGTGTTTTATTGCAGGGGAATATTCTGAGTATTTAAAAAAAATGGCTTATTTTAGATGTACTGCTAGGTTTTTACAAGGAAAAACTCTTAATGTTTACCCGTTCCCCACTTACGTCTGAATGTATTCAGAAAATGTCAAATGAAACCAATGTTGATCATACTGCTCAGATTTGAAATGAGCATTGATTCTTACTCTTACAATTTTTGACCGAATGCATTCTGACAAGCAGCTGGTGGAACTACATATTTATTCTTCTCGTTTCTTTTGCTGCTATGGAACATTTTACTACCTTTTTTTAAAATTAGCTCGCAGTGATGCAATCACCAGCAGAATGAAACGTTAGTCTGCAGGAAGTAGGGCAGATGCCTCTTCAGATTACTCTTTCTCTTCAGCAAATCACACAAAGCACAGATTCACTCGACATGAGTAGGCCATGGCCCTATCTGCAGATCCTGCAGTTGCACATACTTTTTTTCACTGTATGATGAGTTTCATAGCCGGATCCTTACTGAGACATCACAGATGCGAGCTGTGAGATTTCCAAAGATCTTCATTTGACAGATAAAATGTTTTAAAGATGGATTTTGCAGGAGTCCTGCTGTAGAGTACCTGAGCCAGATTGCACACCTAAAGAAGCGGGGCATTCACTTGTGCTGCATCTGTCTTTACAAAGTCTTGCATGGCTTAAACAACCTCTTGAACCTGACAATGCGACTTGTAGTCTTAGCCTACGTGCTCCGGTAGGTCTTGATGATATCTTTGATTGTCCTCCTGCAGATGGGGCAGCATGCGTTGGCCATCTTCTTGAGTTTGAGGCCACAGGCGTAGCAGAGACACATGTGTCCGCAGGCGTAGAGTACGGTGTCCACCTCGTTCTCGTAGCAAATGGTGCATTCGTCGCTCCACGAGCCAGAGTATGATGGGAAGGTGGGGGACTCTGGGTGGCTGGAGAATGGAGAGCTTGGAGTTGTACCTGTGGTGATGAGACAACACATTTGAGATCTGTGAGTGACTTGG
Source organism: Notothenia rossii (assembly GCF_949606895.1). Taxonomy (NCBI): domain Eukaryota; kingdom Metazoa; phylum Chordata; class Actinopteri; order Perciformes; family Nototheniidae; genus Notothenia; species Notothenia rossii. Next base: position 76,415,359 of record NC_136909.1, read on the forward strand.
AAAGATAATTGAACAAGAAATTGAAATAGGCTTCCAAGTGGTTCAGGCAGACAGTTTTATTTCTACACTCCAATGAGACTCTTGTATCAAATGCACCTTTTTCTGTGTATTCTTTATTACCATGCCCACTTTTTTCTGCTAATGAAGCTCCTTCTGTCGCTATTGTCTGCCAGGATTTTTCCTGTCATGCTGTCTGCAGCTTGGGACAGCAGTGATGTCGGGGATCACTGCTTCACATCCTGAGGTAAATATTTGCTTTATGTAGATCCATGCGTATTGTGAGCCGATGTCTTGGCACTGTACAGTCAGTATTTGTGTGCTGACGGCTGTTCTATTGCTCTCCCACATGCCTGCATGTTTTATCAATTTCATAAATAAACAAAGAAAAAATATCGCAAACATCTGCTTAGCAAATACCCATAGGGAGAAAACATAGACAAATAGTGAAACTGGAACTATTAGACAAACCTGTGGAGGAGGAAAAGGCTGAGTAGTAGCTGGAGTTGAGGCTTGAATTGAGGTTGATGTTCAATTGTGTGTTGAGGTTTGGCTCGGAGTTGCCGCTGCTGAGCATTGTGGGGGTGTTGGGTGTACAGGATGGGGAGCTGGGGACCGACGGGCCTCGAAGGTCTGGGTGTGGAGATGAGCCTGAAGTTACAAAAGAGACATCTGGGTCACAATAACAAAGACTTAGCACAATATAAAAATCTGAATTCCATGATTTGTCCCGAGACATTTATGGCATTACAACAGCACGAGTATAGTGCAGATGAAGCAAAAAGAGTAGACCTACATATTATATAAAGTATGCACGGATTATTAATTGTAAAAAAGAAACACAATAAGTTAAAATAACTAACAGATAAGTACACCATGGTAAAAAAACAACACCTAAGTAGCAGCATATCTAAAGAAAGTGACCATATCAAAATATTGAAGTAGCTGGTAATGTTTACAGTTTATAAATAAATTGAACGATGATTATATGATCATCTATAAAAAAGGAAGCTAAATGCAATCGTTCCCAACTGGGAATCAAATATTTCCATCATGACACTCCGCTGAGCTGTTAATTAGAAAATGTAGGTGAGAGGATGTCTTGTTGCATCCCTGTTAATGTCTCAGTCTGTCACACTGACACACACATAGTACATCTCTTCTATAACCAAGCAGATGACTTGTGAGTGCACAGTGTCTGTGTGTGGGTGTCTGTAAGTGAGTCAAGAGCCCCCCCCATTCCTTCCTCCTTCATGAGCCCATGATGCCTCTGGGTAGGGTACAAAAGGCTTTCACAGAATCTGTTGTGTGTCCCGTGTGATCCGTCCCCATTCGCACCTCATAACCACCGGCCCTGGCATCAGTTCTTTCTATTGGCACTCGTCTCTCCTCACAGACTAGAATACCGACCCTGATTTCAGAGACAGATTCTGATCCAGTCTGCCTGACGGGCACACAGCATTGTTGTTTATGCATTGTCCTTCAAATGATCACGGCAGAAATATTGCTAAACCGTCAGGCCAGCCGCTCACTTGGCACCGTCATTCATACAGTACGTGTCAAATGATCTATTATTGGTTGTTTGCATCCTCTCCCACAGTTTGCTTGTCCAAATGTTCATACAATGGCAGTGTGGGGTGGAGAAACAGCTAAAAAAAGAACCACAGTTGGTGAGAAATTGCTTGAATAACAAAAGACTGTTGGCTTAATATAAGCAAAAGACACTTATGTGGTGTGTTGTTTGCAGAAAAATGTATACAGTTTGTTGCATAACCCTAGCTTCGTGCTCTGAACTCTTGCCTCTTTCTTTGGACCACTCCAACCAGTAGTCTCGTTTCAGCCTACGTAAACAAACTATAGTAACCTTTTAGACATGCAATGATCAGCTTGCTGCTATAAGAAAACCTCCATAATATGTACTTTTAAGTTTAGCGCTGTGATCAATGTGTTTGTTCTATTTTTGCTGAGACAAGCTTTTTCGTCTATCTTTGTATTCTTTATTTTATTATTGCTTAGAGGCATGTATCAATACTATGGCTCTTATACTCCCTCCCTTCCATTACCTGCTTAGCCTGACCTATGTGGCAGACCAGCTGTTAGCAAAAGTCTTGGTGAACTCCTAATGAGAAGGAATAGATAACCCTCATGTCTATTCCTGGTCCTTTCATCAAGCGTACCTCTCATCTACTTTTGTATTATGAATTTACTGCTGGCTGTGTGACCAGGAATGAGTATGTGAATAGCTTTAGTCATGCAGACAGTACAGGAGACTTATTTGTGGCTAAGCATGTGGTGGCTTTCAACACTTGCTTATCAAATAAAGAGTTTTTGGCACACCGTGTCAGGCTATTTATTTCTTTCCCAAAGTCTTGTTTTAAACCTGCATTAACAATTTTCTTTTGGTGCGTTGGGGGCAGCAGAAAGGAGCTTGTAAACACAACACTGACATCCCCTTTTTAGCTAATTTGGCAAAGTTGTTAGCCAAGAGACTTAATCTATTAATAGATCAGTTATAAAGCTGGATAAGAACTGTCATTTGGTGTAGTGGTCCTTTAACGGATTGAAGTCCAGCATTGTAGCTTTGTTTTGTTCTCTAGCAACTCCTGGGGGAAATATCACTGTCTTTAGCAGCTAGGTTAAGTGCTTCACTTTTGGCTCTAGCATGTCAATAACTGTGTCTGTGTGTTGTACAGTTTTGCAGCTTTTTTTTTACTAAAAAAGGCTACTTGATATAGCCTAAACGATTGCATACGCGAACATATGAAGTTGCAAAAGAAGTGCAAAACCAAAGCAATGAGTCAAAGACGCCCAAACGCTACTTGGAGCTAAAGGAAGCTTTAGAGCCATGATACGTCTCTGTACGTTTGCACGTAGAGTAACCCCTTTTCACGAACAAAGAGTTATATGATTAATTAATAAAAAATCTTAATTGCATCAGCTTTAAGATTACTGCTGAGCACTTAAACACGTAAACCCACAGCAGGAGACCTGTAGTATGACGACTGAAGGTCATAAACGATTCAAACTGTCTCACATGAAATTAAAAAGATAACACTGACATAATGACGACGTGAGAGCAACAGTCTCCCATCTGTTCCATTTCACTGGCTTGACGACACCCAGCCATGACAAACTGTCAATTGCCTCAGCGGCTAGATGTTTCCATGGCAACACGTGTCATGTGGCTCCAGAGAGTGGGTGCGCACAGACGTCACAAATGCACTCCCCACAGCTGGAGTGGGTAATGACACGAACAGCGCTCATACCCCAAAGAATCAGTACGGACCGAGGGTGGGCAGTGGGCGCTTAGGATAAGGAAATTCACAAGTAAAGAAGGGAAATATTATTGGAGGACCAGTGTTACGGGGAACGAGCTGTGGGTGGAATACCCAGAATCTCAAACCTCCATGCAATTACATTTTAATAATGCATATTGAGGGCATCATAAGGAGCTATCACGGGCCTCCTGCTGATACATAATGCTGGCTGCTGGGAGCCCACGCAAGACAGAAATAACCTCCTCAGCCCTGGTCTGACTGACAACATGAAAGAGAGGAGAGGAGAAACTGTTATGAATAATAGGACAGAAACTTTGCCTCTTAATTATATATACACTTCCTGTGAAGAGAAGGCTAACCGGCTGGTACAGAGTCATTTTCATTGTAGCCAGAAGACATCGCGGCCGAAAGATTGTTTTCAAATAATTAAGATGAATCTGCGGCGACTGCAAACAAATCAAAAGCACTCACATTTAGCTTGCTGCACTCTTCAGTACTTCAGTCACACAATAAGACACGTCCAAGCATGCTTAAGCTTCTTCTAATGAAAAATTGAGAATTTTGCAAGTGCAGGAGTCTTAAAAACCGAGCAAGTCATACTAAATATTTCAAACTTAGACTTGATTTGCACAAAATGTGGTAACGATTTTTTACCTCTTTGATGGAGATTAGTGCAGTGTTTCCTAAAAAACACAATAGGGGAAGAATCCTACAATTTAGAAAGAATAAGTCCTGAATATTTAGACAATACACTTATGATTAGATCTCCACTTTGAAGCTCACCAGCCTTTGACTCAAACCAAAAACTATTGCTATGTAGGAACATCCAGGGAGTAAGACTCTCAAAAGCAAGCATCACTGTGTGGAATCTGCTGGAGTCACATGGCAGAGGACACAACGTTAATATTCATATCCAAACTGTGAGGGGGTTGAATGTAAATGCCAGACAGATGTACGAGTTGATAAAGAGTCAGAGCAGCCAAGATTGGAAACTAGGGGGGAAACTATTTAATGACTCGGCTGAGTGGAAATTCAGCCTCAAAAGGTCATTCAGGGTTCCAAGACTGCAAAACCTCTGAGTGGAAAGTAGGAAAATTACATTGTGTAAAGATCTACGCAACATTTTACATTTCTTTTCAGCTTGAATTGATTTTATATTTAAACATTTGCTACAACTAATGCTTATAAAAAAGCTTTCTTTTCTTCTTTTCTCCTGGGCTAAATCTGTCGTCTTTTCATTTTAGAACAAATATATAATTTGCAAATTGTTGCTAATTTTGCATTTTAGCTTGGATTTGTGGGTTTCCTTCGACAGTTCAATAACATGGGAAACATCACTGACTCTGAATGGAGAAAAGAAGGCATGTGGAATCAGTGAAACTAAGCTATTTTAAGTACTGAGGTACGTTTTAGGTTATCATACCCAAACTAATGTAAAATCTGAAAGGTATTTTAGGCAGTTAAAATAAAAGTGGTGTGAGCGTACCTAAAATCCTGAGTTGTGTGATGGTGCCGTGCAGACCGTAGAACATCCAGAGTGGTCTGGAGTTATCGACACACAGCTGCATCCCCGCGCTGACACCGTTGTGGCTCATCATGACCTCTCCTTCTGTGTTCACCACAAAGCCCAGGATATCTCCACTGTGGAGCGGCACCGCCACCCGACCCACGGCCCAGAACTCCTTGCGGTCAACCAGGGACTCTGGGTTTGACGGGAGGTCACTTTGCCTCAGGGTGGCTGGGTCACAGGATGTCACGCCGTAAGAGAGACACCCAGGCCGGGCTACACCTGTCTTCACCTTCACAAACACCGTCTCTGAACAACTCATCGGCCGATTGGTGAACACCAGGGTCCTCTCGTCACCACGGTGATCCAGCCTCGCCACCGTGTGCTTATCCAGCCCAGTGACATGGACGCCATGCACCGAGTGGAAGTGCAGATCAGTGTCCAAGTGGCTGGGCAACAGCGAGCACTGCTGGGAGTTTTGAGAGTTTTGGGGCACATGGCAGGAGGCGGAGCTTAAGCGATGTAGCCGTTCCTCTTCCTCATCATCTTCTTCCAGATGCGTGTCTTGCTGCTGTAGGCTCAGGTCACACAGGCTGATGGAAAGGCGAGGGTCATCGCTGTTTCGCTGAATGTAGGCCCTGTGGGCGGCAGCAAAAGAACGAGGACGCAGGCAATCCAGAGGGACCATCTCGCTGTCTGTGAAAGAAATAAAAAATCCCACACAGGAATGTTATATAATACCTTGTTTGTAATGTTTTAAAGAGAGGAATTCAATCTGAACCAACACACAATGTCTGAGGCTAAAACAAGCTCTCCATTTGTTGTCTCTCCAAGTGTGCACAGAACCAAATTTAATTTACGTACCCACTTAGTATTCTGCATATCCTAAGTACAACACTGGTCTGTTTTACATTCACTGTGCGCTGCTCATTCATTACACCTGTCACTGTAAACAAATGGTGCCTTCCGGCTTCTCTGCTATAACATATTCATTCAAAGGCACTCTCGGTACTAAGGCCTGAGAATATGCACAAATACGTCAACCTTTACATAGTCAGAAACATATCAGAACTCTAAGTGGGAGCATACTGTAGCTGCAGGCAATAGGCTACATCACAGTAAAAGAGATGTAACAACTTTATGTAACGTTGAAGGATAAGCGATGCACATGAAGCCACTGAGAGATAATAAAGCTCAGCTTTGTTTGAGCCTCTCGCTCTGTCTTTAGCTCGGAGTCCTGTAATAATGAGCAACATTTAATTTTTTATCTTATTTCTCATTCTTATTTTCACATTCAAAGCCTGAGGTGTGAAGATGCAGACAGAATTAGAAGCGATTAAATCCAAAGATTGGATTTGAGAAAGACTTATAATAATGCAAGTTTACCTTTCAAGGACCAGGAATGCATGTGTAGTATACAGCGGGTGACAAATAGCTGTAAGGAGCTGCCAAGACTCCTCACTGTTTACATAACAAACTGTCTTTGCAGTAGATTCTTAATGTACTGTTTCTAACTCTGTACACTGTTGACATTTTAAGTTGCGTCTGGATGCTAAAAGCAGACTTTTTCCGATCATTGAAAGGGAAAGGCATTCTTAACTGTATCACATGTCTCTCTCAGAAATAGACCTTCCTATTCTAATTCTGTTTACTGTAAACTAGACTCCACATGGGAGCATCACTGTACAACTAAAAGAGTGTAACTTTCCGTGCGCGCGGTCGGTACAAACGGATCTGCTTCGTGGCACGCTCGGGGGCATGCTGCCAGATTTAACACGGCCCTCTAACGCGGGCTAAAATTAGCTTGATTGGACATTTGAGGAGAGTGGGGAGGGACAGGCCGAGCAATGAATGACATGATGACTAAGTTGTGTGGCTCTCAGCCTCAATCTGCTTTGGGCTTCCCCTATGGGAAGTGGACTGAGCAGGAGAGGATGAAAAAAGGGTGGGGTGGACACTTAAGAGAAGGGCATACCTCACCAGCTCCTCTTTATCACACAAAGACAGCACATCTCCGGCCAGCCACTGATAAACTGCTTGAACTTAATTACTTCCTCAGTCAAGAGTGTCCACAACCAAGCATGAGGCTCTTATTATTAGCAGCCTTATCGTCTTCAAGGCAAAGTTAGCCGACTTTGCAAACCCCCCGGATGCAAGAGATAATTTCTATTCTTACTATTACTGCTTCCCGTGGTTCACAGTTTAAGTGGTGCAGCAGTCGAAACAAGTTGTGAGAAGAATCTTAATCTTAATGTTCTAACTAAACAAGATGCACAGCATATCCTAGATAATATAAAGCCAAATACATATGTATGATCTCAATCTTGGTTTGGTCTCGAAGGAGTATGGGATGACATTTTAAAAATAAAACAACTAACAATTGCTTTTTTTGTCCTATGGTAAAATATGTGTACACCAAAAATTCACCCTATGATGGCATGACAAGGTGTAAAGAACTGCTCTCACACACACATAGCGAGACATGGCTGAACCAACGCTTTCTTTATATCATTCACAACAGGGATATCCACCAATGGAACCCTGGGGGTATTGAAAACGAAATTATGACATTTGAAATGGAATTCCAACTTGAGATATTTAAACAACAAATCATATGTTATCCTCTTGTCGCTGGTGTGTAAACATGCTTTATTATTACTCTTGATATGGAGCCAAGTCTTCCTTTTGGACTATTCACTCATTAAAATGTCAGTCACACGTGACAGGTGCAGTCTTGACTTTTGCCCTCTGAATTATGTTATAAAATTAAGCATGGGCAGTCACAAGAAATTCTTTGCAGCTTAGCTTAATTTATAACATTTGGCAAAGCTCCAGTGGTTTTTCAATAGCATGCAATAAGCATTCAGTAATGACAGATTATATTCAACTTCAAGTTATAAAGTTCAAGACCTTGAAACTTTTGAAGAACATGGTGAATTCTGAATCACAGAACAACACAGACGTGATTAAGTGCATGGCCGAAATTGTCCAAGTTGAATTAAGTGGTCCTTGAACAGCTACTCAATCTCATGAGGAATTAAATAGAGGAGCACAGACCAACCTGACACGGTTCTGCACAGTCAGTGGCTGACCTCTTGGCTTTTTTATCAAGCAAACTGGCGAAAACATTAGAAATATTTCTCGACTCTGTTTATATTAGAACACACCACACCAAAGCATACACCTGCATGAAACCACTCTACCTGTTCTAGATATTCCTATTCAAACAAGTTGCAACCTTTTACTACAACATTTACTCTTACCACAACCTGGAAAAACCAGTTCAAAGCAGGATGTCCATGATATAACAAAGAAAATGTCGTCCAGTTTCACTGGGAACACATGCCAGAATGACAACTAATGATTGCGGTTAAAAAGCTGTTTGAGGTACAACACGCTTGACACAGACAGCTTGGCTCCTTTTCATTTGAACTTTTTGAGAGGCCTTCATGTATTACAGTACTGTAGTTTTTGATTCAAATCATTCAATTCAATTTTTATGAATGCCTTTTTTAGTCTTGAACAGCTCTCATGTAAACAAGTGCAGGATCCTGAATAGAGGAGGAAGGGTTCAGTTGATTCCTTGGCCCGCTGGAACAGGATTAGGAGGCTTTGGGGGGCTTTATTGAAGCTGCAACCTCTACACAAGGTCAGCAACACCAATTGTGTGTGTGTGTGTGTGTGTGTGTTTGGGGATTTACCCTAAGTATGCATGCCTAGAGGGCCTATCCAGGACTCTGTCTAGAATGAGTGAGTGAAGTCATCTGTCATGAGAAAGGAGGCTTCGGGAGGGAGGGGGTTGTGTATCTGTCCCAAAAAGGAGAGGGAAGTACTTTCACTTATCAAAGAATAACAAAAAGAGAACGGGCTCTGAGGGAAAATCTGCGTTGATGAGCTTTTAAGGAGTGGTATCTCACTCGAGATAATGGCGCAAATATACAGAGGGTGAAGCGGGAGGGGCTAAAAGGCTTGAGAGCGATACGATATTGATACACAGTGAGCCGCACAGTTTGAGTTTCTGAGATGCCATGTGCAATCTGAGCCACATATGTTGCATTTTTAAGAGATCAAGCAGAGTCTCCGTTAAGTGCCAGATGTTTCTAAGTTTTGGACTTTGATCGTGGAAAGAAAAGGTGACAAATCGCAGCAGTGAAAATGTCACTCAGCACTTTGGGGATGTCATAAGGGCACAGTGTTTCCGAGGAAAGTTAAACCTTGATGTGTCTTTACATGCATAAATCATCATGCACTTTCAAACAACGCTGCTTTGAATATTTTTGTTATACTTGACATATACTAGTCATGACTGTCTTCAAAGTGTAAGAGTATCCATTGATTGTTTCAATCTGATCTCAGACACATTTTTCCGATTATGAATTCATCTCATTGTTACAGTCAAGAAAACTGCACAGATGGACATATCTGATACCTAAATACACACAGAATACAAAATACACTGGGACGTGACTCTGGTCATCTAAAAGTGATTAGCTTTCTCTCCGAAGGCTTCCGCCCGTACAACCCAGCTCCCAGGATCCAAACCTGACAGGCTCTATTACGATTTCTATTTAGATTTCTCCGTAAATTTATTCGATTCCATCTGGGTCGATTAAATCCCAGCTGAGCCACTGTCGAGAGGCATTTATTTTGATTCAACAAATCAAATAAATTCCAGGCACTGAGATCATTCGAAACCAAGCTCACATGAATACATAGACCCTAATCCTGATGTGTACATGTTGGCAGATGTTAGGTCAAAGGACATTTTAGTTTATACCAGACCTCTCATTTCATTGTAACCAACTGTCTGACACAATGACTTTACTTCAGTTATAATAACCTGAGGAGGAATAAAGAAATAAGGAGCCTTTGTAGATTTTGGTTTTGCTTAAACATTAAAACCAAGAGGACTGAGAAAAGCAAATTATACTTAAAGTTACTTTAATCTACTTATATTTTAATGAGCAATTGATCAAATGACTGTTAAGTGAAACAGATGGATACTTTTCTTTCAGCTTTAGTTATTCTTAGCCCACATCCTAAACAAAGTGCCATGGCAAAGAATATTCTCCCTCTACTGCAGGGGTGTCAAACTCAATGTCATCGCGGGCCACATTAGCATTATGGTTGCACTCAAATGGCCAGTTGTAACTTTAAGACTATATAATATATATATAATAATGTATTATATTACATTATTGCCTCTGCATTGGATTATTATCGGATAGGGTAATAACTTCATAATTAACTACGTCTGAAGGCAAAAGTCTAGGGCAAATAATTGCAAGTCTCTTCAGTGCACATGTCACAAAATGAGATGCATTGTGGGACATGTAGTTTATTGGCAACATGCTTCTGTAAAGCGGAATGTAACCGTATAATAATCTTATGACATTATTTGCAAGCTCTTGCAGGGCCACATAAAATGAAGTCGCGGGCCGGATTTGGCCCCGGGCCTTGAGTTTGGCACCCCTGCTCTACTGTTTAGTCTGTAAATCTTTTATTTCCTTTATTTGTTCAAGTAATTTCTTGGCCGGCGCTTTTCTCTTGCCTCAGAAGCACCGTTACCATGGTTGCCTTCATCCAACATTTGTCTGTTTCTGATTACATCCATTCTACTTCAGATTAAGAATTCCTATTATCTAAGGCAAGGTGAACTGCTATCATCAGTTATTGTAAATGTTTATAATTTAGTACATACAAATCTTCTTTTGACATCTATTTTCTTGACCATGATTCCTGAGCCTTGTTCACGTCCAGCCTAAAGTCCTGCCTCCACAATATGTTAATCTTTATTTGTTCATGTTGGCGTTTCAATTCATAGCACACTAGTCTAGAAATAAATGTAATAAAGAAGGGACTGCTGCACTGGAATCTGGGTTATCTGCATTCCAAATTCACACCATTTATAAATACTACACAGTAATCCTTGGAGTGCATTGTTTGGCAGTTAGCATACAAAAAAGGTGACTAATGCACTATAATTAAGTTTCTCTATTAGCAGAATATAGTGCTTACTGCGCAGCTGCAGATGCCAATCATGGTGAAACTATACCATCAGCCATTGGTAATTTGCAACAATCACATAGAGCAAATGAAACATTGCTATTCAAATGTTGCATTGTACATTGTAGGACATTATCAAAACCTTGTGATTGTAGCATGAGAGTTGACCTTCTAAGTATGGTCATTATACAGAATTAATGTAGTACTCAATAGTGTATACACAACAATTGTTACTTTTAGCACGTAACACTATGTTAATGCTGCCCTTGAGAAGGGACTTTTGATTGGCTGAAAGCCGAGGAGCATATTTACAGCTTGAGCATCAAACATGGTGTGAAAGCTAAAGGGAACGATGTACCTTCTTAGAAATGGACAAGGTTACCGCAGCCTTAAACCACAACCATTTGTACCCAAAAATGGTATTAACATGGGTTTCTTTTGACCTGAACATAAGTTGCAGGCTTCAGTCATTTCCAAAAGAGGAGAACTTGGGACAGAGTCCATAGTCTTGCACAATCCTGACTATAATCAGCTTCAAACCGCCAGTCCCTTTAAAACTAAAAAAGGATCACTTTTCTTATGATTTATTGGTATGATCAGCATACAAAGAAGCATGATTCATGATTTTAATCTAATTCTGCCAAAATGATTCAGCTCAAGGAAATTACTCAATGTTTATAATATGGAGACACTTAGTATGTCTCGTTGGCTGGGAAATTACAGTTGACAGATTACTTTGTATATTGTTGATACCATGCTGAATTTCCAGTTTATTGTTTTTGGAGGATTTGGCTCTGAGCAGCAGACCTAAAATCAAACTTCAAGTAATAGTACAACATCACTTGGCAGTACTTCAGGGTAAACTGAGCAGTCAGGACAATTGTGTGTCTTTTTATTTATCAAAAAGAGTCTAGCTCTGCTCTCCTAAGGCCTGTGTATACAAGTAAGGAACACACCTTCACAGTGTGATACACATACATAAAGATACAGTTTACACTGAATTTAAAGTTCTACTTTTATGGGCTATTTTAATATTTGATGATTAATAGCCCACATTTAGTTCCTTATCCAGTCATACTGAACCATTGTTACCTACATTGTCAACAGGCTGACCCTACACTGTATTTCTGGCCACTTGTCAGGTTGCACCTATCTGACCTCTCTATATTTAAAACCAGTTCATCCACAAATCAAAATACTGTAAAACTCCACATAATCTATGTTGACAAGTAAAACAATAAGTGAGATATGTGGCAAGTGAGTGTGAGCTTCAGGCGCATAGAAAGAACACGGATTAAAAATAGACACAAAGAGAGGAAAGTACAACACAATCAGGTTCAACCCAACATGTTTGTGCAACACAGAGCTTGTCAGCGTTCACACACACTAGGTTTTTATCTGTTCGCAAAACAGGTGTGTCAAAGGTACAGCGATATTTAACTGCCGTTTTTTTCTTTTTTAAAACATGATGTCACCATGATAACAAGTCCCAGCTATGCGTTCAGCTATGTGGGGCTGTGCATTGAGCTAAATGCTCAGCATTTTAACAGGTTTTTTGTTTTCCACCGTTACATACATTACAGGTTGAGGAATAGTGGAAGTAATCATAAGTTGCTCTCAAGCTGAAGTTTAACAAGTGTGATATTTAACATGTTGTCCTTTTTAGTTTGTCGAGACATTTCATACAAAACCACATAATGGCCCTATCCGAAAAGACCAGGGATAACCAAAGTCCTGTACTGACAAATAATTACATTTCATTCCAATTAATTGCCCCATCCAGTAGATACTGAGATATTTTCTAATCTGCACCATTGTTTCCCAACATCAAAGCAGTATATATTAATACTTTGGAGACCATGAAATAGGGCTGCACGATATATCGTGTTGTGACAATAATCGCGTTATGCGCATGCGCGATATTGACATCGGCGGATGTACGTTTTTAAAAAAAAAATGTAGGACGTGCGATATTAAGTAGGCAAATTAACTCAAACACGTCATGTTACAATTATTGTGCTGCTTGCTACAAAAGGAAAACTTGCGCGGCTTTCATGTCAGGGGTACTTGAGTGAGTGACATGCAGGCTCTGCATGCACAGCAAACCACCAATCACAACCATTCTTGATCAGATCACAGCAGGATAACCGAGCTAGCTCAGCTTGTTGCTCTTATAACTTAAGATCCAGAAGTCTGTGACTAAAATCCTTCATCTGGTTAAATATTGTTAAAAAAAATACCAATTGTATAGCATTAAAGTTCAAGAAAGGATGGTTTGCGGACAAAAAAAAACAGTCTTTTCTTCAATTCCTGTATTTATTCATATCGCAATATATATCGCAAGGGAAGAAAATATCGCAATGTCAGTTTTTTCCAATATCATGCAGCCCTACCATTAACAGCTGGGCAAAATGTTATTAAAATCCATCCTACTTTTGTTCAAATAGAACAACAGAATGACATTCCCATCCAAAAAGCACACAGCAAAACATCTATATCTATGCAAACTGTGTATGCAAAAAACCCATCAAGTCCTTCTTTCATATCTGCTTCCTTTGTCCCTGGAGGTTGAAACATGAGTGATTTCTCTCAGGATGTAAGTAAGCATGAAAAGCATATAGCACAAGGTTTTCCCGACCATGACGCTCTACAGGCCTAATGCATTGAAATGCCATGTACAGACATGATTGATGTCAACACCCTCCTTTTAATCACCTGGGATGTATGCTGCCTCTTGACAGTTGGGCAGCCATTTTGGATTCTTCTCTAACGACTAGAGAGACAGGTTGCAGATGATGTTAGCTGACGCCGGCCTCACGGATCACTTCCAGTCTGTCAGTGATTAAGTGACTCATCTACCGCTGGTAAACAAACCCCCAGTAGAGCATCTTGCATCCATCAAAAGATGGCTTTGACTCGCTCCGCTTATCTAACTTGGAAGGAATCCATCATACCTGTACAAAATGCTGGATGCTGTGTGGTCTCTTGGGACTCGTCCCATAAACAAATACATTCTGTTAAAATGCAGCCGTACATACAAAGCAGGTCCCGTTACTTTTGAATGCAGAAAGGTATGGCATTCCCATATGTCTCGCTTCAGGGAAATCAAACTGAAAACACTTGCAAGTTATTTGTGACCTGATTTCGGGAACTTCAACAACAAACTTGATCAAACTCAAATGTTAAAAAGTTGACTACATAAAGTAAAAAAAAACCCTTTCAGTCTTTCAAATTTAACAAAGTTGCAGTTTCTTATAGTACAGTTCAGTGAAAAAGTAATAGTAAATAGATTTTTTTTTTAACTACGGCTGACAGACTATGCTTTAGAAACATTTCCTTGAAACAAATACACTTGAGGAAATCATTTTTCTGTCCCTTTAAGGCCAAATGTGTGTAGCACAGACTGTTCTCTTCAAATCCCAAGCAATGCACTTCAGTCCTTATTGATATCTGCGTGAGTAGGACAAGTGTGGTGATGTAACATATCTTTCTTAAATTGCAGGGACAGCATTGTGGCTCAGTTTGATTTCAGCAGATTAATTTAGCTTCCCCTCTTACGCAACACCATATTGGCTTTCAAGCTGTCTCTCTGATCTCAGGATCACCTTTGACTCCCTGCATGGGTGGCTGGCTACTGAACTGCACTCCCTTGATAAAAGCTTAGAGAGGAAACAATACCACTCTTGAAAAGATCCCCAAACATCAGAATAAGACCTGATGGCAGGAAAGCGGTTTGGCATCACGCCGCATTGAGAGAAATGAAAAGGCAGCGAAGGATAGCGACTTGGATGAATTCCTTAATATGGTGATTAAAGTTGTGAAAGATTAAACAGACAAAAGAGTGTTTGATGCAGATCATCCAAGGATAAAATCAACATATTTTGACTGTAGCCCCTCTTCAATGGATCACATTCATGATATTTCATTGATAGGAAATAAAAAAAACTTCAAAAAGGGTTTTAACTTTATCATGGGCTCAAAACACATTTTAGAGGCTCCGTTCTTACAGAAATATATGACACATAAGGGACCACAGGTCATTAGCTGAAGCTGAAGCATCATACCAGTAACATATTTCATCAGAACAGCGCTGACAGTGTTTTCAGTACACGTTTATACTCAGGAGACGGCTTTTGAAGAACGTGTCACGTTAATTTGTGCCGACTTTGGAGCAGGGACACTTTAATTAATCCATGAAATATTAAAGGCGAGGGAGCTATTCATGGAAAGGATGTGATCAGATACAGTAATGCTACATGTGTCCTAAAATAAAGTGGTGAGAAGGCTGATTGATCTTAGCGGACAGCTGGGGAATGAGGTCACATCACAAGAATGGTTCAGCTTAGAGAAACAATGGTTTAATGTGTTGAAAAAATACAGATCTTTTACCACCCCTCATATTAGATATATATTTTCTTGATATGTACTCCAACATTTTTGGGATTTTCTTTTATTCTTTTCTAAGTTGGGCAACTCACATCCTGTCTTTTAGTCTCTTACGAGTCAAACTCCAGAAATGTTTAATCCTACAATTCCCATATTACAACTGAAATCTCTTTTCTTGGAACCTTTCCTTCATGGTAAATGTGCATATCTATCAACATTTCACATCTCCAGCTTGTAATGCAGTCTTTGATGCAGAACTTTAAATCTCAAGTCTATATTGAGAAAATGCTGATGACATCATCAATTTTACACATTAAAGTCCGTTTAGATGTCTTGAAGAGTTCAACTGCATACTTTATATGGGACAAGGTTGAAAAGCTTTTTCTTCAGCTCCAAATAATCACCTATAAATGGATAAATTGCCTCAAGTGTAATTGACAATTAAGTCAGCAACGGCTGGGTCTGAGGACTGTAACTGTGGAAATGAAAAAAAGAATCATACTTCCTTTCTGCTGGTAGTTATGGGCTTGAGGCCACATTTTCATATGGGACCAAATTGTCGGGGGTCAAGTTGCATTGTGGGTAATGTAGGCGCCAGGTTTTGACATGAAAACATTTCCAAACATTTTTTTTTCATCCATACTGCCCATCATCAATATAAAAATGTTAAAGGGGTGCAATGCTGAGGCTAAGTTGCTGGATTACTGTTTTTAAAAAGCCCCGTTTACAGCCATAGGATACGTTACCTAAACTGTCTCACAAAATGAGTAGTACTGACAAGTAAACCGATCCCCATGTGTACAATTGGTGGAGTGGCCCTTTAAGTTAATGCTCTCAAAGTGCATTATCTCACTGACACAGCAATCCGTAACACTTAAGTCATAAGGTTTATCACAACTTATTTTCTCTTATATTTTTACTGTCTTACACATTAATCTCAAAAGCCAAATCAAGGTCACCTCTCTGAGCAATTTTCTACACTCCACAGAGCTTATTCACAGCTCCACGCTCCATTTGTCTCCTGTAAAAGAAAACACTGCAGCCGATCTGTAACTCCCACCTGGACAGATTGTGTGATAATAAGACCAGAACAGGTGAAATTTGGCTCAAATGATCAGCTGGTGCAGCATTAAATCCAGAGCCAAGTGTAAGCATCATTAAGAATACAAACGCATTCTTCTGTTGAAGGAAAATCTGCACATGTGCCAGTCTACAACACCAGACTTTGATGTGTTCGCCCATATTTCAGACACTAAGTGTTTGCTGAACTGCAGCCAACTGCTGAGACAATACTGGGCCTTTGAGATATACCATGCTCTCGAGTGGTGACGCTCTCAGGCTATAGAGGAAAGCTGATAGCCAAGTGATCCTTCAGCTGACTGAAGGCCGAGGCTTTTCGGTTTAAGCCATCAATGTGGGGATAAAGGTGATCGATGTGGGAAAACCAGAGAAGATACAGTGGGATTTACAGCTGCTGGCCTCATTCACAGGGACAAGTTACATGAACTACAACTATACATTGCAAGAAATCCTAATTTGAATTGGGAAAATGTACGTATTATACCATACAGTTTTGCGAAAAGGCATTTTATTTAAACATATGAATCTTTGTTTGGCACAATAGAAATTGAATTCAGACTTGGATCCTCGGAGTGAGACATTCCTCTGGTTTGATTGTCTTGGAAAAACATCAGAGCCATGTCATAACCTGACATCACCCTTCTCTCTGTCTGTCTTCTTGGGATGACCAACACACTCCTCTTGTTATTCGGCAAGAGCTGTGTGCTGGTCAGCACCACAAGGCCAGTGAACCCCAGATAGTGGCACTCTGGCGCTGGATACCAAACAGCCCATCACGAGATAGCACGCTTCTCGCTGTCAACCACACCGCGAGAAATGAGGTTAAATGGCACTATCTACACTATATGGGAGCCTCTTCTATTTTTATTAACGGCGTTGACAGCCTCTATTCTTTGGAGAGAGGCAGCACAATTCTTGGAAATGGTTATAAATAAGTACCGAGGTGTCCACAAGGATTCCTATTTATCTATTTTGCATAGTTTTGCATTGTTTTCAAAAATGTGAGACATCTGTTTTTGATGCATGATGTGTTTCATAAATGCATCTCAATCTGCAATCCAAACATACTTCAGATGATTCAGTGCGGTGAACACTTAATGATTGCAGAGGACCTGTTTGCTCTTAATTTCTTTGATTTAATGACCCTTTAAACAGCATGGAGAACTTGTTAGAAGGGATTTCAGACAAATAGAAATAGAAATTCCCCCTTTAGGGACATTTCTTTGATACTAACAACCGTAACTATACAATCTACCTAATCTCCCACCATCTTTTTCCACTGAGCTATTTGGTCGGTGTGGGAAAGTGGAGCAGCTGTATGTAACATCTCTTTTTATCCACTCACACTGGAAAAACAACATCAAATGATGAATGGTTTCAAGTGGAGAAACATTATTGTAACAAGGCTCTGTGAGGCTGTACTTTAACATGTTGATGTTCAGATATATGCTGTTTGTCGTGTTTACCATCTTAGCTTAGCTCGATTTACATGTTAGTATTCTAACATTTATTGCAATTAACAAAAGTACAGCTGAGGCTAAGAGAAATTGTAATTCAGAGGATCCTCAAAGTAATTGGGATTTGTCCTCTGGGGACCATGAATGTCTGAACCGCATTCATGGAAATCCATCCAAGTTGTTGAGATACTTTAGTCTAGGCTAACCCTAGAGGCACAATGCTGGCGTTACTGATAAATCTAAGTTCACATTCATAACTCACCTAGCAGCTGGACCCCCCTGGTGAGGCCGTAGATGTCTATAAGAGCCCACAGAGGAACAGAGACATGCACCCCGCTGAAGAACAGTGTTGGGCTCGAGTCGTTGATTCGGTAAAACACCCGGCCTTTCTTGTCTACCCAGAAGGAGATGATGTTTCCCTCATTGGACAGCTCCTCTGGTAGAGCTTTTGCCCAAAAGCCGCTCTGCGAGACCAAGTCAGGGCAGGCGTACTTCGGCAAGGTGTCTGGATTGATCCTTGATGGGTCTTTGGATGTAAAACCAAGACGCAGAGCACCGCTCCAGCAGCACTGCTTTTTGGTGATCTGGAGTACACAGTTTTCAGAAATGAAGATGTTTGAAATGATAGCTAAAATGTTGCTTCTTTAAGTTAAGAATGACCATACTCATTGTTAATTTTAGTGGGTTAACATGCTATCATTTGTTAAACACAAAGCGCAGCTGGGGCTGAAATGATGGTCATTACGTTTGCAGTATTTGACTAATAAAGATTATGACCTTGCTGGATGAAATAACCAACGTTTTTTCTGTGGCCACTTTGGGACTTCTGTACAATATTTCATGACATTTTATCCAATAGCTGCTAAGATTATACTCAGACCGATATCGAAATCTGTAGCATCAAGCCGCTAGCGTGGCTAAATTTCAATTTTAAGCAAACTAAGACGAGTTACCTTGGTATGTTTATCACCTGCAAACGATTTTTGTCTTATTTTGAACTTCTGTTTACTTTGCATTTACCGTGCCAGATAACAGTAATCCTCACATGGCAATGCTTGCCCTGCTCTCTCACTTTCGAGACATAGATGGCCTGATAGGTGAAGTGGAAACTTGTTCTAAGCTGCTGCTGCTTTGGCCCACACAAGAGCAAGCCGAGAAAAGAGAGAAAATCAAAACAGGAGAGCAAAGAAGGGGGATGTGCAGAGAGAGGGGGAGGGTTAAAAAAAGAAAGAGGAAATGTAAGGGAGAATGGGAGAGGAAGGACTCTCCATCAGAGTCACAATTAGCGTCTTCCTAATTTATAGTGTCTCTCACTGTACTCTGTATTCTAATATAACAAAATACACTATGCACTCACACTGACAGTGTTCCTTGTAGAAGTTTACTCAATGTGCACTATCTTTGTTTTTAAAGTTAAATTGTTTACTGAAGATGGTGGAAGCCATCTGGATGATTAATGTTGGACTGGTGTAATCCACTTGCTGGTTTTGGGTTGCAATTGGTGGCAGCGTCGTGTTTAACAAATTATTGTTGCTTATTTAGATATAATTGCGACTCTTGAAGAGGCTCGGGCATGCTAATGCATCAAATATGATGCTTGTTTTGATTAGTCAAGTTTTTTTCTGTTTTGCTTAATGTAGCCATTTAACCATTTTTTAAACGAGTACTCGTTTGTCACAATAATTGACAATAACGCCCCACTCTATTGGTTTTAATTATAGTTAAACATGCTTGGATCTTTCAATTGACCTATTGTAACTCCCATTATGTTATTATGTAACTATAATATGCAACTGGCAAACATTAAGTGTAATTTTTACCTTCAGACGAACTTGCTCATACACAGCGGTTGGTCTGTTGCTGAAGGTGATGGCGTTGCAGAAGCTGGCCTGTCTCTTGACGGTGCGTTGGGATATGTCCATGACGATCTGCGAGCCCTTGGTGCTGGGGTGGAAGAGCAAAGGGAAGGAGGACAGACTCCCACACGGCTGGATGGGCAGGCAGCGCTTGGGCTTGTGGTGGCATCGGTGAGATGTGGCGGGAAATGGCCCGTTGAGAGAATCTACAGAATGTGGAGAAAGAAAAGTGGTTGCTCAGTGTGGTCCACAGTTGGGGAGCAGAAACTACATTACTGAATACATTCTTCTTGGGGCACAATTTACAGTAAAACAGGTTTAAGATTAGATTAGAATATTAGATTACACAGTCTGCACCACCGCAGGCTTCACTTTGAATATAATATAGTAGCATGGTGAAGTGGACTCCAGGTTGTGACCTGCTGCTGTCACATGTCATTTCCTCTCACATATCTCACTTGCTCCTGTAACATCAAATTAAGTGAGAAATGCTTTAAAAATAATCTAATACCCAGTTTTCAGTTTCTCAAGGTACCACAGTGCAGCCACACACCTAGATGAAAGGACATTGCGCAAAGTGAATTACATGCAAATATGTCCTTGGATGCAAGGACAAAATTGCTTTCTTGGTTACGTAATTGAGGAGAACAAAGGAGCTTTGAGACGTTCATACAAAAATGCTCCAATTTCAGTAAATAGTCTGAAATTAATTTGCAGTAATCCCAAAAACTTTTGTTATTTTTCTTATTCTTGCCAGATTTTAAACTGGTTTGAAAGTTTATGTCTCACCGTGCAGGAACACATTTACAGTATAATCAGTAGAAAAGAGGAAATGGGGGATAATGAAAACAAAAAATGATTAGCTAACATTTAAGGTGCTCTAACATCATCTCTAGCAGTTGAATTAGATCCACAGAAAACAAGTTTAGGATCGTACAGGATGTTAGCTATATGTTCAGCTGTTGATACACGTACGGTATATACAGTACAGTACAGTAAATATCTGCTTCGCTTTAAATAGTTAGTCACGTTCACACTACAGTACCTTCCATATCAGAGTGAAACTAAAATAAAAACACTGCTGCTAAGTGAGATTAAGTGACCTTTATTGTGTTTTGCAGGTCAAATAAGAGCGAACCCAAAGGAGAACATCTGACTCATTTTTCCCATGTGAATCATGACTTCTCCCACTAACCAAAACATGTTTTTCAAATTTCATCTGTCTTTTCGGGTTTGAGATGATAAAGAATTTTCTCATCATGAATCTGATATCACAGTTTCTCCCCTTCATTAGGACCTACTCCCACTGCTTTTCTTTCCACAGTTCTGTTCAAAGCATAACTCCAAGGTCACTGTGGCATTTTGGCATTTCTTTCTCACTGACATAGGACTCTCATCACATGTAGGA
This sequence comes from Notothenia rossii, assembly GCF_949606895.1. Taxonomy (NCBI): domain Eukaryota; kingdom Metazoa; phylum Chordata; class Actinopteri; order Perciformes; family Nototheniidae; genus Notothenia; species Notothenia rossii. The sequence continues at coordinate 76,436,334 of NC_136909.1, forward strand.
TTATTCAGAGACATACAAATGTAATTACATCACGATTGGAAACTGTTTTCTGTATCTTTAGTTCTCTCTTCAGTGACATTTAAAGTACGATAAAATCCAGCCAATGTGCCAAAACTGGAAGCCAAATAAATAATTCAGTCCTAATTAACACTTCTTCCTTGAGAACTGCTTGTATTTTCACACCTACATTTGGAAGACTGTGTAGGAGCTGCTTGTGTTTGTCCGTGAGAAGAGTGGACTATATGAGCCAGTGCTGAAAGACAGCTATTCTTGCTTTCCTGCGAGCGACCTTGGAGGGTCAGACGCTTCATAATGTTCCCGACAAATCAATCAACACTGTCAGGATTGGCAAAGACTAATCATGTGACTTCTCGGACCATGTCTGGTGTAGCTTCACTATTGTTCAGATTTCAGGGAGGACAGAGATTAAGATTTCCGGGATGTTCAAACTTTTGTTGTGTTTAAACTAGAAAGAGTCTTTCCCCTTTCACCACAATCACAGAGGCTATGCCAAGAGTTCTGGGCTCAGTACAGTATATTTGTTAAGCTCTCGTCGCAGCAGAACAATGTCGAATTGTGCTCTGTGCACAACAGTGGTCTTAAATGAAGTCATAACAAATCCTTTAACCATATTGCATCCATGATGTCATGTCAGACGTGATGTCTAAGGGGAAACAAAACAAGAGTTTATTGTGCTCCGTAAGGAACCAGGCCTAAGAGTGAATAGAGTGAATTTCCTGTTAGGTCTGAAAACAGGAGCGACACCTCAAAGGCCTTATGCTTTAACATTTTACCAAAAATCCAATATCTTCTTTCATTTTCACTATATTCATATAATTTCTACTGAAGGGAATTGAATTCTCTAGTAGTCTGTTTTCTATTTTCACATCCCAGGCATCTTTAAATGGGTTCCAGAGCACACAGAGGGCTTTATAAACTATGACTACAGTTGAATGAGTAAATACATGAATAAATAAAAATACCACGCTTGATTTACTGTAAATGACACTTGGTTAGAGCCAAAAGTGCTGATGATACAGTGGCTGTTGAAGTGTGTTTAAAAAAAGTCATGCGACCTGACTAAGACGTCACAGTAAACAGTGACCAGAGCCCTGTCATGATAAAAGAGAGGTGCCATGACGAATGTCAGATGAGCAACTTAAGGGAGGGTAATGTTACTTAATGCACCACCGAGCACAATGTGACTGCCTCGCTGTCATTAATTGGAAAGGACAAACTGTGCAGAGACAAAGAGTGCCCCTGGCCATTGTCACCTGGTCTCTTACGCTCTTACTGTGTTTTATCCCCAGGCTCGGTCTCAGTAAGAAGCCCAACTGAGGCCCTAATGCAGTGTGATGTTAGTATGGAGCTCGATGGCCCTTTCTCACAAGACAAGAGCTCACATGCAGCACCATAAAGAGCCAAAGGGCACATACATGTTTTGAGCCTTTGCAAGTGTGTCATAGCATGTGTATTGTATTAAAAGGTAAACTGAAGTGATTTTAATACATGGAGAAATATAAAACATCCTCCCATAGGTACTTGCTGTCAGTCCTGTTACTTTAACATTGATGTTAATTTTTCATCTAGTGACATGTTTTGAATGTAACCCTATGTTGGCCTGATAGTCTCCCAGTTTGCTGTGTGTGTTTTGCATACAATATTGTGTTCTATAAAAAAAATTAAAATTGTTATTAGATTTGGATCCTTGAAGAGAAAGTCATCGAGTTACCAATTGTTAAGAGATTATTTGTATGTTCACCAAAAAGAGACGTGAAGCAGAGACCCCTTTATCCTACAATAATTATCTTTTTTTTATGAAAGACTATAAATACAATCAAATAAGGCTAACTATTCTTGTCGTTAATGTTAAAAAGCTGAACTAGATTTACTCAGATAGTCATGATGTACTCAAGTCTAAGGTTTAATATGATTATTTTTGCTTGTTTTTTTCGACCATTGCCGAACTAATTTAAATGTACAGCCACATAAACCAGAGTGGAGCATCAAATCCTCACATTTAGGAATCTGGAACCAGAGAACATTTTGCATGTGCTTAAATAACTGATTCATATAGTTTCCCAATAATCTTCTGGCTGTGCCTTACTAAATTAAATAATTGACTTATTTTTGCAGCTCCACATAGTCAATTTCAGACCATTTTTTAATCATGGACTCGGAAACCTGTGAATTGTCAGAACATAAAATAGTCTATTAATACAGTAAAGGAGTAGAAAAACCGCAATATTAAGTCAAACACACTTTAAAGTAATGTTTTAGTGTTCAGCCCACATTGCATTATTATTTATATGTTCAATCATGCATGTTGTGAGTGTATCACAATCAGAAAACCAATGGATACAACTTTACATTACGATGGTATTTATTGTAACAAATAACTCAACTTCTAAATGGTTTATTGTAACTAGTTAGCTAGAAAGCTTCTGCAATAAATGTCAATGTAAACTGAGATATGAATGTGATAAATAAGAGCGCTCAATGCACCTGTTAAACATAAATAAATAATGGACCAATTGATCCTCACATAAGTTGAACAATAAAGTTATCAAAAATGTTTTCCAAACATCCGGATATTCACCCTGTGAGTGTATCACTTTCAAACAAACAAGCCAGGTGAGAAAAGTTATGTGCCAACTACTTTCAGTTTATCCTGGGGGATTTATTTTTAATTATATATGACTGTAAACAACCTTAGATGCAGAACAACAAGAATCCTTAGATAGTAGACGTTTTTCAAAATGTGAAAAACATGATTTCCTGTTCAAATTTCCCCCTTATTTAAAGCCAGTCGTGACTTACAGAAGGTGTTAAAACTTGGCTACTTTCACTTCAAATGTATTTTAGGCATCCAGGACGCCTACAATTCACATGCACACAGGCTCTAGGCTGCACAGGCACGCTTCATACCCGATTACATCGTCTCCTCTCATAATAATCACCGGATTTATTAGTTGTAGTTATCCTTTGTGCCAGATGTGCTTACCGTAGAAGGTATTCCTGGTGATCTGACCTCCCATGGCTGCATGCAAGGTGCGTTCACCTCCGCTCTCTATACCGGCTGAATCCGGGATATTCACATCCAGCTGCGCGTCTGTAGCGGTAACATTATACGGACACGATTCCGTTCACAACAAAAAAAAGTCCCGACAATGATTTAGATGCAGGTTGTGTCTGTCAAGCCTCATCGACATGAAACAGCAGATCCAGTGCGTTTAGAGATCACGCTGAAATTAACATAAAAGGTGGTAGTGGAGGTGGGGCTTCCCGGGACTATTAACGCTGTAGCTACCAAAGAGGGGACCTCAAGAGCTTCTACAAGCAATACATAACCATCATATTCCTGTTGACTCAGTCTTAGAGGACACTTATCTACCTCTAATAAACATTTGATAATTATGTAGAGGTTTATATATGTGTTACTTATCTTACCATTTGTATTTTAAGTTTGTTTTATTCATAGAATTATGTATTTATCACAAATATCCTTATTTCACTCCATTCCTGTAGTCTTTCCCGAAAGATGCACAGTTTTTATACAACAAAAACGTGCCCCCCTGCCCCACACATACACACCTGTTATCAGGACTAACCTGCTTGCTGCCCATACTTTGCTTTCCCCAAGCTAAGGGGTACTTTATATTAAGAATCTCTTTCCCAGCATCACTTGAAATAAAAATGCAGTTCAGGAAAGTTTTCTAGGATGTAAAGTTATTTTGGCATAAACCCCTGAAACAATCTTGAAAGGCCCTTCTGGTAACTGTCTGATAACACGGAGATGTCACACTGCTGGCAGTTTTTCCAGTAAATAGGAATGGCGGGTCAACAATGAACAGGCAGAAAAAACGCTTGCTTCAGGGTAAATCTCATACTAGAGCTGAGTAAGTGAGTTTGAAAAGTAAGACTGTGCAGTAAATTAACTTACGTTTTTACTTCATAAAGGTTGATAATTTGTGTCTGGGGTTTGGTAACAAATCTCCCAATTTAGATCTACTTCAGGGGCTTAAGTTTTGAGTGCCAATTCAGCGAGCCAGCATGACTGATGGGCGCACAGGAAAGAAACATAACACAAAATAATTGGAAAAAACAATCATTTGGTAAGAATAAAAGATGATTCACAATTGCTTTTTGAGGACATGTCTTGGCCCACAGCCTGCATTTGAGTAATATTGTGCTCAAATTATGTGCAACATTTCAGAAGTTAGAATGTGTACATTACCAGAGGTTGGTGCCATGAAATCACCTCGGAGAGGGTCCTTCCTCATTTCCCTTTTTAAAGTAAGGTAGCAACTGGTAAGGGCTACAGAGGTTCAGAGTTGGCCCTGGTACCTAGTGGGCACCTCTCAGGGTCTGCCTTGTTGCCTTGGCGCTTACACAACTGGATAACTGGTGTCTGCAGCCAGGCCTGTGAGACACTATATTGGCTCAGTAGCATGAGCTATATTCTCAAGTTGTTTATACTGATTGCGGTTTACTCGACTGACTGTAAGCAATTTGCAACCAGGGTAAAGCTGTACAACAGCATTCATGCACCATATTACATACATATTTTTTTATGAAAAGTGTTCAACCGGATCTAATTTGTCACAGGAAATTGAGATGAACTATACATATGAAAGGCAAAAGTGTCAACAGAAAATGTAGGAATCTATGGCATGGCCCCCTGCAGCTACGACAGTCACACTTAATGGAGTTTGACATGCCACCTGATCACTGGGCTGTCATAATCTGATTGCTGTTCTGTAATACAAAGAGAAGTGTTGTTCACCGGGAAATAATAAAATAAGATTTTTAGTTTCCTACAATAATATCAAAGCAGTATACCACCAAATATGTATTTTAGGAAGGTTGACAAAAAGCTATTTTGAAATATCAATATCAAAAGAGTTAATAATCTTCTCTGTATTTGCCTTGAATGCACACCGGGATAAAAAAAAACTGTAATCAGATTGCTGATGAGTACGTATACCAAGTACACAATTCACACTGATAAATCATTGGCAGTAATTGTGTGTCTCTTTGTGGTAATTCGAACCGTTCTTATTTCCAACTTGTCTCACACCAAGGTTTGGCCAGGGCCATTTGGCGTCACTTTCTAACACATGGGGTAGACCTAAGCTTCATGGTTGCAGAAAACACTTGGTTAAGATTTTGAACAAAACAACAACTCGTGGTTAGGGGTATAATTAATATCATGACATAATGAAATAGCTTGAAGTTGCGATTTGATGTCACACAGGACACACATAGTGGTCTCCTGGGTTAAAGCTGGGTTTGACGTCTATATAAGCGGACTTTATTGATCGTTATACTACGTCATCAGTCTTCCAGAGTACTTGATCTAGAGCGTGGATGGCATTGATTGTGGTTACTTGAATACCCGGTTGGGTCTCATTCCGGCACTAAATGTTGCCTTGTCAAATGCTGAAGGTTGTAAAAAATAGATGCTATCTTTCCCCTGGAAGTGGGACCGTCTTTTTGTAGTCAGACATTTTGCAATTCGCTTTGTTTCTTTTTGTTTTTGAGTTCCAGTCCATTTGCATTTCTTTCTGGTTGTTGGGGTCTTTTTGTGGTGAGTTTGCTTCTCCTCATTGTCACTTTGCATCTCTTTGTAGACACTCGGTTTACTATTCATCAAGATATGTTAACTGGGCCCAGGCCTAGAAACCCATGGGGTCAGGGGGCCCCATATACTGAGTCCTGCAACCCACGACTGAAAACTGTGTATAGGGCTTAAGTTTCAAAATACGCACACGTTTCCAAAAATTCAAACACTACTCTATTCTCAGCAATATTATTACCACATTTTTTGTGTAATAGCTCTGATCAGGATTGTTTATACACCGTGTGCCCTGACAGAGCGGACTGACACCTCTTCCTGCGGTAGATTATTTGTAGATGAGCGCCTGGTAGGGTGTGCTGGCTCGGGCTTCGGCGGACATCTTGACAGCCTTGTTTGTCAAGCAATAAAATAACTAACTAAGCACTCATATACTAACTAAGCACTTATATACTAACAAAGCACTTATATACTAACAAAGCACTTATACTGGCTCTATGAAACTTGATGTACTTATATGATTCTGTTTTCTTCAAGTTTGTATCTTCTTGGTCTAATGCACTTATTGTAAGTCGCTTTGGATAAAAGCGTCAGCTAAATGCAATGTAATGTAATGTCATGTTTGAGGCAGCCATGTGCACGCTTGCTCTCTTCGGGGATGATGATGTTGAACAAAAACACCATTCAACTAAGAGTTTGGACCTTCGCCCTGCAGCCATTGCGCAAAACATTACAAGAGAATCATATGATCCTCGACAGGGGAGGCGTCAGCAGAAAAGGAACCCCACCCGCCAGGCACGTATCGGAGGTGAAATCAAGTTGTCACATAGCATTAAAAACAGGGACATAAAGAAGACACTGGGGGAAAGTTTATTGATCACGAGATTGTAAACAAAGTGTAGATGGAAGGTACTTGCACACAACATTCATCTACATTTACCAGAATCCATTTTATTTATTGGCAAAGTATGCTCACAGAAAGAATTTTGACTTTAGGTGTAAGAGGCTCTCATTGTATGCTGTGCCAAAAATATCCAGACAAACAAACACTTTCAGCTGAATTAAGCTAATAGGTGTACAAGTTCACTATAGTTAATCGTCCCCGACAATGCCCCCGATTTCTTTACTTATTTTCTTTCACAATTTCATCGAGTGGAGTCTTCAGCGGTTTTGAGCAAAGGGATTCAGAGCTCACAAAAATAACATAACATCATTATGAGCTTGGTTTGGATTTTATTTAACCTGGCGTTCAGAGGTGTCCAGTGATCCAGATACTGAGGAACTAAAGGATCATCACTGAGATTACGATGTGTTTAAAGACCCGAGGGACCGTGAATCTACTCACTCGTAGTTTACATCTCACTGTTTCCTGTAAGAATATCATTCAGGGATCTTTCTGATCATCAATATTTCTGTAATTTTACCATACTACAGGATTTGTTATCATATAGCATGTGGTCGACAGCAATGTTGCGATGCACTCCTCTAAGGGTAATTGCTATGGACCGAGATGGATAAACGTGCCTAGTACCACAAATTGAAAGCGTCTCCTGGGTCAGGAAAAATATTTTCCATGTACTATAGGAGAGGCAGCACCACATATGTTGGTAATGGGGTCAACATATTTAAAGTCAATATTATTGATAAGTCACACTGCTTCTCAGAAGTTAAGCACAGACTATTACACTTGGAACTAATGCACATTTGCACAACAAATGGTTTGGCATGGTTTAGTTGTTGCCCTTCTGTAGCACCAAAAAAACTGAGACGTGACTTGGACTTGACTGCATGGAGCTCTTTCTTACTTGACTCTCTTCAGACTTGGCTTTCAGACAACTGAATACAAATACAATCCGTGTTTGAGTGTCAATTATGGCCAGTTACATTAAATGTGCCTCTTGTCCATGTGTACTTTGTCCTCTTTCCAGGCATTTGTCAGAGAAATTCGGTGTTGTGGTCCAGGTCCTTAGCCTGCACTTAATTAACTAAATGCTGCCATTATGTTTCTCCGTGGGGAAATTTTACAGAAAATGATTTGTTTGCGCAATCTATTGCATTTTTTCCTGTCCTGGAAGGTTTACTCCCTAGTTTTCCTCTAAGACTATTTCCTTTCCTAATTCGGACGTGATAGAGATTTGGTGTTCTACAGATTTGTGTTTTTGTTGGCTAGAGCCTGCCTAGCTGTTATAGGTGTTTTAAAGTCACTGTGTGTGGCTAAGCTTACCGGCTGCTGGCTTTCTCATCACTGCACCAGGAAGTCAATAAACACATTTATTTTTCTTTTGAGACATTTATTTAACTTGTCCCAAAAGATTTGTATGTCATTCTTTGTTCCTTGTATTCATTTCTTATAATTTGCTATACTATAAAATAAATTCATCATTAGCCTATTTACTCACCCACGTTATTCAAAACTCTGGTGACATTTAAATGACTGTTATACGCCTTCTAATTTAGCCCCCCCACAGCTCCATCGCAGCAGTCTCCCAGTGTGCAGAAGTTAAAAGAGCCGTTCTTTTACTGCCACAAAACAGCATCAAGTATCCATTAAAATCTCTCAAATGTTCTCATGCAATCATCAGGTTTTTGTAGCCAAACACTTGCTATGCGGGTTCAGTTATTATTACCTCTATTTTCCTCGGTGAATATGCTTTGTTGTAAAAGGCACACACCAGACCACGTGACCCGAGCACCATTTAGTGAGGAAAATAATGAGATATTCAGGGGACAATTTATGTTTGCTTTTCTTTCCTTTCTCTGTCTGAATAGATCTTTTCGTTAACGTCAGCAGTCTGGGAGATGATGGTGACTCAAGCGTTACTGGAATTCTGATTGGTATGGGGTAAGTTGAAAATAACAAAATTCATTAAAAAACATATATATTCCTGCAGTTTCCTTTGAACATGGCAGCTTTAAAATACATACAGTATATTGTAAAGTACTTATTTGTACTGTATGTGTGCTCAGATAAAGGATGACTTCAGAGTCAGAGGCCACATCGAGGGCTTTATAAACTGGCTGGTACTTTGTTAGGCCAGTGAGCTTTTTTCATTTATAGTTTCTTACTTGTTGTTTCTTAGATATATCTCAAGTTACTTTTTATGCCATCAAATATCAGTTATCAAAGATATTGGAATATTACAATGGGTTTCCAAACAGAGGAAACAGGAAAAGGGAACATTCTTATGAATCTCAATACTTTTCCTGTCAAAACCTGCCCTGCATAGCATTTTAGTGCCAGAATTAGCCAGACATCAATGCATGTGCATTTTACCGCTAACTCTCTGTTCATGATATACAGTATCATGACCCTATCCACTGGAGGTCAACGTCAACCTCAATCTGCTCGGCAGCTATGCTTGGCAGGTTGGGCTACCTCACTAAATCTCAGTAAATAACCCTCACAAGCCCGAGTTAACTTTGACCTATACTGTACATATATATAGTGCTGAGTTTCCCATGCTTATATTTCATTTCCTCGTACTCAAATTGCAATATTAGATGCTCCTTTGAAGTATAGTCATGCTCAAATCATAAATTTGATGCGTCTGTATATACAGTGTAAATACAAGCTTGTTACCAGCCGCTAGTGTGCAGCTGGGTGTTTATTTCAATACCACAAATGTGTGTGTGTTTGTGTGTGTCTGTACATAATATATATCCTCCATAGCCATAGTGACATTAATCATGTGTGGGTTAATTAGATGTCTGGGTTGGACCTCAAACTAAAAAGCTATTATAAAAATAAGAAAAAAAAATATATACTCATTTAAGGGGTCATTTGATAGTCTATTGTAGTTAACCTCATTTTACAGCTGACGGAAAGAATACACAACTTTTTGTATACTTCCAAAATCATATTTATATGTAACCAAACTTATCATAAGTAATCAAAAGCTGATTCGGGTTTTACGCTCATTCTCTCTGTACATCATATTCCACAGACACGAGCACCTCTTTTAAAAATTGCTTTATAGAAGAAACACATATAAAGATGATACTAGCAGTTACTATGCGAGGCACATTTGTTACCATCAATACATTTTGTAATAGCTGCTGACAGTGAGCCTGCAGAAATAAATAATTCATTGTTTGGGACACTTGATGTTTGCTATTATGTGATATTCTTATCAATAACATGATATGATCGTTGTGGAGCACTTAATGGCGCTTGTGAAAACAGCATCTGAAAGCGGGCCTTCCATCACTTTCATTGCTTTAGAGAGTTCAGATGATTACAATTGATCTTCCACCAGAGAGAACTAAATCAAAGCCAAAGGAAGGAAAATAAATCCTAATTAGAAAAGAACCACAATGACTTTAGCCATGGTTCAAATGCCAGCGTGATTTAAGTTGTGTATCCATTGTGCAATTCAGTACAAATGTGAAAGAGAACAATACAGTATAATTTTCTTGTCAAACGTAATGTATGCTGATATAGAATTCAATGCATATTAAAATGGCAACGCAGCGAGTGCTAAAGAACAGAGAGATTACTAATTAGTTCTTCATTTTTCTAAGGATGTGCTTTCTTTAATGTGCGCTCACATACTAGGATCACTGCGGCAGCTGTAGTTGAAATAGAGAAGCATCCTTTCTACATCTGCTCAAGTTTTGGTTCATTTGATTCAATAAATCAACATAATCCACAGCTGCATTGTTTTCTCATCTTTAAAAAGCTTGCATAAGATGGAATTGAATAGATGCTCATGATGCAAGGGCAGGTACATTCTCAGACCCCCTATTTCAGTTACCTGCTATTGTGGTTTGTTTATGTATGATGGCAAAGTGCATGTTGTCTGCATTGAAACATCAGATCATCGTAGCCCTGGTGTACTGTGAAGAAATACTGTGGTGCAGTACAGATGTTTACAGTCTTTTCTACCATTGTTAGCTCTGTATTATAAACTGTTTAAACGTTCACTAATATAGAGCCTGTAAAGCTGAGTGACTGCAAACATGCTGGAATGTTAACTGAAGCAAAGAGTAAACCAACTGTGAGTAAAGCAGGTTTATAATGAAATATGACATTAATAATCAATAAATATTTAAGGTGGTCCCTCCAGCATGGCCTAATGCATAATTAAAGCACTTTTCATACATTCATAATGCTGTAATTACAATAGAGGACATTAGACAAACACTGTCACTGTTTGCTCATGAGGTGTAACATTGATCCTGCTGCGCTGGGCATGCTTTAGAAATAAGTATAGGTTACTTTGGAGCGCTTTCAAATGTATTTCTATGAGAAAAAATGTACTGTATATTTGGAATTGCTCTAAGTCAGATTTGTTTGCCACAAAGTCTTGCAAATGAGTATATTTATGAAAATATGTAGTATTATGATGCTTGGTGAAATATTCTTTCACAAAAGGCTCTTTTGTAAAATTTGCCAAGCATCTTTGGGTACATCACGAAATATAATTGTACTTGGGTGACTGGAATGCTTTATCTTTTAATCCAGTATGATTTAGCAGATTAGTCTGTTTATTGTTAAACAATCTGATTTGCCTGATAATAACCCAAAAGACCTAAAGGATTGAAGTCGCACTTGGTGACTATGGAGGTGCCAAGAGGCTTTAGTTGAGACCTGAAAGGCCTGTTTAATCTAACCCAGGATCTGATGGTTTTTATTGACTTTTTTCTGTTGAAAACTGAGATTTGCATTCATTATTCCAGTTAAAACTTGTCAGAAGGCTAAGGCACTAAATAGCACTGTACTAATTCTACACTGTACTTGAAGAATTACCATTGCCATTGTTAAATTCTTAACCTCAGAAGTATTACTTCTGCTAGGCAAGAAAAAGGCTTTAAGTTTAGAAGAAAAAAGTAATATAATATATTGCATATAATTAAATGGTTTGTAAAGGATTTAGGTTTGGTGAAATATATACAAATTAGCCTCATTGCGTGATGATTGTGTTTGTGTTTAGTTGTCAAAAATGTTCCTTTGGCTCATTGTAGATGTACCTTTTTTCACTTTCCCAGAATTATAGTAACATAGATATCGTAATTAAAACAGAAAAGTAAATGTGAGATGCTAGACTAGACTCTGAGAGTGAGAGTACCGGTATATTGTATTTCGTGATTCAGTTTTCATAACAGACTAAATCTTGAATCCAGACCGGTCTGATCTGGTCGGTATTATTGTATTTACTGATGGTAAAGCTGATCATTTTTTAGACATTTTGAAATGTTGAGAGGAACCTAACAGAGCTTGAAGGTTTCCCAGACTGCTTAGTAATGCGGAGAGATTCACTGATGGATTCAGTCTTTTCTCTTGAGAAACACACTGATTTAATTCCATCTGTTGAGAATCACAGAGGTTTGGCAAAGAGATGGAACTTGGAAAAGCCTTTTGAATTATTGACCTTTCTTTTTAAGCTTTCTATTTTGAAAAAATGACTAAAGCAGTCTTCTTCTTTTTTTAGAACAAGGCCGCCCTTTGCCAGACCTGTGATACCAGCTACAGAGGGAGGACTGGTTGTAAGAAAAGAAAAAAACATTTTCTTCCACTGTTGAGATTAGTGATAAAAAATGTTTTGTGCATTTTGTCCCAAAATAGGTTGGCATCCAACAGATTGGGCTTCTCAAGTAAAAAAGTGATAAATATGTCAAACTCCTGTGTGCCATTTTAAGCGTGAGGTTTCGACCATGGATGAATTTTTCGCATTATAAATCCAATGATAGGCCTTTGTATACTATAGATCCATCTCTTCTTTTAAGAGAACTCATTAGCATCTTATTTTACCGATGTCTTAAACACTTGGACCACTCGGGTGACATATGCAGAGGACACAAATTGCGACACTGCAATTTTTCCGCTTCTACGACACATAAATCACAGAGAGCGTAGGGAGAAGCTAATGGAGCATGGAGCACTACCGAGTCATCTCTAAGACAGGTTTACAAGGCGTCTATTATACAAACTTTCAACTTCTATCCACACACTTTGTCGAATTTACTGGCACACACCTGGAAACAAACTTTATGAGCCTAGAATATTTATTTTTGTCAACGAGGATATACACTGAAAATGGACCTGTAGCAGTTCTGGTCCAGAAACATCCCCGGATGCAGATAAAAGATGTACACACTGCCTGTGCCTTATTGATGATAAAATGTTTTTCTACCACTTCTGATAAATAAGTCTTTCATATTTACTCAGTCGAGAATAAATGCCAAAAATCTGAAAATCTTGAAAAGAAAATTGCTAAAAATTATTTAGTGTGTTTACATTTACTGGGAATCAGTGCTCAAAGGAGTACACAGACGTTTTACTTAGGAGTAGCAATACAACAATGACAAAAATGACACTAAACATTCTATATAACATGTTGAATCAAAGCCAATTTTAATATCTACACATTTGGAAAAATGTAAATATCTTTAAAAACAATTAAGAATCAGTGCATAATAACATATACCTAACACACATTAGTGCTCTGTGTCATTCCCTTTTCCGCCACATTCAGAATGAAACAGTGCTTTATTTTCAAAGTCAGTTTGTAACCAGATAAACGAGGCTTCACTCCAGAGTATTGATTCCTCCGTGTCACAAACAGATGCTCCATCATTGACTGGGAGACACAATCATATTAGGTTGACAACAAGGTGAAGGCTGTGTTATAACGGAATGACAGCTCATCTCCTATAGATACAGATGGATTCACACTTCTTCTTCCTCTTCCTCCCTTCTCGCTACACGTTTACGTATCAGCAGCTGCAAATCATATGCAACTATTAAAACCATGTGGGTTGTATGATATGTTGATTTGTATTCTCTAAGTATTCTGGATTTCCATTGTTGTGTCTATTATGGGTTATGATTTGAAGCCACATGACAGTGTGCAGACTGTATGGGCCAGATTTACACTCTTGTTCCGCCTGTTGTTCTTGTGCTCTCCAAACAGATGCTCCATCAAATCTCTTTATACTTTGCTGAGCAATGGGAGTCACGCACTGTCACTCCATGGTCCCCATTCAAAGAATTTAAATATAGGAGCTGTCATTCAGGAGCTGTGTGCAGTGTGTGTGTCTACTGGTTCCTGAACATATGCCAATGACTTATTTTTTGCATGTCTTTTTCTTTTGAAATTTGTTGTAAATTCAGCCTTCAGGTAATATCTGTGTTTATTCACATCTGGTTATTATCCAAAATTGACAGCGTTGTAAAAACATTGACCCCTTAAGAAGTCTCTTGCTAATTCAGTTCCATTTTTCAAAATATCCTCTTATCGAGGTATCTCTAAACTGCTGCACTTCAATCATCGTTACCATTTGCCATCAGGGAGGGTTTCGCAGATCAATGCCCGTCTGTGTAAAAAAGAATTATAAATACTGATGTGTATTTTTTTCCCTTTTTATTAATAAGACTCTTTTATATTTCAGAACATCTGAGTGTCATCTGGTCAAGTGACTGATAATGACATGCTCTGTGCTCAGAAAACCATACACATGGAGAAGAAATCAGCTGCTCTCAAGTGAAGTTCAGGGCTCCAGATCAACCCCCCCCCTCCCTCCCACCGGATACAATCAATGCCCCCATGGAAGTTTGATGGCATGTTAGGGCCTTTTGTAGGTAACATATAAATAATTATGATGCCAGGGGAGGGGGTTAATATTTTAAGAATACACTCAGAATTGCTTAGATGAACAGCCCTTGTAAATTGTACATTTATTAGAAAACACTTGAATATTCTCTGAGTTAAAAGTAAAACAATATATTAAAGAAATCACAAAAATGCAATGTTGGATTCCCAGACCACTGAATGTCTTATTCTTGCAGTGAGTGCATCAACTTAATCGACAGATGCAACAATATCGCCATTGTCCATACTGTATTCCCTTCTTTATACCTACAAGGGTCATATGGAAGCGATCGTTGATGTTGTTAGAATATCTGAATTGCTTCATGCTTGAAACCCTAAGGACTGAAGTCAGGGTTGGTTACTATAGAGGTGAGAGTTTGTAGTTGAGACATGAAATGCCTGTTTATTCTGGCCCAGGATTTGATGGTGTTGTTGATTTATTTTAATATGGCAGATGCCCTAAAGGCAAAGGCATGTTATAACAAGGTTAGATCTTCTTTTATTCAATCAGACAAAGATGCACTCTGAATAAGGTTAATCAGGTTCAATGTTCACCAGTTTCAAAGACAAAAACCTATTAGAAAAAGAAGCGGGCTCTTTTGTGCTGATCTGATTTTTAAACGGTTTCTAAATTTAAACTAATCCTGCAAGTTGATAACGCAAGCCCAGCAATAAGACAACATTGTAGCTTTCTATGATGATTACATTAAATGTAATTTTGTCCTACAGTAAATGCTAAATACAGTATGAGAGTTAGCAACGTTAGCTTATATTTCTTTACATTTTGGTAAATTAGCACAATATAAGGTATGACATATGATATATTAGCGGTTCCTGTCTGTACAGGATGTGCACACAGCTGTGTCACAAGATGACTTTGATACCGACCGAGGAAAACTGAACATTTTTAATGATTCTCAAGCAGGATCTGGAGCATCTTGTTCTAAGATGCCCAAGAGAATTTAATGGCGCTTATTTGCAAATATAATGAACTCCCTCAGAAAAATAAGATATGACTGAGTTCCCTGAGATGTCGTGCAGCAATTGCATGCAAAATTAGGCCACACTACAATAACACTTTGTGTTTTTACACTTTTCAACTTACACAGTATCTTAGCTCCAATCGTGCTTCATAGTTTGAAACTATTCTTATTATTAATTAAGGTTGACTAGAGTGGCATCGTGCTTTCTGAGGCTTTAAGTCAGGGAACTGCCTGTGAGGCCGCAGAGTAATATAAAGTTTACCAACATTACTCTGCAGAGGCAAAAACCCCTCAGTGTATTGATTTGACCAGGGGTGTTTATTATTTATTTTACTTTCTTTTTTATTTCTTTCTCATTTTTATTTGTAGGAGGATGTACTGCATTTATAGCGCATTTTTTTCGTCTACCAAACAATCAAAGCGTTTGACACCACATGCCAATGCTCACCCAATAACACACATTAATACACTGATGGCAGAGGCACTCAACACTTTCTCTGGAGAGTGATGTGGCGCCATGCCACCCTGCTTATGTGATTTTATTTCAAATGTAACATTGCCTGGCTTTAAATCTGCAGATCATCGCTTCCTGAAAGTAATAATTTACGTCAATAAAAACGTCCATGATTTTATAGCAGCTCCGACACGGCTATCAATCACGTTACATGACGAAAATCTTCTGAGTCGCAATTTAAAGAGTTGGTGTGTAAATGCAAAATGAGTCGTCCTTTGTGCAGCAGAGTTTCTCTTGAATGTGTCTGTACTCATGACACAGTTTGTCTTCAGTACATCTGTCTCTACTCTGTAAAGCTGACATCATCTACTGTACACACATGTGATCCCAGGCACAAACACACACCCACTCTCCCCCCAGCAAAGGCCCTGAAGACACTTTTAGAGCATGCAATGGACGAGGGCGTAAATAAATCAAAAAATCAACAACAGGCATCTGTTTTTAAAAAACTGACATGATCAGGATGCCGCCCCAAAACAGGTACATCGAAGCTCAATGGAAGAAAAAAAGGAAACGCAGTATCGTCTCTGTCTTTCAGAGTGCAGGGAAATGGGACCAATTTTAGCCATGCCTTTGATTTGGACCTTGCTCTACATAAATCACACTAATAAGAGTTAGACTTAATCACCAAGGATACAGATAAGGAAATGGCTGAGATGTTGCACTCTGTTGTCAAGGAAACTAGTCAGGATTGGCTGGGTGGCCTCGGGAAGCTCTCAGTAAACTGCTGACCAAAACCGTTCATGCAGCACATGGAAAAACCCTGAGAGAAACAATCATCATCCTCTAATTCCTATAACTAGTATGATGCTTAAAATCTAACAGTTAAGACCAGATAATATGTATTTTATTATATTTGGACAAACAAAGGAAATGAATTGATTTGCCACATCAAACGTGTTATAGTACTGCACCTACAAAGATGCAGCAAATGCATTCTTAGTAAGAATAGCCACCTTTTTATAATTTCGTTCTTTCTTGTCGGATACCAACACATCTGAAATCAAAGTATCTTTTCTACAGCTTGTAGAGGACTAAACATATTAGGTATAGTTTACAGTAACACAATTTAATTTATTATCATATGTATTACCTGTAAAAAGAATATACAGATGGTTAAACTCTCTAATACTAGATGTATACATAATATATCATGTAAATACTTTATCTTTAAGCTCTGAGCCCCTATTGTCAAGCTCGTGTCCCATTTCCCACGTCTCCATGTCTTACGATTGAATTCTTATTAATGGTATTTTTGTTTACACTTAAACTACTGAAATTAAAGTTACCACCTGTTTTTATCTTCCTCACCTCATGGGAATCTCCTTTCTATACAGTGTACATCTAGTGCAACTTGATATGCATATTAGACGAGAACAAATCCATTAATATCTATGAGAAATATTCCTCATGTAACTGAAAACTCTTGCAGCTGTGATATTGCTTGCATTAAAAAGTCCCTTTAGGGATAAGATATTACTGTGAGCTTGGGTATAGAATAATTCATGACTGGTGTGTGTGTGTCACACTCACATCTCTGAACGTAACTGCGACACATGATGATGTGAGCTGAATAAACATCTCGCAATAAGCATTATTACAGACCCTCATGCTGGCAATGAATATTTTGCTAAGTATGTGTTCAAAATCTGAACAGTATCTCTTTTTTTTGTGGATTTTTTATTATTAACTCACATTTCGCTTTGTCAATTAATGAGATTTGTCTCCCTCTGGAAGGCAATTAAACAATGGACCCTGTGTTACGGTCCCTGCCAATTTTCTGACAGTCCTCCTTTATCAACACGCAACTATCTAACACCAATTACTGTCTGTCTTTTCAAATACATGCAAATTAAAGTTGCAGCAAATTAACTGGGCTTTCCAGCTTATCCCGGGTACTGAAGTGTGGACCCACTGCTACTATATCTTTTATTTTGTCATTATTTCATCCTCCAATCCGAGTCAGTTTGTCCTCAAGGGTAAAATTATAGGAAAGGGTATTAACCTGACCCAAATCGTAATAACGGATTCATTTGACACTGATGTTTTTCTGTAATGTGTGACCAAGAAAAATCATTCTAATTTGTGTCTCTGAGGGTAAGTGAGAGAGGGAGCGATATAGTCTTAATACATATGTAAAAGAAATGTGAAATTCATGTCCAGAGCCCTTTCTGTAATCATAATCAGCTCGTATTTAACATATCTTCCTCTCAATGATCTAGCCCCCCCTAGTGTGTAAAGAAATGATCACGTAGGAGACTCCTGCCTCAAAGGTCCTTTTAAGACACTTATCGGCATCCATGCAGCAGACTGTTTCCACTAATGATTCAAACATTGAAACATTTGTAACATATTACAAACAAACAAACTACAGAAAATTGCTTTTTAAAAGAAATATCATTTTAATTTGAGCTTGCATCTTTACTGTGTGTTTTCCTCATACACCCCTTTTTAGTCAATTTCTGCCCACAGCTGTAACCGGTCTCTGCTGTTGCATACATTTGCTTTTCTGATCAACCAATTCCTTCAGAATTGCATAAATGTGCTCATTCAAACCACTAGGGGGCACTATGAAACAACCCAGCCAATACCAAATTAGCAGGGCGTCATAAGGGACGGTTATTACTCCAGCAGTAGCTGTTTGTTGCTGTGTTACTGAAAATGAAATTCAAAACAAACGGGTCTGTTTGGAGCACTTTTCCCTCATCCTCTCCAGCTATTCCTCCGATTCGCCCTCGTAGCCTTTTTTTCTTTCTTTCTTTTTTCGTACTCTCTTTTTTTTTTCTTTTTCTAAACCAACCGGTGGTTATGTTGTCTGGAATATGCTAATCTGCTATGCACTGGCAAGTCCCTGGGTGAAGATCACTTATTAAAAGCATAGTTGGGAGGGTTTATGCAAATGTAGTCAAATCAAAGCAAGCTTTCCCTTGGTTGGTTACCTCTTTGCATACATTGTGAATTTGAGACCAATATTTTATTCCTGATATTCTTCCTCACGCAGCCTGTGCTACTTTTACATCACCTCAGAGCTGTCTTGGTTCTGTATTTAATGTTGAATTGATGTTGCTCTGCTTTCTTTGCCCCTGTGTTGCTGCAGACAAACAGTTTGGGTGTCTGCAAAAGGAAAGTTTCATTTCCGTTGAGTGGATTGACAGATTTGTTAGAAGGAAAAGATGGATAATATCCGCTGTGGCCAAAGTCTGCCGTGAAGTAGTCTGACACAGACACTGATTAAGCCTCTTGAGATCTGAAGGGATTGTAGGTCTTAGTTGAGAGACAAAAAGAGAAACAAAAAGAAAGGAGTGAGCAGAATAAAGAACAAAACTGCAAATTGGATAGGATGAGATGCAAGTGTCCTGTGGGTGTGCTGGTTTTGTGTAACAGGTTGTTCAGGTTGGACAAACAATCAGTTGTGCTTCCCTAACTCCAGACTATTAAGTGCAGGAGACAGGGGATAAGCAGATCTCAGATCATCAAGGAGGAACAGCCTGTCTGTATTGTTCGTGTCCAGCATCTACTTCTGATTCCTGGTCGTTATTTAGAAAAGTCACACTTTCTAAATGCTTCCGTTTCCCATACAGCCATGTATTGTAATGAAGGACTTAATTGGACCTCTTCACATGCATATGGGCTTTTGTTATACCACAGTAATGCAAACACACCTGACTTCTGAACTCACCCCTGCCCTTTACCGCGCCTTGTGCTGTGCAAAGGTGAGTCCTCTATGTTCCATATTTATATTTTGAAAGTAAATTAAGTAAAAAAGAGCAGGGGTCAACGCCTTCCCTCCACGAAAATAAGCAGACTCTGCAGTCTTGTGTTGAGTACTAAATATATATCACCAGCTGATCCTATTACTTGTGTAAATTGTAGTCAAACTGGGGTCTCCTAAGTAAAAGAATAAGGTCATCAGTCATTACTCAACCGTTAACTGGAGCCATGCAGATAGATTTATTACAAATATTGAATGTCTGGCCGTGCTTCTAGAGGCATAATGCATGTCGCACAGATTTAGATTTAGATATAGCTTTATTGTCTCCCTTAGGAGAAATTTGTCTTGGGCATCGAGATAATAAACATAAAACATTTAGGACAATCAGTCATAGATACAGAACAGAGATCACATATCACATGGCAAAGAAACAAACAAGAAACATACGGGCAGGGCCGGCCCTGACCAATTTGCTGCCCTAGGCAAGATTTTAGCTGGCGCTGACACAAGATGTGTGCAACTGTATTTAGTTTCCTATCCATGTGGACATGATTTAAGTGGGGGGTGGACCTAACCTCCTCTAGGGGGGTCCGGGGGCATGCACCCCCGGGAAGATTTTTTTTTTAAATATTGAAGTTAAAAGCATCAATCTGGTGCACTTTGAGAGCAACATTAGGATATCTATGGATACATCTCTCAACATCCATATGAAACATAACTGTAAGCCGATTTATTTTTTCTTTATGGATATTTTAAAAATCACTCTCCTTTTTAAACTGTATTCTTGTTTATTAATAACTTTTTTGTACTGTCATATAGTATTTTATACCTGTTTTTCATCTATTCTCTTATAACTATAATGATCATATAAAGGTGTGCCTTTACCTCATTGAGCTGAGGTTATCAGAGCCTCTCAGTCTTTCAGGAGAGAGCTCTCTAAAGCTCTCTCCCCCGCGGCCGCTTACACAGTAAAGTCCAAAGTTAATCAAAGCAAACAGAAGCTGTATACGTTTGTTGGGAGTTGGAATAATTTTAAATGAACACAAATACAAAATTAAAAGCTATAATTGCACACTAAAACCATCATTTAAAAAAAAGAACAATTTCACATAAAGGTTTTTACTGGGGCTGGGGCAGTTCAACTTATTATTTATTTTTATTTCAAACTTTTGTTTTTTTGGCGCCCCCTATGGGTTGATGCGCCCTTAGCATTCGCCTATACTGCCTATGCCGAGGGGCCGGCCCTGCATACAGGTACAGAACTTTCTCTATTGCACATATCTCTATTGCATTCATACATAATCAAATATTGCACCTTCCCTACTGCATTCACACACAAATCAAATATTGCACTTTCCCTATTGCACCTATGCATAGTATCCGTCAGATTGCACATATCCCTATTGTATCCATACCTATTTACACAAAGAGAACAAAGAGATAACATTTTACCATCTTGTCAACATGAATACAACCTTATGAAATCACACATGACTCAGTTATGACTGCAACAGATGTAATTTCTCTGAGTCTTATTTTACTATATTTTTAAATACACATGTAATACTATCATCTGCATCACCCCATATCATTACTGTGATAAATACAGTATATTGCTTTGAATCTGTTTGATAGCTCCTGTTGCACTTGCACTTGCAGGCAGACTTATTGCATGTGTGTTATGTTTTCAGATGAAGCCTTTGTCTAGACGTATTCATTTAGACAGATGCATTCCTCCGTTTCTTTGTGGGTCAATTCAGCAAGGTTTGGACTATAAGGGGATCACTTGAGTACATTTCAGCGTTTAACCCGAGCATAAACCCCATCAGCACAGAAGAGGCAGCTGTGGATGATTCCTTAATCCAACCAGACACTGGGAGAGGTATTCATAAAGACAGAAAGGATTCGAACAGCATCCTACTGCTCAGCAGGGATGAAATTCCCAATGTGAATGCAGAAGGGTTTGCCGATTGCAAATTCTAATTGCAATATTAATCAATTACAGAGAATAAAAAGCTCATTTTTATGCCTTCCATGGGTGGCTGGCGTGCTGCTTTCCTGTAGTCGTTATTCACTGGATCGTATGAGGTTTGTGCTCTATTGTAAGAAAATGAAATGATCCCACTCAGCTTTGATATTTGCATATTCACTCGAAAACAAACGGCTTATTATGCAGTTTCAAAGTAGCTACATGTAGAACATATTGAATGTTTGCCGGACTTCTGTTGATCTAGTTACACAGAATCAGCCCTGCATTAATGGTGAACGCGGTTCAATAATGTCTCTGTCTGGATGAAAGCAGCCCCCCATAAAAACCATCAGAGGGCAATCGATGTGCTTTCATCCCCAGGACGGAAATTGCACTCATATGGCTCAGACTCTATGAAGGTCCCCCATCCAAAGCCAAATCATTAACATCAAACTTGCAGGAAAGAAATCAAAATGTCAGTCTGCCCTGCAATCTCTTGGCAGATGAGTATTGCCTCTATTTCTTATACAATTTCATTCTCCTCATATCTACTCCTAGCATAGCCTACTGTAGGCCTATTTCCCCCGGCATGTTTTGACTGCTTTGAATATGGAGAGTTTTGCATTCTGGAGAACTTTTTCTAAAGATATATTGAACAGACACTTCCTCAAATGAGCTACTGTGAATAATGGCTCTTTATCCCCTAAAGACTTCATTACCGGTACATGGTTAACTCATTTTAAATGACCTGTTCATCCAAAGTACGATACGATTTCACTCCTCCAGTGGTCTAACAATACTAATATATTTAATTAACATAGCTAATTTGTTTAATGTTCAAAAAGGCATTACAACAACAACACCATACAGATTTAACACGACTTTGTGTTGCTGACAGCGTTAAAAGAATAACACTTAAAGAGTAATGAAGCAATTGGGATCGTCAAACACTCTCCCACTAAACATAACTTCCCTTATTCAATTTAGTATTTATTTATAGCTCTTCCTTCGTAGTAGTGTTGTGTTTCTGTTTTATTGCACTCTAATCTTTTGTGTTTCTGTTTTATTGCACTCTAAACTTAAAGAATTCACACTTTTCAAAGTCTATTCAAAGAAAGTAATTGTTCATACTTGCCAAAAAAAACATCAAATATGCTTCTAATGTATGTGATGGGGGGTTGGGGGAAGGGATCCACATTTATTGAACAAATATATTTGTAAGTAAAAAGGTATATATTGTTTAATGGTTTAAGTGGTTTAATAATAACCAGGGTTGTGGAGTAATGGAATACATGGATCAGGTTACCAAAACAACTATATCCTTACAGATAGATTAAAAAAGATTGTATCACATTACTGTTACAGTTTAAATGGTGATTACTAGCAGGATTACAATGCATTTTAAAATAAAGAACGATATATTACGAAGCACATGTTCACACATTACAACACTTCAGGGGTCTTAAAACACCCAGTGAAAATAGTCTCTAGTGAAACCACAGATATTCTTCCAGTCCATCACCTTAGCCTCTATAATGCATGGGTGGAAATGTCCTATCATTTTGTGTTCAAACAACATTACCATTCAGCGCAAGCTAAGCCTTCCAGCTACTGATATATGGTCAGTATCCAAGGAGTCAACATCGAGTTTGAGAAACATTCTCAGGTAAGTGCTTTGTAAACACCATGTTGTAGTCTCTGGTGGAAAGTAACTAATACCCAGGGGGCAAAACCCAATTTTTTGGGAAATCAGACATGGAATGTTGTAAAAGGTTTTCCACCAGAAATGATATCTAGGACCTTCAACGATCACAACCTGGGTGGACAACCCGGTCAACTAGCTACTGGAAAGCTACAGTGAGGGTCCAAACAATGCAACCCCTATATGAAAAAAGTCAAGAATTCTGTCTCGATCAGATGCCATCATTCTCTTTCTGATTGAATATCTCTGTGACAGTTCATGGTAAAGACAAACTGAGCCAACCTATTGAAAGAGCAGAACATAAGCTTTCAGATGATGCCTTGGTTAAGCCTGTTCTCAATAAGGCCACTACATGAAACTGTGCCTTTTTTGTCTCTCCAAAGCATATCCATTTCACTTGTGGTCCTCTGGATTGTTTGCTGTGTTCAAAATGGGTAATAATTATAATAATAATAATACATTTGATTTATATAGCGCTTTTCCTGGTGCTCAAAGCGCTTAACAAGCAAGTAAAGAAGAAAAATAACAACAAAAGTAAAAAGTGCTAAACTAGGTGGAATAAGGGTGAGGGCTTAGTGGATTAGGAGTTGAAGGCAAGAGTGAAAAGGTGAGTTTTGACGTGAGAGTGTTGGCAGATTGGAGTAAATATACTTAAAAGATTATTTCTATATAACATATTGAAGTGTTTACATTAATATACAGAAGGTTTACTGCTGATGCTAATTTGAATTGATTCAATGTTTACAGATTTGCCAGCAAGTGAGATGATTTTAAGCATCTCTAGCTAGCTAGCTAGCCAGCACTGTTACTGTAAACTACAATTATTTAATAATTTGTAAATCAGTTTTACAGTGTTAACATTTAACAACCTATTAACCTGTTAAACCCCAAGCCTGTTTTTCAGGTCTCAGGCTCGAAAATGACATTCCCAGAACAAATGACCATATCTTCCCTTCTAAATCGGGAAAATTAATAATATTTTTTCTCAAAGTAATGATAAACCTGTGAGTTGGATATAGAAGAGTCAGAATCAATATATATGTTTTTTATTTTAAAAAAAATTCAGATTGAACATAGTAAAAAACTTTAAATTATAGTGTCCGTCCAAAAATTATTTGTTACGTATAGTGCAAACCAACCTTGAATGATGGGTTAGTAGACTAAAAGGGTTAGGAATCCAAAGTACAACATATAATAAGTACCCTGTATCAAGATTGATGCAAAACAAGTGACATTTGACCTTTTTAGACAGGTTTAGCAAAAAAAACCTCCACCTCCGCCATTTCTTTGGAACCTTCTTTGGAACATTCTTTGGAACCTTCTTTGGAACCTTTCTTTGGAACCTTTCTTTGGTGAGAAGGCTGACTACTACCAAACCATGCATGCTCTCAGGATCCTCAGTGAGGCCATGTGGCGCTTGTACTGGCAAGCATTTGAGGCATGTGCAGCAGAAAGAGAAACACAACACTGGCAGTCATAAGTAGAAAATGTTGTGAAGATGTTGTTTGAGAAAGACACCACTGCTACTGAGAAGTTAGAGATCATCCAGATGTCACGTCCACAGATATCAATCCTACAAGAACAGATGTTACTTTTCCAGGAATCTCTGAATGAGCACCCAACTGCAGTTTTCTGGTTAATCTTTCTGGAGATGTCAGACATTCTCCACAGATCCATCTACTACCAGCGGGAAGGTTACTGGGCAGGAGATCTCTGTGAATCAGCATGGATGCTACCTTACCTCACTGCAGCACGACACTACAAATATGGGCAGCAGTCTTTGCCTCTGTATTTGGCTGAGATGAAGAAACTGCCAGAGACAGCCACAGAGGCACATGAAGCACTGATGGCAGTTGCATTTGTTGGAAGGAGAGCAGATGGAAACCACAATGGTGTCTCTCCTGACATGCTTCTGGAGCAGACATATAATGCAGATGCCAAGGACGCAAGTGGTCTGGACGGTATTACACTCAATCGTGCTGCCAGGATGAAGTGGGTCTACACAAAACCAGTCAATGCAGCTATCTCTGCAGAGCTCAAGTCCATGCTGCACCTCCATTCCTCCAGCCCTCACCAAGTCACTGCCCTTCTGCGCATGACCCAGATCATTGCCAGTGGTGAGAGAACTCAACATTGTTGACTTCATAGGCAACCACGAGTGCAGTGACCTTCCCCCATCCCTCTTCCAGGAAGATGGCAGAATGAGTACAGGGACCAAGGCGAGCCTTGTGAAGATCTTGAAAGAGAGAACCAAAGTAAGCAGCATCCCTGAACTGCCCAAAGACTGCCTCAAGCAGTAGTCCACCATACGACACTGGTCTTTCCACACAGGTGAAGGATTTGGAGTGATCGCTGAGCGATACAGGCACCTGCTGCTGAATGATGTGCCTCCTGGCACTGACATCATACACTTCTGTTGTGACAGATACAGTACAACCAGCCTCAAGTCAGCTGAGCAGGAACAGAGATATGCCAGATCCAAACCAGCGAAAGTGTATGAAGTCAGTGAGCAGTACACAGCTCTGGATCCAAAGGAGTTTTTTGCAGTGTCTGCGAACAAAGCAAACCTGCTGAGCCTCCTTTGTGAGAAGTGGTGTGAGGATGAACAACTGGAACCTGGTCTTGGCCTAACTCATCTCTACCTGGGTGGTGGATTCAAAGAAGAGACCAAGAGTGTGGTGCTCACAGCAGGGTCTGTTATGGATGTTCCTGCTCTTGAATCAACACAGCAGGAGGCTGACACTAGGATCTTCCTCCACAATCTCTACAGTGTCCAGAATGAGGAAGTTGACAGAGTTGTCATACATGCCAATGACACCGACATCATTACCACATGCCTGTACTATGGTGCAACGCACGTCAGCGATCTAGCAGAGCTGTGGGTGAGAACAGGCCAGAATGCATACCTGACTAGTGCCTAAACATAAAATGGTTGTGGTGCTGGGACCTTCACAGTGTCGTGCCATGCCCTTCATCCACAGTCTGAGCGGTAGAGATACCACTAGTTATCCATATTTCACTGGCAAGAAGGCATGGTTCAAGAGCAGCATGAGTCTTGAAGAGTTTGGTGAGAACCCTGCCGATGCCATAGCAGATGACCTCCTCGATCAGGCACGAGACCTCACCATCACTGTGTATACATCCAAAGCTGATCACTTTGAGTGTTCTGATCTGGGCAAACTGAGAGCAAACAAGTTCCTGAACAACAAATCAACGCTCCTAAAGCTACTACCCCCAACAGAGAATGCATTTCTGCTGCACCTGAGCTGCTCTGGCAACCATCATTGACAAGAACGCACACATCGCCAAGCCAGAAATCCCCCCATGCACAGAATTTGGATGGTCTCTGGACAATGGAAATGTAGTTCCGGTACCATCTACAAAGCCAGCAATGAACAAGACAATCTCATGTGGATGTCTCAAGGGCTGTCAGAAGAACTGTTCCTGTGCAAAGAATGCAGCTCCATGCTACATAGGGCAACTGGCAACCAAATGCAGAAGGATACACACTGCCACACTTGAGAGCAGTGACAGCAGCTGTGACTCAGAAAATGAATAGAAAGCAAAAAGCTTTCTGGGACACTACCATGAATACCACCATGTGTACATTGAAAACATTTGTATATTCAGTGTAGGTTACTTTTTCCCCCTTTCTTCTTAAAACATTCACATTTTTCTAGTCCTGGGCCATGTGAATGATTATTTTGTGTTCAACTTCTGATTATTGTGTCATATCTGTTGATTTGTAGTTAATAACTAAGAAAAGAGTATGTGAAACTGAAATAAATGTTTTGCCACCAGGAATTTTGTTTATTTCATGATCAAAATAGGATATTTTTCACAAAAAAAAAGACATTGATTTGAACAAATAATAAAAGGGTATTGATTTGACATTAACTTGAACTTAATGTCAACTTCCAGATAAGTTGAACTCAATTTTCCCTGTCCTAGAACACAGTAAACCTTAAAGGTGGGGTAGGTAAGTTTCAGAAACCGGCTCGAGTGCACTAAAATTTGAGAGCAGGCTGCAGTAACGTTACATATCAGGCAAAGCTAAACACATCTAGCTTAGCAATACTACACAGCCAAAGCAACTCCGATATTGACTCTGGTTTGACTTCTCCTAGTTTCCACTTGCTTTTTGTTCTTAATTTGCTCAGTTATATATTTTTCTTTTGCGACCAGTAGACGATGTTGAACCTAACTCTGCCATGGTGAAAGTGGCCGCCTGTTGCTGACGAGTCATTGAAGTACTGCTGCAATGCACGCCCAATGACGGCACGCCCAATGAGGGCACGAGATACATTTGTGCGTGCATGAGATGGAAGGCTGACAGACAGGGCGGCAATCCAATCCGTTTAGCCGGCCCGGCAAAAAGTGTATCTTGAGTAAAGTAAAGTGTATCAAAAAGTGTATCTTGAGTAAAGTAAAGTGTATCAAAAAGTGTATCTTGAGTAAAGTAAAGTGTATCAAAAAGTGTATCTTGAGTAAAGTAAAGTGTATCAAAAAGTGTATCTTGAGCCGGTTTCTGAAACTTACCTACCCCACCTTTAAATTAAAGGGTTTTGCAAAGAAAGTGGCGGCCATTTTGAATTTCGCTGCCTGTAGCTTTCCAGTCTGTAAACTGAAAAATCTGTAAACAGCATCGGCAGCAAACCTTGTGTATACTAATGTAAACCCTTCAATATGTTATATAGAAATAGTCTTTTAAGTATATTTACCCATTTTGAACACAGCAAACAATCCAGAGGACCACAAGTGCATTTCTTGAAATGGATTTCGCTTTGGAGAGACAAAAAAGGCACAGTTTCATGTAGTGGCCTTATTGAGAACATGCTTAACCAAGGCCTCATCTGAAAGCTTATGTTCTGCTCTTTCAATAGGTTGGCTCAGTTTGTCTTTACCATGAACTGTCACAGAGATATTCAATCAGAAAGAGAATGATGGCATCTGATCCAGACAGAATTTCTGACTTTTTTTCATATAGGGGTTGCATTGTTTGGACCCTCACTGTAGCTTTCCAGTAGCTAGTTGACCGGGTTGTCCACCCATGTTGTGATCCTTGAAGGTCCTAGATATCATTTCTGGTGGACAAAATTTGACAACATTCCATGTCTGATTTCCCCCAAAAATTGGTTTTGCCGGGTATTAGTATTAAAAACAGGATAATATAATATTCTTTAATAATAAAATACTTTGAAAGAACCATTCTGTAAAACAAGTACATTACTTTTATTACATAGAGTATATGTTTATGCTGATAATTTTGTTCTTTTACTCAAGTAAAAGTGTGAATTCAGTATGTTTTCTTGTAATGGAGTAATTTAAAACCATAGTATTTTTACTTTTACATAAGTATAGGATCTGAGTACTTTATTCACCTCTGTTTGTAGTTTACTAGTTGAAATAGGAAGCAGTGCTGCCTGAATTTG
Source organism: Notothenia rossii (assembly GCF_949606895.1). Classification (NCBI taxonomy): domain Eukaryota; kingdom Metazoa; phylum Chordata; class Actinopteri; order Perciformes; family Nototheniidae; genus Notothenia; species Notothenia rossii. The sequence goes on from NC_136909.1 coordinate 76,464,815, forward strand.
CTTGTTGCTTTTCTTTTAGGTTAGTTTCGATCTTCTTTTAAAAACAAATGTCTATTGTTTTTTAAAATGAACAAAAAACTTTGTATGTTTAATATGTTTGGTATAACTCTTCTCTTGCGTTTATTCGCATTGTATTTGATATTTAGGTAATCCAAAAGTAACGGAAAGTAATTGGGTTACATTACTTTTACATTGTGTACTTATCACATTAGGGAAGTAGTAATTGTAACCCTCCCATCCCCTGATAATGACTTGTTCTCGGTCTTGTCCTGCTGCACGATGTGTTGCAAAGAAGGGTGTTTTCCCACCTGCGTCTGAGATCTTTTGTATAAAAATCATGAATACCATCAGAGTATACTTGTCAGGGCATTGTCTGCTTATTCAAAGCACAGGCGGACCAAAGAAGAATGTTAATTTATTGAAAATGTGGTGAATGTTCAAACGGTGTAATAAAGCACGTAGCATCCACTGTAGAATTCATCCTTTTGATCATCTGGCATTCATGTTAAGTTCAATGTATGCCAAGGCCTCCTGTGATGCATCCCGCAAAAATACATACAGACAGAAACTCTCCTCGCTGCCTTGATTCCTCTTCTTCTACCATATTTAATTTCTTTTTGCGACATCGAATAGTTCTACCACCTTCAGTTCAATTTATTGTGTTCTTAAAGTGGAAATGTTACGTGTTGTTTTGAAAGACAATTACTTGCATTTATCACCACTTGTTGTCTTGGCAGTGTGCATTTTCTAGTACCTCTGCAATGCTTAAATACAATGTTACAAAAGGCAAATGACAACCTAAAAATACCACTGGACCACTGTTGTGCTAAATTGAAATAAATCAAAAGCAGATGACGTATGATTGCAACAATGAAAGTATAATGCTAATAGCTGTAATCATAGGATCACTGTTTTTTTTCTTTTAATGGATTTTGATTGACATATCCTTTTTATATTCAGTCGGGGTCCACGTCAAACCTGAGCTGCACTTAAGGTTTATGTGGGATTTGTTCTTAGGTTTCTAAAGGCTTTTTATCTCACGCAACAGGAAGTGGTCTCAGATTTCTTCCGATTCATTGTTTGAATATTAACTTTGTTTGGATGTTTGAATAGTGTCATTCATATTGATCCAAACGCATTACAAATAAATCTCTAATTATCTCTCCTCCAACATACCTTTGAGAAATATTCAAACTAATGTCAATACTTGGTTGGCTTTCTGGCACAGCATGTCAATATTTCCTTCAATTCAGAAAAGCATCATTCTAAGAAATGTAATTTGTTTCTAATTTTAGTCTGCTCCTCTAAGGAAATGTCTGAAAATGGCTGGGGGGTTAGGGTTAGAAGTATCTCCTTTTGCTGATAAAACAGGACACACCATTTTAACAACTGCTAATTACACATATATCTGCACTTTATTGGCTGTGAAAGTTATCATACCACTAACATATCAAGCTTTAAAGCGATTAAAAATATATATTTTTAAAACAATGTGACTTTAAGGTACCTGCCAGGTGTTTATTTTATTTTGTCCACCTTATTCATTTCCATGAGTAATCTAAATAACAGAAATACTCCTGTTCTCTATAATGCCAAAGTTCACCTCAAAGTTACTTGCATCATGTTACGATATATTGCAGGACTGTTGTATTAGACCGATTTATTTAAAATATGAAGTCTTTGATTTTAATTGTGCAGGTTTTTTTTTTTATTATCTGTATATTATGCTTAGAAAAGTCTTCATGTTTATGACTGTCAAATGCAATGGGACATTTTGCTCTAGAGATAAAGTGCAATTATTGGCTTTTGTATGTCAAAAACATTGGAAAAATATCAAGGGACAATTTACGCGGTCAACACACACAGGCAAAAACACCCTCTCACAAACACACACGCTCATCAGGGACAAGGATACAATCGTTTTTCTTGACATTAATCAATGTTGACGTTCTTATTTCCAGAGGTATCGTTTTTTTTTTTCTTTCGCTGCGAACTATGAGATGAACCGAATGGATTTTCTACGACATTGGCTGGATCGGGCGACACAGATGCCTCGGTCAATAGGCCAGAGCTGCTTATGGACTCGGAGCAGAGGACAGTGCCAACAGAGCCGGATCAAACAGCTTGATCTGTAAAGGACTTGACTCAAGACACAAATTGACTGGAGGCGCAGGAGAGAGCACCTCTCCAGCAGTCAGATAACTTTCACAGTTCATAGACACAGGGAGGGACACATATTTGGAAGTGTGCCACAGTCATTAAATCCTGGCTATTTTTGTATTCTGCACACTCACATCTGCTGAAGATCTGTCAGCCCGGTTCTGATATCACGAGGAGCGGAATCACCTTTGCCCCCGACCCCCTCCCATGTTTGTGACTGAGGGACTTATGCTATTAGACACCACAGGAAAGGCTTTCACTCCTGTTACACCCCTGACTCCTGATTGAACACCCCAGCGCTGTTTCCAGGAGAGTGGTCTGCTGCTAGAGGCTCTTTGTGTAGTAGTAGATTATTTGCTTCCACTCAGATGGATGTACTTTAGATGACATTAAACAGAAGCAATATGGGATCTGCCCGGTACCAAACCCATCCCCCCTCCCCCCTCCCCCCTCCTCCCTCCTCCCCTTTGAAGAGCGTGGGAGAGTTTCATTCCCTATTCATCTCGTAAATCTAACATCTTACAATCAGTGGATTTCTTTTTTTTATCCAAAGGAGATTTGACGTGAACTCAATTCTCACATGCACTTTAAAAAAAAAAGAAAATGTTGTTTGCGTTTGTATCCTCTAATTGGCAATCATCTTGTTTGAAATGAAAATTGAACTCACTTTCAGCGTACGGTCCTAAAACATGCATCTGCATAGATCTGGCAGGCACTCTGCTAAGTGTTTCTAATGTCTTGAGAGAGAGTAAATAAAGAGCCCTAATGTGTTCAAGTGCACACATCTAAATAAGACTTGTCAAGAGAACATAATCTGCTCTTCCCATGATGCCTCGTATTTTGTGATGGCTTGTTTGTTTTGCGTTCAAGGGATGGCTTTGAAAGGGAAATGATAGTGATATTTTCTCGTCAAACGTAATGACTTCCCATTTGGAGATGTTAGAAGTCTGTAACAGAGGGACATTGTGCATCCAGATAAGCTTCAGGCCTGAACAGGCTCTATTCTCAAGTGTTCATGATCACAACATCGTTTGACAACAAAGATACAGAAAAAGATTAATTAAAGGGACAGCAACATTTTTACAATATCTACAGTAGCTTAGTCAGTATATTACATTTGCTTCACACACACAATAGTTTCAGTTTGAATATGAGAGAGGAAGTACTCAACTGTCTTTTTTCAAGTTCGGAGAAAGTTTTAGGGTTTTTGAAAAAACTGATTATTCCGCTGCAATAATTGCAAACAATTCCTTAATTTGTCATTAACATGGTGTCACGATTAAAAAAAACAGATTCAATCTTTCAACTCCGACTTTATTAAAACATTGAAGAGCGCTGCAGAGTCACACAATTATCACACTACAAGCTCAACCTTAGATAATTGAATATACAAATAAAAGCATTTTTAGAACATATATGCAGTTGAGCCATTGTTTTTCCCATTTAACTGCAGCTAAATATCACCAAGGGCCATTTGTCTTTAATTTAATCAGAAATAGAGGCAAAGGGCAACAGTAACAAATTCAATTGTTTAACTGCAGCTTAACTTGCAGACGTGTTTTTTGAAATAACTTTCTGTACGTTATTATTATGCAGTGAGGTGTATCACAGTGTCGCCTGGAATGCAAATTCAATGCAAAACCATAGGGTGTTGTATATACTTCAGTACAGCGGTGTACAAAGAGTCCAGAGCACCTGCAGAGTCCATATAAAGCACACTGTCTGTCAGAGGATGGTCTCCAATATGTATCAGACTATAGAGAGGCATGCTGCAGAGTGTTTGTTGAGGGTGTGACGTTCTGTTTTTATTAACGGACGGCAATTTCAACATTTTATCATAATCACCTCTATACAAAGTGAGACAGCTAGCATGTCATTATTTTCTGTAGGACTACCATACAGCAGGCTAAAATCACTGCTCAACAGCACAATATAATTTGTATTCATATAACTGCAGCAAAGAGACGTAGACCAGCGTTGGCGACAAAGGAACTACAGTACAATCGTTATTCAAGGCTGTTGACTGTTCATCTCTTTTATTTCACTTCAGAGAAAGCTTTACTTGTTTTTGTTATGATGTTGTGTTTGGAGAAAAGGAAGGAAACATAATTGTCTCAGGTTTACAGATTAACTCGTGTTGGTCCGACAAGTGTTCTGAAAGGCTGAGGGTATTGAGTTGCAGGCAGAAAGCAAAACAAATACAATAGAAAGCAGAACGCCTAAAACTTGTTTCAACCTTTTATGATCAATGTTTTGCTTCCTTCAAGATTAGAGGATAAAAACAGTCCCCCCTCTGGCTTTTAATACAAACTAGGAGATGTTTTACAAAGCAATCAAATTCAGGCAAAATGTCAAAATAATAAATAAAAAAACAACTACAAACCAGAAAGACATTTTAAATTCACTACAAAGATGATCAAATATTGTTGGTGTCAGGCATTGGGTTGGCTTCAGTTGGGTTACTTTGATATGTAACACCTGTCCCAGTTTGTGTGTTTGCCAGCCAGCTGACTGTTCATTAGGGCAGGTTACGCCAGCTTTTAAAACAGCAATATTTATTAGATTTTCTGCTCTCAGCGAGTATTAACTGTGCCACAAAAGAACAATGGTTTTCAGATCATTATGAGACAGAACTCAAAAGTACAAATACAACTTTTACATAACATGTAAGAGTTATTGTTCTGTTTTTATTTTTGAATATTATCGTCCACAATGAATCAGAAATTCAGTATTTTTTTCTATTGTGATTTTTTGATAATAGATTATTTCTTTTGGCAGAAAGTAGGAAATTGTAAAAAGTTAAATCTAACAACCTGACCGAGAGCATCATTTGTTTAAAAATCCTATCTGGATTTTACATTGTGAGTTTAACATTTTGAAAAGGGCTTCACACTCAATCCCATTCGATTGAGATGAGATAATATGCTCAAATTCTCAAAACTGATTTAAATTATTGTAAACAAAATGAATTGTGTTTAAACTCCATGACCCGATTACCCTGCCCTTTTTATGATTGTTTTATCCTCTATTGCACATGATTAAATGCCAATGCCACAGAAAAAATGCATACTATTTTCAGCTAGTTTTAATGATTAAAATTGTCACTGGTCCAGTTTTCGCTTCAATCGGCCCTGCATATGAATGAGATGACCAGGTTTGGTCGCAGCTACTTTTGATGAAAGGAGAGAATTCATTAATTGAACTGGTAAAGCAATTATGAAATATGTATATGGAACACATTGCATGAGCTGATGAAAGGCTGTCATTGTCCTGACGGCTGGTTTTAGCATTGACATTTTAATTGGTGATTTTCAGCTCTCATTCTGCACCAAAAATACACTGCACTGACGGCAGAGAAAGTTTCTAGGACATTTCCGTGAGAACGATAGCTTCTAAGCTGGTCACATACACAGTCATGCACACACACACACACACACACACACACACACACACACACACACACACACACACACACACACACACACACACACACACACACACACACACACACACACACACACACACACAGACACACAGACACACAGACACACAGACACACAGACACACACAGTGGAGCATTGAAATTGAGTAGTCTGACTGAGCCTTGTGTGGGCTCAGTGACAGCGTTGATTAAACATTAAGGAAGAGATATAATGCCATTTTACCATTGTGAGTTATCCAACCCCTTTGTTCTATCATTTCATCTTTGCCCTTGAACTCAAACACATTGCCGACTGACAGGATAGAAAGAATAATGATAATGAATTATGTATAAATGAGAACTTGAATTCATCTTTATCCAACTTTGGGAAGTTGATGCGTTCGAGGACCCCTGATAGTCATTTGTCATGCAGCTGACAGGAAACACTGCGGTTGGTACTTGTAAAAATGGGCTCAGTGTCTGTGCCAAACAGAACAGTTTGGCTCAGCGGGGATCTTGATCCTCCTCATCTTTGGTGGGCATGACATTACAAGAGGGACAGATGTCTCTACTTTTACTTACTTTAACCCCTTTCTTGAGATGGATTTGGAAGAAAGCGGCACTGTTTTTAAAAAGGGAGTGTGTTAGATATAACAATGCTAAATTACCTGTTCTGTTTACTCTTATCTCATAATACACAAACAAGAGCAAACACAGAAAATACTGGGACACCTCTTATTTTTAGGTTATTTCAACACAGCGGGTGTCCTATCTGATACCCTAGGTGTTGATTTCCTTTTTGTGCAAAACAGTAACAAAGCCTGTGATACCAGATAAAGTGTGTGAGATATTGAAGTGCAGCAGACTTTCAAAGAGAGGACAGGGTTGCCAGGAGGTAACTGACTGATTGCTGTTTTGTCTTTAGCTTGTCTGATCCATCACACTGTAACCATCTTTGGTAAATAGAGGTCGTTCATGTCTTTTCCTACCCATCAATAATGTTGAAAAGCATGAGCATTGGATCCACTTGGACAATCAGAAAGATTGCACCCTAACACACTGATATATTCATAGCTTTATTCCCAGCTAGGTTATACACTTATCACTTTCATTTTGGCCAATATATTGCTGTTGGGATATGTGTAATTTTCTCTGCAGGCCTTCGAATTTCCTGGATAGCTTATCATCAGCCTGTGCCCCTTGATATCATGAACTTTTAAGCATGATATGAAAGGTGGTTTGTGTACCTCCCATTGTGAGGCAAGATTACAGCAGTTTTAGTTTCAGATGTGTCACTACCAAATTGTTTCCGGAACATATTTGCATAACTTTTTTTTCTGTCATGGAGGTTTGAATTCCAGGCAACAAATGAACTAAGATGTTGAATTATCATTATGTCCGCTATTCACCACAGTGAAATAGATGCATTCGGCAGCAGTGGGCTAAACTCTCCATTTAAGCCTTAGGGTGAGTCTTGAGAGTACATTTTTATTTGGGAAAGTAAATTAAGACAAATATACTGTATCTTACATGACATTATAGGCCTCAATATATAAAACATAATATATATATATAATATTGCTACAAACTTAAATTATAATGATTAAATGAGCAAAACTATATGGGTGTAGTTTGATCAGCTTTGATTGACAGTCCTTAGTCACAACCCCATCACTATCATCACTTTTATTAAAATAAAAAAGAAATCCTGATTGGGGAACAGAGGGAAATGACATCACCAATTTTCCCATTCAAATCTCACCCTTACAAAGCAGTGATAAGAGCACATACAAACAAATAAACAAACATAAATACAGCCATCTGTTGTGTGAAATAACCCAAACTGTTGAAACGCTGGCACGACACTTTCTGTCTTTATTATTCATAGTGAGAAACAGTTTGAGGTTTCACAGACTTAAATGAAAACCTTACATCCATACAAATAATAACAGTGGTTACCTCATAACAAACAAAAACAAGTTTGTAAAAATGTTTTTCTTCTAACCTGATAAAAAAGCTGCAATTTCTGTTACACAGTTATTTCTGCAAATCCAATTTGCCCCACATTGACCTTTAAAACATACCAATGAATTATAGGTATTATCCTTACACCTGACCTACAATGTTCAAGGTGGGACGTTTTCCTACATGAACATAAGGTTAATTGATCCGTATATGTTCTTTGAATATGTAAATGACTACCGGAGCCTTAAAGTTAGGGTACATTTAAGAGAAAGTGCCCCTTGCTAACCTTGGGAATAATTAATCTTATAAATGTATCCCTGCAGTGCATGACAACGATACATATGCAGCTATGTTAATTTACATGTGCAGAGGGAGGTCCTCCGGAGCCAGGCTGTGCTTGATTAAGGGGCTATCACCCTCAATGAGAGGAATAATTATCACAACAACACATACATAAGTCCTCTATTAGATTAAGGCCCACTTTAATAGACTCACAGCAATAGTGGGAGTGATGGCTTAATGTAATTGGTTACAAGACGACATGCAGAGGGAAGCGTCACGAAAAATGAAGCAGATTTATAAGACCTGCTCTATCTCAGTTATTTTTCCTTTATTTGACCACTCTAATCGCTCCTGTCCTGTGATCTCACAAGTGTGTCATATAAATGGCTGGTGCATTCTGTTTATTTTCTCCATCCATAATACATAGGCCGGGTATCTAAATCCTGCTGGCGTGTGCAGGAAACAGAGGGGGAGAGAGAGAGAAAGAAAGGGGGAGAGAGAGGTGGCTTGCTAATGGTGTGAGGCACACAGGCTCAGAACAAAGTGGAAGAAATACATACACATAAGCCAAGAAGAGCCACAGAGGCCACGCACTGTGGTCTGCTGGTTGAGAAGTGGTGATTTGAGAGTTTGGAGCTTAGGGAAGGCTTTAGGCAGAGTTTTATCTGCCCCTGCTCCACCAGTATTTAGCATCAGCTGCCTAAGTATTGCTTCTCCCTCACCTGACTGCAAGGTCACCCAAAATATTAATTCAGTCCTCTGGAAAGCACAAATTGCTCTCCAGTGTAACCTTTATCTTTCTTTATCCAGCAATACTGGATTGCTCTCTGTCGGGCAGGATTCTGCGGAAAGCAATGTTTCCAGATTTACAGGTTCATTTCCACTGCAGATCATCATTTATAGACATGGCACCACCATATGTATCCCATGGAAATATACAGCAGGGAGTATATATTGTGCTAGAGCTATTTTTAACTGTGATTTATAGATTGCAACCAACAAATGTGATCGTTGCACATAAATCTGGGCTCCCTATGAGGCTTCCCCTCTTTATTTATCCATTGTCAAACCTGTCCAAATAACTGACCAACAAGTAAACACAAGAGGCTCTAGGGTGGTTATTTGAGTCAGCTATGAAGATGGTTATTTAACTCAGCATACTGTGATAATCTCTTTGAGGTAACATTATGTTACCTTTGTTTAGCTTCTAACTACACACCAAGCATAAAACAAAGGTTAAGAGCTAACTTTGGCGCCCGCACAGAAATGTTTATTGTGTGATTCTACTTCTTAACAAAATATAAATAGGGTTTTCACTTTCAATGCGATGTGTTATTTACAAAATGATGGAATATAAATATCCAACAAGTGTTAGTTGTATGCCGTTTTAACAAGGTACATTTTATCTAAAGGTTAGATCCTGAAGACACAATTCCTTCATATATGAAAGAGGTAGGTTGACAAAGGGACAAAGGCTGACAACATTTATTGTTCCTAGGTTTATTTGAATTCCTCATCATCAAAATTACTGCATTCAAAAATCTATATTTTTTATTAGTGCAGTAAACCATGGGCCACTTTTCGTTCAAAATATGTATCGAGCCAACTAAAATAGTTTCTTAGTAAAAGCTGCTAACGTAACATCTTTTTCCTCGATGTTTGCGTACTTACTCACACTTCCCCCCCCCCCACTTATATGCCCCTGAATGAGACTAACTTTTCGCCACTGCAAATTATCATCAGTTGTGTTTGTGCTTGTGGTTGCCAGATCAACGGCCAAGGGCCCCCTTTCTTGTGTTGATTGAAAACACGGTGGTGCGAGCGTGCCCCACTCACTGCCCCGTGGTTCGCTGTTAAGCTCTTGACTTCTGCACTCACATATGTATGCAACAACCAATGAATATTGCAGTTAACCCACAGCTAGACAGCATCAGTGGAAAACGAAAGTCATCTGTTTCATAGAGATTATTAAAAGAAATACAAATGTGCTATGTTATCTACTCTTTTGTTTTTCGTTCTTTCCCTGTATGGAGGATTTTTAGTTTTATGTCTTGCAGCAAAGCTTTATGCATAAGCTGCCTCTCAGTTTCCTTCTGGTCTCCTGCTTTTGCACAGCAAAGCCAGGATAAACAGGTGCCCGTTTTCAGATAATTCAATGTAAGTGAACTGTGTGAAAGTGAACGGCACGCTCTTCTACCTTTCTGCATAGTTCATAGAGAGAACAAAATAGGAGCTTTTACGCTGCACATCAAACTAAATACTGTAATTGCATAAAAAAAACACAGTTGAGTTGTGTACTGCCTTCTTGTCTCCATCTGATCCTAGATTTGTCCAGAAGCATTACTTTTGATTTGATAAAACTCAAAAGTCACATGAAAGGTTATTTAGATGCTGCAAGATCAAAGGGTGTCTTTCTAATAACTGCGTGTTAGTAGTGTGATCATCCACGAGCTCTGTTTTCAGATGCTGTATGAAGCTTTCACAGAACTGGGTAATTACACCTGCCAAGGGATATTCACAAAGGTAATGCTTTCCATCGCGGTTTCAACCCCCCCCCCCCTCCGACCCTATCTAGGCAGCTTGAATGACAGCATTGCAAAAATGGCGGAAAAGGAAAAATTAGAGTGAGTGAACTGGAATAGAAGTGTCGTGGAGGGAAGATGGATTCCTGTGCTCTCAGTGGAAAGCTGTCATAACAGTCCTCAGCAGCTGTTCTGGGAGCAGCTAGGAGTCTATGGAAATATGCCACACACACACACACACACACACACACACACACACACACACACACACACACACACACACACACACACACACACACACACACACACACACACACACACACACACACACACACACACACACACACACACACACACACACACACACACACACACACACACCACCACTCCTGCCTGCAAAGGCCCAGGTAGGAGTCCCACCTAACTGTGTCACATTTCCATGTTATTGTGGTGAAAGCCGCCCAACAGAGAGGGAGAGGAGTACAGAGAAGCCGGGGCACAGGGGGAAGATCCTTTAATTTAGTCTCAGAGGAAAGCGCTAAGCCTCTATCCTTCCCGGGAGGCAGAGCGCAGCGTGAAGCTCTATAGCTGGATGTTGCCCTCTCAAATAGTTTGCTTCCATCACAGCACCTCCATTACATCTCCTGTGAAGACGGTGATTGTGTAATAGATACGAACATATCACCTCTTTGCCGGTTTTTCTCTAACTACTGTACAGCTTAACTGGTACATTTCCGGAGTAGAAACCTGCCAAGCATTAGATTTAACAACAGCGAGTAGTTGTGGGGGGGATCCAGAGAGTAAAAGTCGTGTCATCACTGATAAGACTCAGCCCCTAGCCCTATGAGACAGTTTAAACTTTATCAAAATTATAAATGCCCACCAGACACTTGTACCACGTTTGTACCGTCAGCAAATTAACTGCTCTACCAATTGTGTTCTGCCTCAGCGGCTTGCAATGACAATGTGGGCACTTTGGTTAAACACCAAATTCATTTATTTATGCTTTTTGTTTTTAGCTCAGCAAACAAACATGGTAAAGATGAGCATCCAGGTAGTTTTCAGATGAAGTTGTCTTAGATATTCTTTTTAGATATTTATAGTTCAAAATGATGATATCAAATGTTTAAATTAATTCAAATTAGTGATCCAAACACAGTGTATTTTAATACGATTGACACTACATTTGTCAGTCTTTCTCTGTCCTCCTCTCCAGCCACACATCCCAGGCCCCCCTCATTGCCATTTTTAATGCATCCACCAGATGGCCTCGGACTTTGCCTCCTTTCCCCATCACCTGATTGACGAACCCATCTATAAACCTGTTTTCACTTCCCTCATGTGCTCTGCAGTTTCCATCCCGCCCTGCCCGGCCCCTCACCTGCATCTCTTCCATCATACGCCTCTTAGTTGATATACTCCATCAGTTACATTCATTTCCTGTCAGTTTGCAAGCTTGCAATTTTGCTTCCGAGCTTCTGTTACCTGAGACCGAACTGTACCTGCATGCACGCACACCTGCACCTACTGTAGGTGATAAAAGTTGATTTGTCAGACACTTGTGGTTAGCAAAACAGGCCGTAAACACAATGATATATTATGGGAAACTTGTTAGCAAACAGTTGCTGATACAGAACAACATTAGTATTCATTTGCAGTCGTTTGTGTCGACCGGCAAATGTAAGTTCAATATTCACTCTCCTTTCTGATCTGTTTGGCTCAACACCAACCCCCGAGGGAAATATCTGACTCTTCAGCTGCTAAACGCTCTGATATGTTAACAAGTTAGTCCCTAACTTTGTCCATGCACTGTTTGAAATTGGGTGGGGCTTAGTGGGTTTTTAGAGCCTTCAATCAGCCGCTTGCTGTGAATAGGAATGAATGATTAAATCAAAGATCAAAAGATCTAAATAACCCAAAAGTATTTGGAGCTGCAGGTTAAAGAGCAACAGCGATCAATCTATATTTGTCTTTCAAACGATAATTAAATGTATAACATATAATTGCATCATGTGTATAAATTGTATGCACTTTGATTTATTCAGTCCATTAGAGCCACTTGTCAGTTTTATAAATCATAGGTATATCAATCTGGAGTCAACTGAAATATTTAATTGCTTTTTTGTCTGCTACAGCTTACATAATATCTCACTTGTGCTGTAAATCACTTGTTCTGTGTTCTCCTTCAGAGAGGAAAAAATGGATCTTATGCAATCAGATAAATCTTTTGGTTTCATGGTTGTCTGGCACTTAGCTTTTCAAACATTGACCATTCAAATTCACCAAGGAAAAGTGCAATGCTCATTTAGCAGGCCAAATGCTCAGATGCAGCTCATTAAACAGCATGTACGTACGTGTAAATGCCAATTTGGTCCAGTTAAATGTTGGTGTGGTCTCCAGCCCGAGATATAGTTGCAAAGGGAACTCTAAAATACTGCGTGAGCTTCTCCTGGTGGCGATGGGCTTCATCGGTTTTTCGTGGACTCATTGGTTAAGGCTTAAACATATCAGAGATTCATGTACAGTATATGTAAAAGACCCACACTCCAGCTTAAAAGTTATTGTGATTGAAATGTGTCATACAGAAGGAATGTTTAGACCTTGCACAAAGACTTTTAGGCTATAAATGTTGAGTAAATACACTGATGCAACATGGACAATAGGTAGGACATTAGAGAGGAATTACATAGTTGATTAATCTCTTTAGTCTATGGTTAGATTCAAGGGTGGGTTTTATATTAAAATGTTTTTTGAAATATACTGTATTCAGTTGTTTATTTCCTTGCTTGTCCTGCATAGCTGCAGGATAATACCTCTGCTTCTGTATCTCAGTTCAGGCGTTTGCATCCAGTGAAGGACGCGGCCCACAAAGCTGTGTCCTTCAAAAGACCTGAAGGCTGCACCGAACCTCCCCAAATGAGCTGCTAACCTTGCAGAGACACAAATAATGCTGCATCCAGGTTCTCTTTATGACGTTTTAAAGTTATATGTTTCTCACCATGAAGTTGCCCTTTCAATGGCAACAATTAGTTAACTGGAAAAGTTTCACAACACCTGAGGTTCCTGTACGTATATGTTATGAACTACAAAGCATGATGAACGACACAGGCCAAATACATCAATATAACTTTAATTTGTCTGTTGACCTGAGATAAATGTCATAGTTGAGTTTATGCCAGCCTTAATGAAGTGGCTTAATCATGGATATATTCACCGGTTAAAGATCACCAGCTGGGACAGAAAAACATTAAGAGGTTGGTTGAAATCATGTAAAATGCCCATAACAAAATTTGAGTATGTAGAAATGGTGGCAACACTTTTTTGGATGTATAAATATTGCTGAAATGGGCCTCTGAATTTGAAATGTCATGAGATATAACACTATACAGTACTGTAAAATAAAAATGTATTCATAGTGTTAATATCTGTACAGTTGCATATTACTATAAGTAGCATTTACCTTCATCTCTCAATCTAGTCCTGCAGACTTTCTGGTCCTTCCATTTCATGTGTCTTGATATTTTGGCCTGAATTGACCCTGGCTTTATAATTAGCTGTCCGTTCCACTCTGGTTTTCTGAGGACAGTTTGCATTTTACACTGTGAGAAATTAGTAGTTTGGTACATTTGTCTCACTGCACAGTTTTAGCATGAGATGTACGATGGAGCCTGTACATCTGACAGCTTGGTATTCCAATTGAAAAGTAAAAGAAGAGCAATTATGAAGTGTGTCTCATGGCATGCGTTTTAGCACTGTCAGTCTACTCTGCTGCTTGAATATGAAAGATTAGGACTATGGGATAATGATACAGATGCAACAAGCAAAGGTGTTGGCTTGTGGATGAATGCTGACAGCCTGCATTACTAATGTTTATTCCCATGACATCCCGATAACATGAAAAAACAATCACAATTCTATTTTTACTGAGCGTCCACTGGCTTTTAATAGCAGTGTTTTTCTACTTTGACTTGAAAGTAATGTTGCAACATGTAATCTAGATGTGTGGCGGTGGATGGGTCACTCTGTGGGGAGCTGGCCTTTACACAAAAGGTGAAATAGGAATGCTTGGTTGGCTTACTGATGAACATTGGATGTGTAGATGAGAGGATTTGGATTCGTTATGTTGTTTTGATGTTAATAGTGATCAAAATCTTAACATTTTTAGTGAATCATTTCCCCAACACTTATATTTTCTGCTGATTGTAAATGATGGACTCAACTGCAAAAAGACAAAAGGTAAACAAAACCAAATTGATCCTTAAAAAATCAGCATGTGTACTATTTGAACATTTTGTACTTTGACGAACCCTTAAGTCTCCAAAAACAATAAACATTCTCAGAAACCAATTTGGCAGATAACAATGCCTGCTGCTACCCGGATTGTCTCATTAATCTACAAACAAAAACGTGCCATCAGAACGATCTGAAAGAGCTTACAATCACATAAGTAAAAAAAACAAATGTTGAAAAAGCATTGCCACAGAACACAATCCAGGGTTTGCAGAATGGTATTATATCTGGGTGGTGGATGAGATGCACCGAGCCGGGGAAGATACAGTAGCTTGAGCATGGATATTTGGTGGCGTTTTTATTCTGTTTTCAGTTTCATTTGACCTCTCTAGCATATCTTCACGGGTGTGTATTTTGTATAGTCCTAGCGAGTTTTCATTTTTCTAATTCTGCTCAGGGTGTGTGCAGATTTACTGTACAATATATCTTCATATAGGCCTGTGCATGTTACATATGGTGGCTTTGACAGATTGAAAAACCAAAATCATTTCTCACATCACGCCATGCTGGGCAGTGTAGATTTTTGATTAACAGCTGTAATCGAACTTGAGCCCCTCTTTCTGAGCCATTTCCCCTCGGCTGTCCAAAAAAAGAACCACGTTGGATTTCGAGCTGTCTCTGACTTCAAAAGGGTCGAGATGGGAAAGAAGCGAGGAAGTGCAAATGGAGGCACACAGACAGAGAGAGGGTGGGGTAGGGGTGGTGGGAATGTACTTGAAAGGAAGACCAAGAAAGACAGGGAGACCAAAAGTGTGTGCGTGTGTGTGTGTCTGTGTGTGAGTGAGGGAGGGAAAGGGCTGTTGGTAGTAAGCAATTGCCTGCCAATAGACCCCAAAAGTAAGGGGCAGAGAACAGTGCACCTTTGGTCAAGTTCTAAAGTGCTCATTTAAAAAAATATTGGAAACTTGCTGAGCGTTTTAGGCTGTATCGACTTTTCTTTCAGTTTGTGAGGAAGGCCTAAAGGAAACCCGCTGATTGTCAGAGTTAGCCCACACAACCAATGTGTAAATGTGGGACAAAATCCATAAGAGGGGAAGACATTTCTTTCCTCTGGCTTCTCTCTTGTCAGCATAAAATATAACGACAGTAAACTGATACAAGCATTACTTGTTTATTATGTTGGAGCAAGGAAGATCTCCTATCAGTTGTCATTCCAAACACGTACTGGTTCCTTTTTAATTTGCCATGTTATACCGCTATAAATCTGCCCCAGCATCATACTAATGCTAACAAGGAGAGAGGGGATTTGGATGAACTCGTGTCATGCAGGTTTTTATCTCTTCTCTAATCTAATCTATTCTTGTTGTTGTTTGCCATCCGCTCCTACTGGAACTAAACTTAATAAGAATACCTCTCGATTTTTTTAAGCATTCATATATTCCTCCCACAATAATGTCTGACATTCTGGGCAGTAAAGAAGTCCTGAAGCTAGAAACCAGAATATCAAGATTGTGTCAATAAGATGACTTACTGATACTGCTCCAGTGGAAACAGCGGTCACTTTGTAGATTCAGGGAATAGTTTGTAGTAACTTCAACATAACATACTAGAAAAAATATCAAATGTTAATGAGCTGCACAAATGTTCTTAGACAGAAATATCGCCCTAAAACTGCAGGAGGTGGTGGCAAATGAGTGTACCTTCTTCCTCCTCACCGGTTCTTTCTTAATTTCACTCTTTCACAAACTGTAATGCAATTATGCAGGCTTCCCTGTCCATGGAAGACCTCATTATACACAAGTATGGCTTTCCAGATTTGAAGTGCTTCACTCTTCGTTTGTCTTTAAAAATAGGCTCCATTCCGAAGATGAAATGTAAACAGCATGGAATATATCATGGGAGGAAAATACCCCAGTTACAGTTGGTGGGTTCAAAAGAGTTGAAATGTTAATTTAAGCAATTCAAACTACACTTAGGCATAACATTGCTGGTATCTCCTTTAAGAGACAGATTTGGTATAAAGTGGGTCAAATCATTGCTTCCTGATAACAGATGGTGTTTGCTCTCCAGTGGCAATAAACAAACATGTTCATTAAAAGTGAACAGAGCAGCTTTATAATTGTATTAATACATCTGTTGGTCATATTCACTGATATATTTGAGTGTAATATATTCAAAAACATTCAGAGGCATATATGTGCATGCCCGTTTTCTCTCAGAGGTGATCAAAAATAAGTTATACTTCCTTCAATCATTTTCCCTTATGAAAATAACCCAATGCTAGATGTGTTGCCTTCCTCTTCTTCATTTGGCAGACAACAAGCAGCCTGCAACGGTTGTCAGTCCATCATATGGTTGACAAAGACAGACAGTCACACATATTCCTGTCCAAGTATGTCAATCTTGAGTATGAATTTCACCCAGCTTGCATGTTTAAGTAGCATTGAGAGAACTTGCAAACTCACAAACTTCCAATCTGAAAAAAGAGACACTGCTATTCACTCAGACACCACTAGTAATGATTAGTTCGTTTTGGGTCAATGTGAACCTTGTTTTTGTAGTTTTTGCTGAGATCAATCAGACACATTGACATTGCTAAAAATAGGTCCAACAATCGGAAACGTGAGCTGTCAGATGATCAGGTCTGAAACCCAACTTCAAGGTTGACAAATATTATATAGAAGAGATAAACAAAGGGGAACAAAATGGTTGGCACCTGAGACCACAATTTCCTGTGCAATAAGCAACCCTGTCTGTTAAAAATGATGTTTATAACCCAAACTCCCCTCGGCCCCTGGCTCTTTGTTATAGGTGATGGATCAGTCTAATAGGAGGACAAAAATGCATTATAACTTGGGTCGAACTAGTATTATGATAGGCAGACAGATTATGTTCAGAGGTTGAGAATCCAAGAATATGCTGCTGAGATACAAAGAGGGCAACCTTTCTCTAAGAGTTCCTAAAAATGGTTTGAAGATTACTTGGCGTGTGGCGCAGTGGATAGAGCCTTGGTGTTGGGATCAGGGGATAACAGGTTCAAACCCCACTGCAGTCAGCATGTTGTTGTGTCCATGGACAAGACACTTCACCCCAAACTGCTCCTGTGGGGATTGTCCACAGTATTGACTATGTAAGTCGCTTTGGATAAAAGTGTCTAACAAGCAACATGTAATGTAATGTATGTATACGGAGAAAAATTAAATTTACATTGTGTGGCAATCTTACATAGGTCAGAGCTATGGGGAGTTGCATCATTAATGTTTAGAGTCTTATACAGTATGCATGAAAAGAAGTATGTAACTGTCTGTTATGTGCAGTCATGTTCTTGCTATGGTATGATTTTGGATTTTTGTTATTGAACAGTAAAGATGTTTGTCCGATGCATGACGGAGTGCATTTATTTCACAATCAAGGCCGGTTTACAAGATGTGGGATTTAGGGTGGGGGGTTTCTATGTTTATTTTGTACAGGGAAAATGAATAGGAATTAAATGATGTGCTTTAAATATAGTAGTAATTTGTTTTGCCAATAACATAATTTGCAATGTTCATTGGACCACCTGCTTTTGAAATAGTAAAATGTGTTTGTTTAGACAAAATCTAAGGATATATTTTATAGTTTTCCTCTGGGAACCTTCAGCCCCGTTTTGTCATGCATTTTTAATAGATGTCTTATAAGCATTTTCAGCTACAGCTGTTGCCATCTTCATTGTGTGCTTCTACCCTGGTTAGGGTGTCATCCTCTTCTCTCATTACATTTTAGGTGAGTGGAAAGGCTATGTTTAGTTGTTCACACACACACTGTTGCTCTCCCCAGTATAACGGGCTGTTTGAACAGTAGCTTTCTCTCTTGCTATTGTTTGTGTTCACCTACTGTAGCATTACCTACGCTACATGTGCTCTCCATACAGAGTCTGGACTCGTTCACTAAACTACTGTTCATTGTCTGGGCTTAGCTTGACAGGAGAAGCTAAATCGCAACACAGTGATATTTCTTTAGCTTACGTCTAGAGGAAGATTTAGATGGCTGACTGTACTCATTTATCCTGGCATTACTCATTCCTTCCAATAGCAGCACAAAATATAGCAGATTGAAACTAATATTTATGCTATATCCACATCCGCAGCACTTGAATAATGTAACAATAATGTAGGCTGACCTTTTCATAGATGTAGACGTGCTAACCTGCATGCTTTCTTATTTTGTCCCACCCCCTCGTTACTAATTTTAGTGGATTGTAGATACAGTTAAACCAAAAAATCAGTTTCTTTAATGAACTGGGAACGTTATATAACATCATTGTCAAATACAGATTACTGAATGCAAGATGCTTGCTAAATTGGACAGTGCAAGTAGCAGCAATAAGGCTGGCAGCGTTTTTTTCTAGCATGCAAAGTGTTACTGTTCTCTGGTAAACATGCAGTTAGCTATTAGCTGCTATCGGCTAGCTCATTCCTTGTCGTTTTGAAAGCCGTAGAAGCAGTCCCGGAATCAAAGATGTCCTCGGAATTCTTTATAGAGAACCTTTAACCGAGATCAGAGTCCTCCCTAAACTTAACCGAACGCTGTGAGTGCCTAACATAACCATAAAAAACGTTTTATCATGCATAGTTGCTAATGCGTATATTGTATTGCAAGAGTGGGGATTGCACTTTAGGGAATTACAATGCAATTCCTTGCCAGTGAACATTTTAGTGATATTCTCACTATCACCATTTGGCGACTTTGCAGATACATTCATTAACATAATGTTCTCATTATGTTGTTAGAAAACCTAATTCTGTTAAGATCACGTTCCTTGATAAACCTTTTTGCTGTTTCTTGATTAGGTGTGTAAATGTAAGTTCCAGGAGCCAAGATTGCAATCAAGGATATTCTAGGGTGTGCTTAGTTATTATTTTACTTCAAAAGAACAATCAACCTAATAACAATATAACCAAATGATTGGCTTACATTCTCTATGAATGTCTATCTGCTTGTAATTCCATACATCTTGTAGGAATTTCTTCATGGTTACAGCAGCAGCTTTAAGTCCAATTTAATCACAACTGACAGACACAATGGCCAAATTAAGACAATCCAAGTTGTACTGGAAACTGGAAATATCCTTTGAAAAATATGGATAATGTTAAAGAATATTGATGAGGGAACAAGACGTAATTGACCCAGCACGTCTGCGCAAATTCTGCAAGCTGTTGCATTACAGTCGTGTGTGAAAGATGAGCCGCAGCCGAGGGAGATCTCGTAAATTGTATTGATATCTCGACAGGCTCGTCCCTGTGTTCATCATGTACGGTGAAAAGGCTCCAGAACACAGACATCAAAGAGATAATAGTAATCCAGTGACTCGCCAATGAGGAGAGTTGTATTTTCTGTGACAGGGCCAGTCTATTGCAGTGGCAAACTGTCCTAACTACTCCTCCCACTGTGATTTTAAAATGCCTCTCTCTCATCTAGACAATGAAGGAGGTACAAAATAAGTGTTTTGCCATCTGCAATAAAAGAAAGTTTCTCCCTTTTTAATGGCATGGATAGAACCGGGCGGGAGTGCACCTTGCTGTTCATCTCCTGCATGCGAGTGTGAGCTGTCTGGGTGATGGCCATTATGGTTCCTGCTGCTGCCTATGCGTCTGCTCCGCCGGGATCACTGAAGTGTTGGAACTAACAAGCTTGGGATGCAGACAGCGGATGCACAAATGGGATTTTGTCCTGAAAGCTTTAGAGTTTGCTCCCTGTCTTCAGTAGAAACAGGAGAGAGGATGGGGCCGTTTGCAGGGACTGTCTGAATTATGCGCCACCAGAATGAGATGATTACATCTGATAATCTTGCTAATGATCTACACTGGGGAGGAGAGCACATCAAATTGAATGAGCAACACCGATGTACACAGCGTTCAGTCTCACCCTCTCATCTCTCTTATTCTCTTATTCTCTTTCACACTCTTCAAATTTATGCAGAATGTGAGATTTTCTCCACCCAGGAAGATATGCAATATTCCTTGTCATAGTTTAAGTACACACAGCTTGTGGGGTATAGACACCCAAACTAAGACATTCAAAATCTCCCCCCCAGATATTTCTACGCAAATAAACACGCATATCTTATCTCCCACAAATACACACACACACACACACACACACACACACACACACACACACACACACACACACACACACACACACACACACACACACACACACACACACACACACGCTCCTAAATACACTGAAATCCCCACAATGGTCTTTCAGGCCAAGGTTAGTACAGATTAAAGACGTGTCATTGATGGAAGAGGCTCCTCCTTCCTCCCCAGACTGTCTCAGTGTGTTTGGGAACAACCCACTTCATTTTACCACCAGCATAATGGGTAAACAGAGTGTGATCAGTCCAATTACCCCCTCATTGCAGAGGCGTTCTGGCGGGGATGGCCGGTAGAGAGATTGAGCTGTCTGATGTGCGGCGTAGTTGCAACAGTAGCACCTGCTGCCCGCAGCCCTCAATTGTATGAATCTCAATTTGTTTGTACAGCCGTGCCAAAAAACAGCTACCAAGACGTTAGGCCTCTGAGGAGGATGGCAGCTGGCTAGCCTTCTGATTGCTGTTTTCACTGCACTGTCTGAGGATGTGTGCAAGATCAGAAGGTGCTGCTCTCAGCAATGAAGTCATGTCAATGTCAGTCCTTCCAGTGGATTCTTTTGTGCTTAGTTCCTCACTGTGCAGCTTTCAAGGACGGGGAACATTTCTTATCCCTCACACTACAGCAGGTTTTACAGCTCAGTGGATGCATGATTTTGCTGCCAAGAGTTCATCCACAGTAGGCCTACTGTAAAGAAGCTGCAGTCCTAAATATACATTCTGAAAATTTAATTATACCAGGTTTCAGATATTGTGTTCACTGTACACACTCATTTGAAGAGGAGCAGAGCAGGGCAATAGACCCCTCTTCACTTTTACGATTTCTCTCACGACATACAGTCAGGACTACTTGACATGTTCATGCAAGTGTGGAAGTATATTAACCTTGACCAAAATGAGAAATTGCCTTCACTTTACCTTAAAATGTATAAAAAGTCTGCCCTCCCGTTACAAGGACATATCATACATATTTTGTCCTGTTCCATTGATTGAAAGATGTGTTTGTTGTTCTTAAAGAATATGGAAATCCTTCTGTTGATAGATCTCTTTCGGGCAGCTGTCTGGAATCTGAAGCCAACATATCTAACGTGTGTTTTAGCTCTATTTTACCAAGCATTAAGATACATTTTGTGAGTAAAAAAAAGGTTATTTTCTTAAATCACAAAGAGTAATTTCTGTAACAACTGACAGAGAGCTCTGTCAGCAGGAAATAGAAATGGCCTTTCAGGATTCATTTGGCTCCACTAATTGAAACTAATACCTTTCAAATAGCATATTGATTCAGAGAAAGTACATTTTTTCCAATGTGCACAGCAAAAATGAATAAATAATACTAAACGTAAAAGTGCCAACAGTAAAACAGAGTTGTAAAAGGATTATTGGCTGTGTGGCATCACAAGTCATGGAGATGACAGCAAACATGTGAATACTTCAAAGCACCTCTTCGTTTCCTGGGCTGTTGTGCAGAATAGGGCCTGGGGTGCGTTGTATTAGTGCCCTAATAAAAAAAAGGTATTCGAGTGTCAGGAGAAATACTCGCACAGTAGAAAAACCCTGCACATCAAACGATATCAGTAGCACGTTTGGATCATATAAGGAAGTCCAACTGAATTTCCCCGAAAGGTATACTCACAAGAGCATGCACACAGTTGACAGGTGAATCTGGAGTTGATTTATGCAAGTAAATGATGTAGTTTCTTTCTTTTCAGAGGCAGAAATGTTGCCACAGCGTGAACACTACACTGCTCTGCAAACTACAAATTAGTCATCTTTTGCTGTCAACCAGTCGCGGTAAATCTTGTTGTATTTTGGATAACTTTTCCAAAAATAATAGCCTCTTAGAAGTTGCTGAATAAAAACTCTACCGAAAAAAAGGGAAACAATATCGTGGCGTTTCATTAAATGATTTTAGCATTTTAAAATCATCTTCCCCCAAACATCCTCATGAACAATAAGCTGAAATCGTTCCTGCAGTCACTCTCCGTCGGCGCGTTTGCCTGATGCGCAGCGCCTCCCCAACTGGTCCCTCACTTTGACAAATTCCTGGACGTGAGCGGGTCTGCTGGATGGCTTCTTGCTCGTAAAAATGACACCCTGAATGTTGCCGAAGTTGCCACATCTTTTTTCTCTCCTCTGTTAGTGTGTTTCAGTTTGGAAGAACACAATGGGACTGTGGTCATTTTGGAGTCTTTCCCTTTTTGCCTGCGTATTTCTGAACCCCTTTCACTCTAAGTTTGTGGCTCAAGCTGAAATAAGTTCTCTGAAAACAAACGACAGATTTTATCGCCTGGAGGTTAATCAGCTAGAGGCACTTGTAACCCGAGAATCAACGGAGGTCAAAGTCGACAGTAGTACTAAAGTTTTGAGCGCTTTTCAATCGAGAGAAGTCGTTGCTTTGAAAGCGAACGATGGCAAGCAAGTGGAGAAAGAAAAACAGAGAGGACTTGAAAACGAGGCACTGATCGGCAACAAAACGGCACTAAACTGTCTGACCAGTCCCACAATACCTGGAAAAAAGTGTAATAACATTTCCGAGGACAACCAAGGACGACCTACAGCGAATATAGTGATAGAAAACTCATTTCCCGACACGAGAAAAAGAGTAAAAAGGGGTTTAAGTACATACGCCGAAAATATGGATAGGAGTATTCATGGAGAAGCGCAGTCCACAGAGAGGTTTGTCGAGACTGTCCAGGGTGTTTCCAGCTCCCGACCCGAGTACCGGCGAACTGGGGACGAAGGCAAAGGGTCTAACCCGAGGCAAAGTGAGCCGCACCTGGACACGTCCACTTTTGCTCTATCGGGGGACTCTGCGCACAACCAGGCGATGGTGCACTGGTCCGGACACAACAGCAGCGTGAGTTTCAGTTTTACAAAAACAATTTATACCATGAAAGATTTAAGAAAACAAGTAATTTCATCACACACTGTATACAACGCTATTTTATCTCTCCTAAATGCAGATTTAAAACATAAAACAGATGTACATGAAACTCCCATTTTTACGCACATCTTTTCCTGCGCGTACAGTATGATGGGGATTCCCACTCTAGTTATTTCAGTCCTAGTTTTGAATTCAGCAATGCATTCTCTCTTTTCACCTTGTGTATTTGTTGCAATTGCATAGAGGTTTGTAAGCGGATTGTCCGCCTGTTTGTGTGGACGCCTGATGGATATGACTGTGCACTTGCAGGATTCCCTCCACTTTATTTCAACATTTGTCGCCTGAACTTTGAATTAACAGTTTACCCCGCAGGTGCATTTATATGACACTGAACTGGGAAGGTGCAGGCATTTAGTCAGCAATCATAGCGCATTAATTATTTATGAAATAATCAAGTGATGTCTCTCAGGAAGGTGCTGTAGCTACAATTAATAGGGATTTTGTCCACCCTTTGACGCTGATGAGACACAGCCTGACCTTTTGCCAAATGCACCAGGCTTTTGTCATTGACATTTGACTCACACTTTGTTGTTAGTTGTTTAATTGCCTGGTTTAATGTTTCTTTTTGAAATGCTGCCAACCTTTGCACTTCCAAATGTGTTGATAGGAATGTGCAGAACTTTAATGGATGACAAGACATTGCAGCAACCACCCAGATAACCCCTCCGCCCCTCCCTCTTACACAGACACACATACACGCCATTGTACCATCACAAAGACAAAGCCATGGCGATGTTATCTCCTACTTTACATATAAAGCATGACAAAGTGTTGGTAGCTCCAGCATTTATCAGGTACACAGATCTTACAACTACTAACAGCCTTGTACAAAAGAAAGGAGCTGCTCTGCCTTTTTACTGCAGGTAATTCAGATCACCTCAGTTCTGGGCAAAAGGGTGTGTGGCAGCAAAATGAATCTGGGAACACATCAGAATGTTTTTGTGTCCCAGAAACACTGTGAATATTCATACATTATCCAAAAATACAGATATCTATAATTCACCAATCATTTTCTTATCTGGTACATTTTCTGTTTGGTAACCTATACGCAGTTCATAACGTTTGTCAGACATTGGCTATGTTGATGTATTGCTGTGGACAGTCTCTATGGAAATACACCAGAAATGCAGATAATCAATTCTATATTGTGAAATATGTTGTTCGTTTGAGACGTCTTCACCAATGATGGCCTTTAGCTCTGCAGGACCCTGTTCACTGGATCATCACTGATGGGCTTGTCACTGCAGCCAGTCAACATCAGAGATTTATACAGTCTGAGCCCCTCTCCCAAAAGAATGAGGAGAACTGCCAGGTTTAAATTGATGGCATTTTACGACTGGATGTTACAGCTCAGACTATACTAGATTTAAATGACTGATAATAAATCCAATCTAAGAGGACCATTTGAAGGAAAATTACTTAGTTCCTGTGGTGTGGGGTAGCTCTATCAAATATTAACTTCAAGACGTTGCCTGTAATCTGTCCAGGATGTAAAATCCCATTGGGGGTTAAATGAGAAAAATGTAGAAGGTGATGGTGAACGTGCCAGGGGGGCGGGGGGTGGGTCGACTCTTCAGAGTTCAGATTTGATAAAGAAATTCATCGTGTAAATCCTCAAATCTGTCACCAAATCAGTCCTCCCTCAACCATTATTTGATTTCTGTGATTGTCTGAGACATGAAAGCCTGAAGTCATATCTCTTTGACTTTAGGAGAGATAACATTGATTGGACTCAGCCATGGGAATAAAACATAGACTGCACAGATCTTTTTTTTTTAAATGTATGCTTCTTAACTACATGTAGTATTGATTGACTGTAGTATCCACATCTTAAATCTGCCCTGAATGTGAATGGGGAAGCAGATATAAAGATGATTGATTTATAAAGATGTTTTTCCACAAATATGAGCAAAAACAGAAAATAAACTAATTAAAAAATACTAATAAAGACACTTGGCTGGTAATGTCCTTTTATAGTAAATTCATATTTCAGTCTTTTTGCCTCACATGAGTGTTCAAGCTGTGATACCATGTTGGTTATCTTTTTAAGCAGTCATCGCAGCACATCCAGCACTCAAGGGATGCAGAGTCCCCCCTGCTACCCTCCTGAAGGCAAAAAGTCTTAGTGTGCGAGCCAGCTGGTGATCAGTGTTATTGGCAGCCGAATGATTTTAGGCTCCTGATTGACCATCTCCTCACGAACAGCTCACAAACTAGGACGCTATGTTGAAGCTGAGGACAGTTAATGAGCGTCTTTATTGACATCACGTCCCCCGAGCTTCTGCTGCAGAAATGCTCCTTATGTTGCTGTAACTAAGGTCCGCCTACCGTGGGAGTATGGGTCATCTTCATTGGCCTTCTATTAAACTCTGGCTCTAGGAGGAGCTGGCATCGATGAGGCCAGCTGTTCTTCCTGGCTAAAGAGAGAATCTCATAGTTTCTTTTGTCCGAGGATTCGAGAGTCAAACGGATCTGTCAGCTCTGCTACGTCGCCTTTGTCTGCTGCGACTGACTGGGAATCAGACATGCCTCCTGGGCCATGTTGTCTGCATGCTTAATCAGAATGAAGCGGTTATTGTTGCAAATAATATCATCGGTATAAATAGACAATAAAAAAGAGGAAATGGCATGGCCCTAGGGGACACTTGTGTTTAAAATCGGTTCATTAGATAGACGTCCATTCCATTTAACAAGCCAGAGCCGGTTGCCTGTGAACTCCTTGATCCATAAAATCGAATGGAATCGGTTCCCAATTCACAAAGGCATTTGACCGGAGTTTGAGGGTGATGCAGGATAATGACAAATGTATTGAAAAGCTGCCTCGGTTATGGTGTTCAAATGCAACAAAGGGAAAAAGTTTCAACGTGGTTTAGTGTTTATAGTTTGGGATAATGTTGCATTAATAAACTGGGTGAGTGCAGACCTCAGACCGACCCCTTGTTGTCTGAGGTAAAAGTCAAAGATGTTGAGTCAAAGGGGGCCAAAATATGACCTTACAAAACCTTTTATTCTTGCACTTTTCATCATCATCTGTCCCCTGCTTGCTAGCTAAGGGTATTAGATGAAAAAGTGGTTCACGTTGGAAGAATTCAGTACAAATTGTTTCCTCTCTGTGATAGATTTTGTATAGGAATAGCTGCAGCACCTCAGCATTTAGCCATTGTAAGCCTTTTCTAGAGGTTTTAGATATATCATTGTGCATACATCATCAGCTTCGACTGATTGTGAGTAAAGTTTTTGATATTTTCCTGAACATAGATTTTAGAGCTGTAGCCAATGGAAAAAGTTATTTCTTTGTACTAGTCATTTTTGTCCTCTAGCTGCTTGTCCCTTGGGGTGTCAGCACCATAAGTCTGTTCATTAATCGTGCCCGTCTCAAGCCTTTAGGGGTGCACTGTCCACTGATGTGATTGTAAGATGCTGATAGATACGGCCGAAATCCTGCGTGCTTTGTAAGAGGTATACTCCTGGTTACAACAGCAGAAACTATTTTGAGAAACCTGTTTGGGCGAGATATTAACATTCACAGAGAGAAATACATCATTTGCTATCGGTTTTTTCATGGCACACAGCATACAAGTTTCTCTCTCTCTATAGTAATAATTCAGAGAAATCCCAGATTTATTCCACAAATGACATGCATGTGTGCCTTTTTTTTCATGAATCATTTCTGCTCTGGGACCATAATGCATTGCATCAACACCGGCTCTCAGCACTTCCTCTGCACTTAGATGGTAGTTTTGGCTCACAAAGTGCATTTTAAGCACCAAATAAAGGCCTGCCACCAGTCGTGTGTTGAAGCTCACTGTCATTGCTTGATTTCTATCTGCCTCTCTATCATTCCCTCTCTCACTGTTTAACACACACACACACACACACACACACACACACACACACACACACACACACACACACATACTTATTTCAATTTTAATCAAAGTGATAAAGCGGGTGCAGAATCATATTTGACAGTTTTGCATGTGATTAATTAGTTTAATAACTGTCACAGTGTGGTAGTCACATACTACACCTGTGATTAGGTTATGAAAGCAAATGTATGCACTTTCTGATTGTGAAAATCAGAAAATTCTAATTGGGAGACGGTCTCTTTATTAATCATCACAGATAAATCGTTAACACAAACTGCGACACTTTATGAAAGAAGTTGTTATGGCTAAAGGTCGTTTGTTCAGCTCTTTACTGTAATTACTCGAACCAAATCTTCCCGGTTTGGTTACATAATGCCTTGACACTCGCAGGGTCTTGAAGCAGCTTTTTGCCTGAAGCAACACAGCAGTTACTATCATGTTTAAAGATGACGGGGATTGCGCAGGTGGCAGTCGGCTTAAATAATGGGTTGACTTGGCAGTTCACAGAGACAGGAATGTATTAGTTGGAGGGGGAAATGGTTTTTCCTATCTAGTGGGATAGAAAGGGCCAAACTTAAAGCGCCACACACACACCGACAGACCGAGCAATCAATGGAGATGATTGAAAACTTCCAAACACAAAAATGACACATTTTGAAAACAAAATACTCACTCAATGGTTTCCTGGAACAATCCCTCTGAAATTAATGATGGTTTTTGCTTTGAGCAAAAAAAAAAACTAAAGATATTGAGTGATTGTCCAAATCTGAAGCTATATAAATGGAAAAAAGGAAATAAACTGAATAGTCAGCAATTTAGAAATGATGACAAAATAATCATCAGTAAAGAAAAGACTTGACAGTAACTATAATCATCACTTAAAAAACGTCATTATTGTATTGGATTTTGAATTGACATTGATAAGGAAATTATTAAAATTACTTGGCATAACTCTTTATGAACATTATATTCTTACTAAATCTAAAAGACTGGTTCTTTTTAAAAGAACTTCTTTGATTATATTTCCTAGCATGTCTACCTTGTTTTGGTGTACACTGTTTTTATTTCTTAAAATGGCACAATTTTCCACACAAAGATGATTAAATTGAAATTCTTCATATATAATGTTATAATTGGTTGCTTCGGTTGAATTCTTTACCCAAACACGTTTCATTCTGATATGGAGATGTTCGAGTAACTCTTTAAGACGTGTGTATGACCTGCTGCCGCTGTGTACTATAGAACAATTAAATTAGGTGTGACAAACACATGAATATGTTGTAAAATTCAAATCTCAAAGTTTAAACGACTAAAGAGCTCAAAATGTGACTTTATTCACAACTGAGGTGTAAGGCAATATTTTTAATTGATTTTCCCACAATAGCAACCACCAGAGCCTATTTATGACAATGTTTTGCAGTCAAAACACTAAATGGTGGTGGCCTTGGTTATTAAATAGAGTTATACTTTACTTGAAACCTGGTGTATTAACTTTATTCAAATTCATCAGAACCACATTATTCCCAATCCAAAAACAAAGTGCTTTTGTTTCCTCAACCTAACCACATGTCCTGTGCCTTGAACGCCCCACTGCTGCCAGATATAACATACAGATCCATAAGAGACATCATTAGATTTTTCCCTGTGGAAGGAAGCACTTTGGCCTCTCTGAACTCTTATGTTTTGTGGCTGACCAAGAATGCAAGATGAAAAATAAAGTGTTGTTTTTTGTTTTCTACTAGTTGAACCCAAAACCATGGTTAAAGTAATGAATATATACCGACTGCTTTCACATAACTTTACATTCACTTTGTTTGGTTTGAGTTTTTTTGCTGTGTTTTTAACACAGAACATAACAAAGATAGTAAATAAAATCCAGTGCAGGAAGAGGCCACAGAAAACCACTTATTTGAAGCCCCTACTTACAAATGTTTGAACATTGAACAGTGTTGAAGGTATCACAATTAATACACATATAAAATATCTTAATAACAGTACATTAATAAGAACAAGATATAAAAAACATCAATGGCGATAAGATAACCTTTGTCAGATTCACTGGAACATTTGACCAACTTTTTATCAGTGGACTCTTTCAAAACGAAATGTAACCTGTCCAATTGGCTGTAAGACCATACCAGTGTTGCAACACTGACACCCTCCAACTTTCACACCTTCCTAGGCTTCAAATCACTGCAAGAATATTGTTCTTTGTTGCAAGGAAACGTATTAAACTGTAATTTGTAGGATCGATATCAACTCATAATGTATCACTGATGTTGGGGGGTGTGGACAGATGTGTGTAGTGATCTCGCAGAATTATTCGTATAGGGGGTCATTTTAGGTAGAGGGCTCTTTCTTTTCAAAATCTCAATTTGGACCCACTGTTGCCTTTGGCTCCAGCTCAGACCCCCGCGGGCAAAAGCTGAGCCATTAGGAGCCAAAGCTGTGAAGGAATAAATGAGACGAGAGAAATGTCTGAGTGGTGTTCTGCTCAAAGTACTCCAAAATGCTAACTATAGTTCAAATTCATCAAAAACCTGTTCATTTTCCAGAGATGTGACATTATCATATTTCACCCTGCTACATTTCCAATCTCTGTAGTCGTCCATGCCTTAATGAGTAACAGGGCTACAATGTGTCAAAACATTTAAATTAGTTCTGAATTTGCCATCAGATTTGTCCTTGGATGCATCTTGTTTTTCACCTTTGGTACAAAACAGAGTGCTGTGATGTCAACATATAAACACAAAGGAGGAATAAAAACCGTGTATATATATTTATACATACTCCATTAAACATTTTTCATTTACTTCTTACCCCAAGCTTTCTTTAAAGAAATTAAGCAATCACAATCTTTTATCCCACTAATGGCAAACAGCACCTTTAATGTGTATTGTTGTTAGCAGCAGAGACATAACATCTCCTCTCAATGTGTTTGAAGTGAAACCCTCCTCTATTCAGCCCATTTAATTAAGTCCCTCCCCCCATAATGGCCTGAATTGATTGCTGAAACCTGCATTAGAGCAATATGACCAAAGCTCAGGAGTCAGGAGGATAAGTAAACAGCAGACAGCAGACTAATGCACCAGGGACATTTCGCTGGGTTTTACTTGATGAAAGCAGCCTCCCCAGAGTATGTTTTCACCCACAGAAGTACCAACAATCAATTGGACCTCAGATAAGATGCGGACAGAGTTAGGCCTCTCTTCGACCGCATCATTCATTTTGAATGACGTTTGTCTTTTCTGCTAAGTGCTTTACTTTAGAGGAGTCCTCGCAGAGCCACATGTTGTGTTTTTATCCCCTCACCCACTTGCAGTGCACCTTGATTTCGCCCTCATCTCTGACAAGCCTTTAAGACATTTATGCAAATGCACAACCAATACTGTATTTCTTTTCTCCGCAGGTGTTTGCTTCCGATAATTTCTAATGGATGCATGAATATATTAATATTATGAGAGAGAACATTTATATCACTGTGTTGGGTGTGTTGTGACACATACACTCACTTTATACACAGATTACTTTCTCAACTATTAAGTGGGTTTTGGGCCTAACAAAGGACATAAACCAACATTTTCTCTTCTGTTTGGCTTGGGAGCTTTTCCTCATTATTAACAAGATATAAAACATAAAAGTAATAGACCAATTCAAACCTCACATGTTGTCAGTGCAGTGGGTGTAGAAGATCTGGGACGTTAATTAGCTTGTTGATTTAAAGATTCAAACAGCCTCTCATTTCTTGCCCTCGGCTTCTGTCTTTATTCTGTTAATGAAGTTTAGGATGTAATGAGCTTAACAACAAATGAAACAGGTTTTATGTTTGTGTCCTCAGAATTGCCTCTGCTTTCAGGCCAGAGAAATTCAGAGTAGTGAGGCGAACAATGGAGTCCCAGTTTGCTCCTCTCACATTGATATGCCAGCTTTTGGTGTCTGATAATTGCCCGGATGCATTAGGGGCCCCGTGGATCTGCATTAGTTCATAGACTTGGCTCTTCCCACTACCTTTTTCACCCCGCTTCCTCTTCCAAACCACTTCTTCCGCTTCTTATTCAAAGTCGTAATGGCAGAGAGTCAATTTAGGGTAATTTACGCTGGGACACATACAACAATTATGTAAAAGCTGGGCAGCACCCCAATCCGGCCCATTACAGACTCAATTTGCCCTCAAAGATATTCTTTTTGTTTGAGAGTTTTTTATTCTGTACGCGTTTTAGGATGCGATCATCAGTGATGTAAGGATGATGTCTTAACTATTGAATTAAATTGTTTTTCTTTGATTTGTTCTTTGTAATGGTAAGCACTGCTGATAGTTAAACATATTTACATTTTCTTTTAATTTGATCTTTATTGTTGATAGGTTTCTTTAAATTTGACACAACATTCTAAATTGTTGTACTACCATTTAATTTACTTACTGGTCTACATATACACCAAATATGTAATGAGCTCTTATCAGTCCACTAGTCTGTGTTACGCAGAACTTGGGTGTGTTGTTTATTCAACATGCTAACTTGTCTCAGTGAAGCACTCTCTGTTTTTTATTCTCATAATTATTATACATTATTAAAATATTATTTGTATTATAATCCTCATGGTCTAACTCCCTAGAAAACAAAAAAACTCGCACAGAAAAAAAGCCGCTTACTATACACCTAAATCTAGCCACTCCCGGTAAACAAAAGAACACCTGCACTCAAGGCTAAGTTTCAATTAAATATTTTGACAGATTCGATACACACCTTTTAACTTTGTTTATCAAATCTAATAAGGTGACAAACACTGACCCACAGACAGCTGACAAGGAGCGATGGCATATTTGGGTAAAAGCCAGCTTATGAAAGCTTATATTGAAGACATGATTTAATTAGTGTCGACACATTTCAGCGAATTGTCAGGCATTTCGATGTGGTGGTTATACTCAGAGGAGGTAAATAGACAAGGGTTACTCCTGGGAGATGACTCTGTGTATGAATGTGTTTACCCCACTGTACAATATACAGAAGCTTATGTATTCATGAGAATGTAAATGTGTATCATTTCAGCTGTGAACTTTTCACTGAGTGCTAAAGGTAAAGGAAATAGAAGAATGTGCCAATGCTTTTTTTTCTTTTGTTACAAAGAACTTCACATCACTCACTGTTCTCAACTTTGGGGGTCCCTTGGAAATTAATTTGGATCCTTCATTTGGCCCCTCTGGCTCGGTTCAAAAACAGTGCCAGAGCTACATGAAAGTGGCGGTATTTCTGAAGATTGCTACTACTTCCCGTTGTGTGTAACTCCTAAGAAGGAAAGAAACAGCAATCTGGAGGTGTGATTATTATAGTAAGGGACTATTTTGTTTCCCTTGACTACCCAATTAAGCAGGCATGTTCTTGAAAGCTGCCATCTTGAAGATGCTTTAGTGAGGGCTACAGATTTCATTCGGAGCGTGTTGTTAGCGAGTACAGTAAAACTGCACTGATGTGAAGCAACAGTCTTTCTCATATTTCTTAATAGCCATATTGCAGTTGATTGATAGAGATGATTCATGCCTAAATTGCGAGCTGTGTAGAAAAACCTCTGCCCACCAACATGGGGTTGAAATGCCTCTCACGTCCCACTGAAGCACTTTAAACATTTGAGAATTTCTCTTTTAAAAAAAAAAACAGATGGATATGTCATTAGTCATTTCTAAAGATTTGATTTGCTCCAGCAATCTGTGTGTGTGAATATGCTTGTGCAAGTGTAGCGTGTAGGTCTGTGTGTGGATGAGACGTGTGTCAAGCCGATGCATTATCTCACAATTACATCATGGATGTAATCCTTTGTTGCCATGGAGGCTGTCTATGCAGCCATCTTCAAGAGTTGATACCTTTCCGTGGCCAAACAGCTTGTGACTTCACCTTTAATGTTTGTTTTCCTCTTTTTCTAAGTGCAGTTCCTTATGAAATATATAAACAGCAGAAAACAGTATACCTGCAGAGCCTGTTTTTAAAACTAAGAAAGGAAAAAAGACAGAGAGATTGAAAGAATGATAGAAAGTACAAATAAATAAAGCAAAAGAAGGAAAGAAAGCAGCAAGAATAAAACGTTATGATAAAAGGATGACTAACCCAACTCCTCGGAGGGGGAGCGCCAATCCGAAAAATGATTGGTTGACTTTCCCGGGGCAAAGCTCTCTTTGCTCACATCAATAAAACATAAACATGAATAAATGCACTGCTTTTGGCCTTCCAGGGTCCTTACTTAATTTCATGTATGCAAGTGAGCGACGATATGCATGGAAAATTATATTTAGCTAGAAGGCTCGAAAATAATTCTGGAAACCATTTTGTGTTTGTTTGTTCCCAGTATTTACATAAGTGCAGGGCTGCACCACAAACTCTCAGAATTTGAGTTTTAATATTCTTCTATATTTGTTGGGTCCTTATAGTTTAAACCATGCATCTGATGTGCATGTGCTCTCCTTCAGCATTTGCATGTAAGTAATTGCTCCTTATTGACTTGAGCCCTGACGCTCAGCTATCAATAATTTGAAGACGTGGGGACACACAGTTTTCAGTGATGTACCCTTGATGTATCCACTTAGGGACAAATCAGCCAAGCAGTCATCTGCCTCACTAGTCTGTTGGTCCCCGAGGTAGATCTTCCCTGACCCATATCAACGGGTCAGCTTTTGTTAATGAGCCGACCGCACAAAAACGTTAATAACATTTAAGACGGAGCTTCTAATGACAATTACAGCTCGGGTGCTGAGGGGCTTTGTTATCAACTTCTGCCATTCGGGGCTATTTTTGGACGTTGTTTTACGTTCTCAGTTAAATTAGTTAGCATTTGATTAAATTGGATCGTTGTTCGAGTGATTGAACCCCATAAAACTGTGAACATTTATTCGTTGTTCACTCAGTTAATTTGCAGTGCGCAGTATTTGAATCCCTTTGGTTGGGAATAAGGCGCTTCTAGTTTGACACTGATGTAGTCAATTCAAGATTCAATTTACCTTGTATTATTTATACAGTCCCATGACACAGAGTCACTGCTGTTAGCAACAGAGAAGTGAAGAAACAAACGATCGACAGTTTTGCTGAGTTTTTCTCTCGTATCTACGGTAGTTTTCAAAGCAGGCAATTAGGTCCAACATCACAGCCACTTAACTAAGTCGGCTCTCTAAATTGATTCAGACTCCAGCATTGGACCTTGCAGACATGGTGCATTTAGTTATGCAAATGCTTCTCTCTCTGTGTGATTGGTTAATTAACCTGTAATGCAGATAGTCCCAGTCATGCACATTGGCCATTTGATGGCTAAATCGTGGGTCAATTGGGTTTTTAACATTTCCAAAGCAGGCTTAGAGGCACGTCTTTGTTCCTCCGAGTCTTGTGTGGCTTTTCTCGGCTTAATGACTTCTTCCATGGGTCCCATAAGGTTAATGTGTTTAAACTCACTGTAATTGAGCTTTTGACCTATCTTTCAGGCTTTATATAGAATTTGTCATATTATGCTATGTTCCTGCTCCCTGATTGTTATAATCTACCATTCCTTCTCCCTCCCTTCATGCCCTGCCCTCCCTCTCTTCCCCAACCCCCCTCTTTATCCTGAGTTATGAGCGTCCCCATGGGAAGTCATTTATAATGCCATTGGAGTGACAATAATTTGCTTGCACACCATTTCACTCTGCCCTCTGTGCCTTGGCAGACTTTTATGGGCCACATTTTTGTTTTCCCAGAAACCCATCTTCCAACCACCCTCAGAGAACACGCAAAAGCATTTAGCCAAAACGGGAACTGGACGTCATCCAATGAGTAAAATAAGAGACATAACATCTTCCAAAAACCACATTTGAGACCTGCAGCTACTTCCCTAATTTGAAGGTAAAAGGAAGACAGATGAAAAAGGGAAGGAGAGAGGATTGTTCGCGGCAGCCGCTGACTGCATTTCTTTTTTTATAGTTCAGTGCACAATTATGATAAGATGTTGCTGTTATGTAGGTATCATTCCACATGAAGAACAGACACCATTTCTGACAGCACACATGGGTTTTCTTTAGTTCCTTCCAATAGCAGACTGACATCTCCTGACAACATGAGGATCACTTGTCATTGGGATAACATGCTGTATGACGCTGGTAGTTATTAGTAAAGGGATGTAGCAGACATGTTGTATTCATTCCACGCCATTAGGTATAGACAGGTGCATGCTGGGGAGGCACTTACTGTATGCAAAAGCTTTTTAGTGCAAGCGTTGGCATGTAATTAAGCATGTCTGTTTTTATTATGTTGTAGGTGATCCTGATCTTGACTAAGCTGTATGACTTCAACCTGGGGGCTGTTACTGAGAGCTCACTGTGGAGGTAAGTTTGTGTTTGTCATTGCTATTTTTAACTTTTCCATCTAAATCGAAAGGTAATGGCATCGTGGCAAGGATTTATAAATATGCAAAAGCAGAGGCCTAAAAACAATAAGGATAATGTATTCATGGAGAGCGCAGTATTGTGTTAGTGTGATTTATAGTGTTCTCACTCGCTAGGATATGAACAATGAAGTTACACTTGGAGCCAATATGAAGTATTGTAATAAAGCAATATGAAGTAGTTCAGAATTAAGCATCCTCTTCTTTGCTTCTTTCAGTCCTATAAATAAAAAACAACCCAACTAAGAAAAAGCCTTTTACAACCCCCCCCCCCCCCCCCCCCTTATTTCCTGTCCATCATCAGCACAGAAATGAATGATAAAACTATCTGAAGTTTATTGTTCTTTCTCTTGTGTCTCTTTTCCTCTGACCTAGAAACTTCCTGATGGAGTTTTCTGATTGATTGTCATCCATAACCTTTTGTTCCAGAAGCAATTGACATGCAATTGCTACTGTATAGCCGTAGTAATTCTATTCAGTATGTACTGAGAGGTGAGTTACAGTGCCCTGTCAGATCATAAATAAGAATTGAATTCATTAAGGATTATACCGCAGAGGCCAATCCAGCCCTCTGATTCTGTGCGGTTTTTTTTCTCACCTCTCTCATAGCCTGCAGAGAACTCATTTCATTCTGAAATACACGTGAAAAAAGAGACCATCAGACCGCCAAGCATAGAGTTTCAAATTAATATCTGTTTCACCAGAGGCGCCGCTAAGATTTACACCCGAGTTGACACGTTTTGATATCCCATATTGTGTACAGGAGGTCTTCCATCATCAAGGTGTCTGCTTAACAATAGCACCACGAGTAAATTAGAGTGCACCTCAGGGGGTGCACAAAGGCTCTTAGTATGAGTATTAGGAAAGCAGAGATTTGGATGTTATGAAAAGAAACGGGAGTAAATGATTCCTGTGATAACAAAATAAATGATTTATGACTACAGCTCGGGGCCACTGTTGGTGGCTGAATGCAATGTGCAGATCAATGGGTGACTTGCAGAATCTGAACACACATCGAGTCCCTTTGTGTTTTTCAAAAGGCTACCCTTTGTGCTTAAGAAACTTCAGGATATAATGACATCATTTAAGAGGATTTTTTTCCCACAGCCTCAATCAAAGAAAAGCGAAATAAGTACTAACAAAAATGTGTTGAGTGGTAAGTCTTCGTAAGCAATGTCAACACGAAATGGGACGATTCAGATTAATGCACAGACAATGGCTGCAGACACTGGGTATCTATCCAATTATGCAGTGAAATTACATTTAGAGGCACTCAGGTAGAACTGTGAGCGTGGAGTGGCTGTTTGTGACGAGGAGAAAATATGAAGATCAAGATGACAAACACATCTAATCTTGTCATGGGATGCATGGAAGGAACAGGCAGTTGTATGAAGCGTAATAATGTGAATACGATGCAGAACTAATTGTCTAAATCAAGTGTAAACCCAGGCCATTTAGATAATCGACAAATGTGTGACTTATTGTCATTCCTTTCTTTTGTTTTTATCTGCTTTAAAGGACTACTTAAACATGTGTTTGATAGCTTTGAAGTTTATTGTTTTGCAACACAGTAACAGAAATTGGCATCCCCTGAAGATGAAAAGAAAACCGAAGACAAGTATCAAACTAAACTAAGTTGTTAAAAGAAGCCTCTAATTAAAGAGTGTTGTCTTCGCTCTGGTAAGGATTCAGTATTATTTACATTACCGTTGACCATATTCCTAACCATACCTGAGGTTCAGAAATTAATTTCCTAACTCACAGGCAGATGCTGGTTTCATTACATGTCAGTGCTGCATAACATTCAGCTGACAAAAACTTTCTTGACATGTGTAAAGTGAATGTTAAAGGTAGGGTAGGTAAGAATGGAGAAACCAGCTAGAGTGTACTAGAATTTGAAAATACACAACCGGAAAAAATCTGCCTCTTCCTTCAGACTTCCTTACAGAGCCCCTCCTCCAACACACACGCACGCGCACATGACCAATGAGGGCACGAGATAAGTTTGTGCACGAGATGGAAGGCTGGCAGGCAGGTAGGCCATCCAGTTATTTTAGCCCGGCCGGCTCAGATGATTGTTCGTGCTTTTTACAGCGCTACGGCTTCCACAGATGACATTTTTTAATGTATTTATTGTCAAAGCATTTAAGATATTCATTGCTATCGGGATGTTAAAAGCATTCCATGGAATATAACAAAAAGTGTTTCTGAAGTGAATTACCTACCCCACCTTTAAGTCTGCATTATGTGTTTGTCAAAGCTGCATTGTTTTGAACTGTGTTGTTGATGTGTGTATGACATGCCTAATGAATATGTCAACCTTTTGTAATGCAGAATGCTACCAAACTTGCATTATGCCTTTCTTTATATAAATATTTGTACTTATTGCTTTCTTGTCATGCAGTTGTGAAGAGGAGATTACAGATTATTTCCTTGGCGCTTGTGCAAAAAAAGAATATGCTAAGAGGTTCCCCTGTTGATATGTAATGTAAAGACTGTTTGAGTGATGTTCATTGTTGGTATCTTTGAATCCTAACAAACCTGTTCAATACATGTCCAATGTTGATTTGTTTGGATGTTTTAAAACCTGCATTGTTTGCATTAGTTAGCCGTCTTCTGCTTCCTGTATTTACCGTTGCATTGCTACATTTCTTGCCAGCAATTATTGGCAATTTAATTTGGTAGACATGGCTAATCATCAATCAATGTTTTTTATTTGCGTTGTCTGCTGCTTTTACCTTAACCAGTTGACATTGTCTTCCTCTGCAACATTTAGTGACTTGACAGACCATAACTACTTAAACTTTAAGAGTTTACCAACTTAAATATAAAGGTGACTAAAACAAACCATCCCTGATCTGGACTAATTATTTTTTCTACAAGTCTACAAGAGTGAGTTAATCACAGCGTCTGGGCCTCTCTAGCCATGATCTTTGTACAACACTCTCAGATAAAGCTTTTAAAATAAGAGTTAGATAAGGATGCATCTTCCTTGTTGGCAGATGACCTGAATTGTTTACCCCCAACAGACAGCATTTCCCTGTATTCGGCAGGTGGCAGGTGCTCATTTTATGTCTGTTCATATTGATGAGATTAGCTTAGAAATTATTCAGCATCTCTTAAATGTAGCCGTATTTTTTCTTCTTGTATTTCTGTTAATACTTGTGTAATGATGTCACAGTTATTTGTTTGTTACTTACTGTCATCCAGCCGTTTTATTCACAGGCTATGATTATATTGAACATTGTTGGCAACATTGCTCTGTGTACACAAAACAAAACAAAATTGTACAATCTCATCAAAAAATGTCTCACTTTTTGTCAAAACTCCACAGGGTTCATTAACAAGTATTTATTCAATTTGTCTGTTTTTAGCAACTTTCTGTAAAATATAATCTTTGCAATCTTTATTTACAGTTCTGACTTCTTGAGAGCTCTGCTTTTTATTCAACCGCCACCCTGTGCTGAAACATTTTGGTTGAATAAAGAGCAGACGCCTCCATTAATGAATGTGTTTTTCCATGTTATTTTCCCTATTTCGTCCTCAATAATAATTTGAGCACCCGCTGTAGATGACTGATGGAGTAATGACAGCACATTTTTAGTAGAGCACATTTCTTGCAGGATTACATCAAAGTGCTTTATAAGAGCAACACAAACAAAGATAAAACATTACAGGAAGTCAGTCTCTCACTGCAAGTCGATGTTGTTTGCAAAAAGGTTTTCAGAAAAATTTGAAAAACATATGCTATGCTTTGGAGCTGCAGTCACGCAAATGAAAACTGATTTGTAGGTAATGGGCTAAAACATGCCACATCACTGGTACGGTGCTCTAAAAGCAAACATGTCTCTAATGGATTTCTTTCATCAAACATACAATATGATGTTTCTGTTTTTGTGCAGATCCTCTGACTATGGAAGCACCTATAGCAAACTCAACGACAAAGTGGGCTCAAGGACAGTTTTGAGTTACCTGTACGTCTGCCCTACCAACAAACAGAAGGTCTTTTATCTCTGATCCCTTACAGTCCCGCCATCAAATTACAGATTTTTCTCTTTAAATTGCTGCCAAATGACGGTCCCTCTGTCCTTCTCTCCCTCTTCTAATGCCATATCCCTCGTCTGGCCCTCTGTATTTTAGATAATGATGCTTAGCGACCCGGAGGTAGAGAGCGCTGTTCTCATCAGTTCAGATGAAGGGGCAAGCTTTGAGAAGTATCCCATTAACTTCAATATCCTGAGCCTGCTCTTCCACCCTGCACAGGAGAACTGGATACTGGCGTACAGTCATGACGGCAAGGTAGATTCTGAGTGAATCCACAATGAAGATAATATATGATGCTGAAAACAGTTTTACATTTCTTTTTAAAATAAATGTGTTTCTTCTTTGGAAGTGATTATAGCTTAGCTGCTCATTAACATTAACTTCCTCCTGAAACTTTAAGAGTGATGAAGATCGGCCTCATTTTTTGTCTTGCAGCTGTACAGTTCAATGGACTTTGGGAGGAAATGGCAGCTTGTGCACGACAACGTGATGCCAGGCCGATTCTACTGGTATGATTATGTAGATCCTATTTTTGTACAGTTGACTGATTGTAATTTGCATAATGATAGTGTTCGTGACCCAAAGCTGCCAGAAGGATCCCGTGATCTCTTGTCAAAAACAGATCTCCTCCCCATGGCAGTCGAGCACAAAACCCATTATATCCATGTCACGTACCGTAGACCTGAAGTAATGTTACGCTTCTTTTTCATAGCACCAACATGACATGCTGTTTTTGTTGTCGCTGTCATTAAGTAATCTCGACTGCTCGGGCACAAAGCGGTGAATATTGATGCGAGGCCGTTTATCCCTGTTTGTCATGGTACGTGTCAAACCCAAGAGTGTTTTTAAGCCATGAAAGAAAGGACATTTGTTGGAGGACATCCTCTCCACATGCTTGAACGGCGAGGTGTTAGATAAATAAGAGCAACGCAGCGGGTACAGCGGCACCCGAAACAATGCATTATTGGTGCTCTTGAAACCGTTCCTTCATGCACGTTGTCAGAGAGTTATTTTTCTAAATGGTGTTGCAGCCACCTACAATACATTTGCTATGGTTGATGTTTCTGATAATAGCTTATTTTTGTTGTGTCCTGTTTTGAATTGAGATGAATTGCAGCTGGTGACTTTCACTTTTCAGGGGATAAAAACATCTTTCTATAGGTTTAACAGAATAGAGATGTCCATCTACAGCTGTGACACTCAGCCTGTCCTCCCATCTCCCATCTCTTATCTAATGTTCCCTTTTCTTCCCCATTTACACTTCTGTCTGCTGCTCTCTATCGTCTCCTCCTCGTGCTCTTTCAAGGGCGGTAATGGGGCTGGACAGAGAATCAGATGTGGTCCACATCGAGACGCGCATCGCAAAAGGCCGTGAGTGCTGCACTCCAGTCCGCCACAGCAGCAAGACCCTCAGGACCCCTTGCCTCTCATTTCGAGCGAGGTCACGGGGAAGATTAGACCCGTTCTGTTGTCGAGATTGGTCCCTAAAGTCTAGTAAAGCACAATAGGTGTCTCCTGACAAAAACGGAGAGTTTTAGCGGGTTGATGGATGTTTCTCTTCTTTAATCTATCCCCTGTGTCTCATAGAAAAAACTCACCACCTCCCCATCTAAACAGCATGATAGATTCTGTCAAACCAATTATAAGGGGTTTCCTGTTCTATACTCATACTTAAATTCCCCCTGTGGTGAGGAAATCTGTCTCTGAATTAGCATACAAACTACTATCTCGTGAAAAAACGAACTTATTTTGTACTCTGACACAATGCAAGCACTGCAATGCATTACTGCGTTGAATCTCAGCTAATTTGGATCTCAAAATGGGCAAATGTCCACTGTAAAGTAGTTATTGAATATGTTCTTTATTATTTCTACAGTTACCCAAGCTTGAAGTTGTTCCAGGACTGTAAACTTAGAGTCTGTTTAGCATATATATAATATATAGCAGCTCCAGTGAATACAAAGTGCATTTTGAAGGTGTAAATGGTTGTAATTTACTTCTGATTGATTTTCTTTCGCCTCTCCACAGGCGCCCAGTACGTGAAGTGCAGAGCCCAACGATGCACAGAAGGCAGCAAACTGTACCTTTTCCCTGGATATGTAGACACCAACTCTATGGTTGTGCAGGATGAATATGTTTTCACACAGGTTTGATTAGTGATAGATTACTTTTCTTGCTAAAACGCCATCTTTTCACGCACATGTTTCTGTCTCTGTGAAATTTGATTTTCTTGTTGTTTTTTTGTGCATCCAGTTCATGCTTTTCCATCAAAACCCACATAATGGCTTTCCCCCCACACACCTGTTCCCCACTTGCCCAATGTGTGTTTTGATTATGTTTTGTCTCATTCATGTGAAGGCACGCTCTGTGTTTGAGTTTCCGCACAGACATACTCCCTGCCTGAGAAATGTATATGCTAGCTGACATCACACGGCAAAGGAACTGTGAATAGACAGGTTGGTGTCCTTATTACCGTTCACTCTGACTTTGACTCCACTTAGACAGCAGCATTCAGGGTCATTATTAGAAATCTAATTTTCAAATGCCCTCTGCTGTCATTGATTTCTATCCACAGCTAAGTAATGTTCTCTCTGCTGGTCAGATTGATGCATTTGATCATTCTTGTTGGACTCCTGCTAGGTTTCAGAAGAAGAAAAAAAAAGACAGTAGCTTTCTAAAGCTCAGTGTTTGGAGTAAATCACTTTTCCATTTGGAATAAAAACCCTTATATGTTTGCTGTTGGTATTTCTATTTATGTATCCAGAGATTTAATCTTTTGATATGATATGATTTCGCAACAGCAATACTTTAGCGGTGACCCAGTTTCACTTCCAACACACTTAATCCACAGTCTTGATTGGAATGTCTGCGATGTAAGAATGAAAAAAATACATCACAGCGTGATTCAGAAATTGTGATTCAATAAAATGCCCCAATTGCATTTAGCCGAGATGAGATTCACCGTCAAGGCAGAGGCAGACACGAGGAAGATGTCTGGTGAGAATAACTGGACACAGAGAGTGTCTGCGCGGCGCTGTGGTGGCATGGATGACTTTCCGGTGACTTTCATTGCTTTGGGCAGTTGGATTTAACTTGACAAAGAGTAATGAGGTTATCGATTGGGATACAACGAAATAAGCAGTCTTCAACACCTCCAAAGTCTCTTGGGAGCGAAGGAACAGCCAAGTGCAACATCCTCAAAAATCTGGCCTGGGAAAATGCAGCTCATTGATTTTCGATAGATTATTCCATTAGTGCCCTAATGTAGTGTGTTGGGGGACAAACACCATCCTTCTAGTTGATTAGAAAATAAGCAATCAAGAAGTGTTGCCTGGCCTGTAAGTGGACAGGAAAGTGGTAGTGCATTAAGACCTCTGACACACACTCCAGATAAAGCCAACACAATGTTCAATGCCTCTAAGCTAGAGACTAATTGTGATAATGATGATAATTTCTGTTGTGCTTGTAATTTTAGTCTGGTTTTGACACTGTTGATTGAAATTGCAAGGGGTTTTATCAAGTCAGTCATGCGATTTAAAATGAATACACCTCCTTCAGGAGACATTTTATCTTTCATGTCCTCATTTCACATTTGGGATGTGGCTCTGTTTGTAGAAGAACTCCCATCCTATTTTGTTTTTTCATTTGCAAGACAGACAGTCTACATAGTCCGTCTGTGTAAAAGAACTCATGGCATCAATCAAAAATGCAAATAACAGAGTGGCTGACCTCAAAGGAAGAAAAACAAGATGTTAAGTGAAGCAACACTAAAATATGTATATGTGTGTGTCTATTTAAAACATGACAACGCTTCTTTGACTTCATTGCGAAGGTGACCAAGTCAGGACGAGCCAGCTACTTTGTCTCCTACATGAGAGAGTCCTTCAAGCGGATGAAATTACCGAAATACTGTCTACCAAAGGTAAGCAAGAAAGAAACCAGCAACCATGACTGTCAGATAATAATATCATAGAAAAACATGATTATTGTTTTGTTTTATAGACTACAAGTCGCACAACAGTTTGTTTAGAAATGTCACTCTTAATACAGAAGCTCATGATCTCTATTGAAATGCTCTTTTGTCTCCACCTGTCTTTCTCACTCATTCTCTGGGTTCATCCGTCTCTCTTTCACACCTCCAGGACATGCACATTATCAGCACAGATGAAAAGCAGGTCTTTGCTGCGGTTCAGGAGTGGAACCAGAACAACACTTACAGCCTTTACATCTCAGACTCCCCGGGGGTCTACTTTACGATTTCATTAGAGAACCTGAGAACCAGCAGAGGACCCGCCGGTAACCTGCTGGTCGACTTTTACAAGGTGTGTAGTTACTCCGCTTCCACTAATGCCCCTTTCAGTTACTTCACATAGTAGTAGAAAGCACTTTACCAACCTATGATTGTGATTATTGAGGGGCAGCAGCTACCAATGTTTTATGATCAATTATTTTTAATTCTCCATTAATTCATTTGTTGGTTTTGTCTATACAAATGTGTATTACTTTGTGTTTATGATCCTGAGAAGACATATTTTT
This sequence comes from Notothenia rossii, assembly GCF_949606895.1. Lineage (NCBI taxonomy): Eukaryota > Metazoa > Chordata > Actinopteri > Perciformes > Nototheniidae > Notothenia > Notothenia rossii. The sequence goes on from NC_136909.1 coordinate 76,509,318, forward strand.
CGACCTTATAAAATCCAAAGAAATTCACTTTTAAAGATACATAAAGTAGTACAACAGCAAATCCTCAGTTCAGCTAAAACCCAGTACAAAATGGAGGTTCTTTACTTTAGTATTTCCATGTTATACTACAATACTTCTACTCTACTTTTGAGAGGTCGTTATTGTACTGTTAACGCCACTACATTAACAGTTATTGTTGAAAATGTTGCAGATTTTACTTATAAAACATATAATTATTCTATCAAATATAATGCATTTTTAGAAAATAAACAATAAAAAGTGCACTCGGTAGAGTTCAGATCTCCATCAGGTGTGTGTAACTTTGGGACTGGACTCCAGGCAAACCTTTTTTTCTTGAATTGAAACTGAACAATCCCAAAATCAAACGAAATAGTAGTTTCCCAAAATGTAATTAAAAAGCATATCAAATGAGCCCCTACTCAACGTGTGGCAAGTACTGCTTTTTAATGCATCAATAATAATTAACAAAGATTAAAACAATATTAAAACTGACAAATCACATTCATTTAATACTTTCATGTTTGTTCAACTAATCATTTCAGCTCTAAAGCATCATGAATATAACTGTTTCTTCGGGAAATATACTATATATAATGAATGCTTCTTTGCTGTTGTCCTTCCTAGGTTGAGGGGATAAACGGGATGTATCTTGCCAACAAACTGCTGGACAGTCATGTCAAAACTTTCATCACATACAACAAGGGACAAACATGGGCCCTGCTGCCAGCTCCTGCTGCTGATGTGGCTGGAAATAACCTTCATTGCATTCTGGTGAGCTTGAGCCTGTATGCTGGAGTGAATTTATGCTGCTTTTCATGCGAAATGAAGTTTATGACATCCATCATTCATCAAATGTTTCAACCTCATCAGCTGTGCATTGGATGTTCTTTGATTCAGAGCCATTTCTTGCACGGGGCGATGCGCCAGCTTCACCATCAGCCTCCTAAATGTCCGAGGAGATGCTCGGCAGGAATGTTCTTATTATCGGTGTGAAGCACAGAGTGTCTTTGTGTGTCGTTCCAGGGCTCCAGACTTTCCATTAACCTCTGTGATTTCAATTTACTACCTGTAGTCACACTGGACTAATGAATGTTAGATTACAATGAATTACATTATGCGGCTGTGTTGTTATTCAGCTGACATGTTATTAATCTAATCCAGTTAGTATGTTCTTTAGAGTCTAAGTAATGTGAATTGTTAACGGCGTGTTTCAGGGTGTCTCTTTGACATACAGATGACCGTCATTCTCTCTTCTGCTTCTGACCCCCTTCCAACCTCTGCTGTTTTCATGTATTGATGTTTTTTCAATGTGCTTTAATCTGAGAGATGAGTGGAAATTATTTGAATCAATTTTTCCAGTTTTATCACCGAATCTTGGGGAATTGTAATTACATGCCTTGTTTGTTTTAGAATGAAACAATTCAAATGCCCACTGTGTCCTCTCAGCCATTTTCTCTCTTTTTATCCAGGCAGAGGAGTTGAAAGAAACAAATTATCTTTGTTTTATAAATGCTATCTGAGTATGTTAGCACTTTCCTCTCAACGGGAAGCATACTTTGAAGGCAAAGCTAATTATAATCGCTCCTGAGTAGATCTGCCTGATACGTATTGTCTCAACATGTTCTACAATGGAAATCCTTTTTATTGACAGCCATTTTGTTCGCTGCATCTGCATCTGGAGATGTCGGAGAATCCATACACGTCCGGACCCATCACCAGCAAAAAGTCTGTGCCAGGAATCATCGTGGCTACAGGTAAAGTTACATAAAGGAAGGGCATTTGATGTCGTAGATGTAACTGATCAGATTAAACCAAAGGTATCGTCTCAGATAAATGCATTGTAGCAGTGCAACCACTAAAACAGACAAACTAATAACACAGTGCCCTCTTTCTGTCATTGAAATCTGATACTAAAACTCCCACGTCTTATATTTTGGGGGGGAGATAATTAGGTTGCAGTCATAAATGTGTCCTTCAGTGGAAAATAGGGACATGCACAGGTTTCACAATACAACTCTTACCGATTTTACGAGTTGATTGTGGATAAAGGTGTGTTATGAAGTTCCTTTGCTATGTAAATACAAACTTGAGTGAAATTATTCATGTTTTTGTACTCAGGGAACATCGGAACAGAACTGTCCTCCACTAACCTTGGGATGTTTATAACATCTGACGCAGGAAATAGTTGGAGACAGGTGGGTACACACATTGATTCCTTTAACTTAAACAGAGTGCGTATTCGTGAGTGAAGCAGATGAGCTATTTTAATGTGCACTAAAACAGGTTTTCGACGAAGAGCACAACGTGTGGTTTCTTGACAATGGAGGGGCTCTGCTGGCGGTCTTACATTCTCCGACGCCTATTCGACACTTATGGTAGGTATAGCTACTCTTCAACATCACACAATATCATAATTACTTTAGGTGGAAGCTGTAGGTGTTGGAAGAGTAGTGGACAATTACCTGGGTATCATTTCGTTTGTTACTGGGTTTGATGGAACATATGATTACATTCAATGTTTTGAAATGCTGATGGGCTAACCGCATGATTATTGTATCGTCACTGCGGCTTCAAAACTGTCAGAATCATTTCCAACAGAGGAGAGTCTGTTATGGCTTTGTACTCTGGGCTGGATATGATGGTTTGAGTGCTTTTATGTAAATGAAAAGTGGAGCAGGTTGGAAATATGAGACTGAGAATGCCCTCATAAGCCCCTCATATTGTGGGCGCTTTGTAACACTATCTACTTTGATGTCCCTGAACATTACGGCCCTGTCAAAAGTGATTAAGCTCCAGAAAAGGTGATTTGAAACACCCCAAATCTATTTCTAATGCTACAATCTGAGTCATATCTCTCTCTTCTGTTTCATCACCTTCAAATGTTCTCCGGGTTGAGGAACAGTTGTTCTTTTGTTCGGCTCGATTATTTTTCCCAATGTGGGAAATCTGAGGTACCTCATTTTTCAACTGTGGCAAAAGCTAAATCACCCGAAGTCGTTTATAATATGTATTTTCATGCCTTGTTTTTCACTGCTTAACCTCTGTGCTTGTGATGTTTCAAGCTGTATGCCAACAAAAAAACAATATATTTAGCCACTCCGAGAAGACAAACATGGATGGATGGACACAATGACTGATGCTCATGTGTTGACAGCTGTTGTTCTTTTTTTTCCCTCAAGGATCAGTCTAGACGAAGGGAAAAAATGGGATCGTCACAGCTTCTCCTTGGCACCTCTGTATGTGGACGGAGTTTTAATGGAGCCAGAATCTGACAATCACATTATCACGTAAGCGAAGATACACAAGTCCAGTTCAGCAGGGGTAAAAGCAATAATATTAGAGAACTAGCTCTTCTGTGAAGGAAAACAAACATCCACCTTTTCCTATCTTGTCTCTCAGCATAAAGACAGACTTCAGATCTGCAGTTGCTATTGTTACATGATCATATCAGAAGTTTGTATATGTTAAGATAAGATGGTCTTATCTGAAATGAGCATTTATGAAACATCTTCCAGTTTCTTTGGACACTTCAGTCATCGCTCAGAGTGGCAGCTGATCAAGATCGACTACAAGGGCCTGTTTAGCAGGAGATGCATGGACGGAGATTATCAAACATGGCAACTACACAACAAGGTAAGAGGAATATTAAACATTATTGATTCAATGATCGCTTAAGCAGATGCATGTTTGTCCATGCGTCATCACTGTAAACACAGCACACTCGCTTTACACAAGACCAAAAAAAACATATTTCTGTCCATCTTCTCTTTACAGAGTTTCTTGGGAAAATCATCTTTTTCTCTGTTTGATAGGGGGAGCTGTGTGTGATGGGCGAGAAGCAGATCTATATGAAGCGCAGGCCAGGCAACCGTTGCATGCTGGCCCAGGACTATTCGAGGATCTATTCCTCAGAGCCATGCCTCTGCACAGCGTATGATTTCGAATGGTAATGACTTCTTCTCTCAGCTTTCCCAACTGAGACTATACGGTAACTGAGACTTTTATCCTCAGTGATCCTTAATTTCTTCCATTACGTGTTTATCAAACAGCTCTTCTCCTTTGAACATCTAATTCACTTGTACTTAATTACGGATGCTTGGAGACATTTGTAATGAAAAACGGATATATCAGTTTGCAGAACTTCATATGCTTTAATATCCATCCTATATTGCACATTTACTTGAAAACCAATATGACTATATTCCTCGAATCTAATTATAGTTTAAAAATTGTAGTTGGGAGTTTGGAACTTTTCATTGTGCTAATGTAATTTGCATAATGTCAAGTAACTTATTAGAATTCAATTAATAATGAATGACTAAATTAATTTTAAATATATTTTTTCCATCTGTCTGAAATTCTGTTTGATCCTGCTTGTCTGACAATCATGTCTCTAGTTATGGTCTTAAAATATGCCATGAAGCGCCAACTGCAAAGCTATTGCCCCACTACAAACACTCGTAGAGGCTAGATTATTTGATGGCGCAGTGTTTATCATTATATGAAGTGTCATGTCTTTTTTGGCAGTGACTATGGCTGGGAGCGCCAGACGAATGGGAAGTGCTCACCAGCTTTTTGGTTCAATCCAAACGGGGTAGCTAAAAGCTGCAGCACCAGCCAAAGCTTTCTTAACAGCACAGGGTAAGTGGCCACCAATGTTCAATCCATCACAAAACAATATTATTCCACTCCTGCTTGTTAGTCACGTTGTCTGGCACAAACAGAAAAATAATGGTTCACTTCCTCAGTGGTTTGGATAAAAGGCTCAGCGTAGAGCTGAATAAAGTAACCTGCTGTAGACTGTGTCCCAATTTCATTATACATAATGATGCTGAGACTTTTCTGGGAACGAAGCATGTTCACATCCAAAAAGTGACAAAATAGGCCAGTATACATATTTCTTTAAATCTGTGTGCTGTTGATCTCCACTTTGACAAGAAGAGTTGCAGAACTTATTTTAAGGAAATGATCAGAACTGATCATTGAATTCATATTGGATCGTGGTTAAACATGCTGCTTTCTTTTTATGGAGTTTAGTCAGCAGTAGATTACTCTAGATTCCTTATGATTGATTTACATATATGTACTTCAATGAATGAAGACTTCTGTACAGGCTTTATACAATGAGAATAAGTATAAAGCATATAAAAGCATTATTTTTATTCACTCTGTCTCAAAGGTATCGGAAGGTTTTGTCCAACAACTGTAAAGAGGCAGGGAGGAATGTGTACTCTCCCAAGAGGCAGGCGTGTCGTCCCCGACCCCCGCGAGGCCTGCGGCTGTCCACCAGTCATGGAGAGCTCAGCTCCACTGTGGGAAGCAACGTCACCTTCATGCTCTACCTCGACGACGTGAGACTTATTGCCTAAAAGATCTTGTGGTGCTATTGTAGCACCCAATACAAAGGATCAATTACTATCCAAAAAGGTCTCAAATCACCCGTTACGGGTCCAGAATATTCTGTAAAAGCCTGCTATAGTATGACAATCTCTTTTCATTCAAAACATGAAAATGTTTTGGCACCTTTTTAATGTTTTTAAGGTTTTGTTGCATACTATTCTAGGTTTGCTTATGAATATTTTCAGTTTATATTTTTGTATCATACCTAATTATGACAATTCTATTTACAACATTTCATGGCATACTACTATGACATATTAAGAGAAATGTATTTCTTTACTTTTTTATGATGATTTCACGGTATACAGTAAGTAGTATGATTTTTTTTCTGACATCCTATACTATGGATATTTTATCGATTTTTATAGAATACTTTACGATTACATGTTTTGCTACATTTTGATGACATCTTCATCGATAGCTCAGGCTGAGGTTGTGGGTTTGTTCCGCATAGAAGATTAGTACGTTTTAAAGGCTGTTGTCAAAGGAAAGACAAAGGAACTAGGCTAGTGAAGATCAACTAATCCGTGGTACTTTTTGTTATGACCTCTGAAGTTCTGTTTTTACTTTTCCTCTTTATTTCTCTGTTGAATTTCTGTCTCTGAACATTTATATTCACCTGCAAAGTGTTTGTGACACAGCTGATAGTGCGTCTCAGCACAGGCACTTTCGTGGTGGACTGCACTTGTATTCCTTCTAATTGAAGCATCCTGTCCTAAGCCGTGTTGACAGATGTCATGTCTTACCGTCTGTGCACAGGGAGACTCGCTGAGGACCAGCATCCAGCTAGACTTCGGAGACGGCATCAAGATCATATACTCTAACTTGAGCAGGACGGATGATGGCATCAGCCATATCTACAGAGCGACTGGGATTTACCGAGTGACAGCTATGGCTGAGAACAGCCAGGGATCTGACAGCAGCATACTGTTTTTACACATCACCAGTATGTGAATAAGAAACATCATTACTCAGTCCTGTGGCAGTGCATATAGCATGAATCTCTTCTCTTTCATGGATAGTCACGTCCCCACTCTGCTGAATTCCATTTCAGTCATGGCTGCATTATTTCGTATGCATTTTAGCCTTGGTATACGGAAAAACACACCTGGAGCTAAATGTACATGAGCTGTAAATGCAGTAGGACTCAATGTTTGATGAATTTGTGTGTGTTTAACGTGTACTTGCATTTATTTGTTTGCCATGTTTATAATGCATGTATGTGTGATGTGTGGTGGTGTATGTGTTGTGGCCCTCAGGTCCAGTGGAGCGGGTGTATCTCTCCGCTCCTATCGTAGCCATCAGGGGGAAGGAGGTTAATCTCACTGCGGTGGTTTGGCCGAGTCACACCAGAACATTGACCTTCTTCTGGTGGTTTCACAACAGCTCCGAGGTGAGAAGCTTCTCCGCCCACTCCCACTGTTCCACACACAAACACTTTCTTTCCTGTTTACCGCAGTATTTTCCACCTTCTCTTGGCGTCCTTGTCTTGTTGTGTAAATCCACAAAGCCTTCACACAAATCATGTCAAATGTGAGTGCACGTGACTGCGTTTCTGCGGTAGCCAGCTAGGATGGCTAGTCCTGTTTATTTATCACGTTGATTGTTTTCACGGCAGCAGCTCCTTATTATACAGTGTGTCAAGGGCTGCATGTACGCCGTATTCTATATTCAGCGGAGAGCATGCAGGGTTTTTCTGTGAAATTCTCTGTGTTTCCTTTTGAAATCCAGCCCATTATAACCTTGGAGGGAAGCGTCTCATACACGTTTCAGAAAGGAGGAAATAACAAGGTCACGGTCCAGATTGCTTCTGGGAGCATCATATTGCAAGATTCAAAAGTTTTAACTGTTAAAGGTGAGTGGGCAAGACTGTCTTCAAAGCACTTTAATTGGTGCGATGCACGTTACATGAATATGCAATATGCTTTCTCCGGGAAAGTACGATGCCTCTCGGTCCATGCTGCAAGCAACGCCATGTTGATGTGGACTTATCTAATGAATAAAATGTCACGGTGTGCAAACACGAAATCTTGAGGAGCAATTAACTTCAAGGCGTATGATGCCAAATGAGAAAAGACAAAACTGCACATCAGATTAATCAGAACGAAACCAGAAGTAACATTCACATTGCAACACACATCACTTTGCCGTTTTTGCAGAGTTCTTCAGGTCGCTGCTGTTGTCGTTCTCGCCGGCTCTTGATGAGCACAACCCTGACATCCCAGAGTGGAGGGAGGACATCGGACGCGTGGTGCGGACAGCTCTGTCAAAGGTACATCCAGCCCATAATGCTCTGAGGCCTCTCCTGGAGGCAACATCAGCCACCAGTGGCTCTCAGTCATTATTATTGTATGACTGTATGCAGTATTGATACTGTATTCATGGTGTTTTATGGTCCATGTGTGAGAGTTGTTGTTTTTACATTTGACAACAGCCACCAGACACGGTTATCTAGTGTGAACTGTAATTGAACCTGATCTCAAACTGTGGACTTTTGGCAATTTTGACTTTATTAACCAAAGTTTAGACACAACAGTCCAATTGTAAACCTCCATTCAAGTTTTTATTTATACATCAACATTCAAACAAATATTAATGTACCGATGTTGGCTTAAGTGTTTTTTTTCGCAGCTCCTTGGCATGATGCTGCGCAGGCATCCACAAATAATGAGTTCAAAATATTTTTTGTAAAAAGCGTAATACATTGTTTTAAAATCCATTGACACTACAGTTGGACAAAATACATATTGGATGATACACAATCTACTAAATGTATGATAAAGGTTGGTAAAAATAGCATCTTGTTGTTGTTGGTTCTCAAAAAGCCATTGTTTAACATTACACATTACACTACATGATTAAAAAATAAGATGAAACTCTGTAACTAATGAAAGTGCTGACCGCCGCTCGCTGTGTTGTCCTCTGGCTGCAGGTGTCTGGAGTTTCTGAGGATCAGCTCCTGGTGTCTTTGTATCCTGGACTCCCTTCTACAGCAGAGCTCTTCATCCTGCCTGATGAATACACATCTACTGAGAACAGGAAAGGGGGGGAAGAGGCTCTAGATAGGGTAGGATATTGAATAAATATTATAATAAAATAGTACACTTATATCAATAAAAGCTGTTTCACTTCTACTGTTATGGCACATTAGTTTGTTTTTCCTGTATACAGTAAACATTTAAAAAGGACATGTTCTTGTGTTCACATGCTTTAGACAATGACAATCCAATTGGTCAAGTTTTGGGATTTGTTGATGATTTTTTTATTATAGAGGGAGCCAGGCTACCCTAAAGTCATTATGCTAAGCTACGCTATTAGCTTTCTGGCTTATATAACATAATCAATGTGTAACAGACATGAGTGGTGGTTTACTCCAATGAAAGTGTACTATTTTTTAAAGTTATACATCGATACTTCATAATATGATTAGGTGAACTTAATTTTATTTATATTTAGTCTAGCATTATGTACAATTCTCTGTTTTATACCTGAACAGATATCGGACATTTTTGTCACTGCCCTGAACCAAGGCCTGATCCAGTTTGAGCTGAAAGCAGATATTCGCATAGTTGTCTACATGACTCAACAAACGTTGGGTAAGTTTGTTTGTAACTATTGCCTATCATATCCTTACACTTGTTCCAATGTAATTGCTGCATTTAAAACAATTTTGGATGTACATAAAAAAGCATAAACTTCAGTGTTAATCTATGCCGGTATAGTGCAGCATGTCTACAGTGTTTGTTCTGCTTGAAGCTGTGAAACAGATCAACTGTATGTCTTTTTTAGGATGATTTGAGATTGAGTTCCTAAACCCTGAAAAAAGAAGACAAAACTATGAGTGACATTTATATGGGACTGTGTATCACATCATTTCAATAGATTTCACAGTGCATAAGATTTCTGCCTGAGGCTATGAGACAGTAGTTCTCTTTTGTAATCAGCCAATCAATGACTTGATTGACAAAGAAAGCATTTGGTATGCACTGAAGAAATCGGCAGGGTCACCAGGTCATTAGCATATCGCAAAAATGTGTCGATCAACCCTGCATAGCTTTACCCTTTTCATCTACCAACGGATCTGTCTTCATTTGTGTCTGCTTACAAAGGTCTGCGTTGCCTTTTAAAATGATCTAGAAAGGTCATAGACTTCATAGTCCTCTCTCTGAAGGAGAGAAAGACGGGAGGCGAGTGGCAATACTTTGAATATTGCATCTCAGCATTTAAAAAGGCATGACTATGCATAAGCTACCTGCACGACGGACCCCAGGGAGAGGAAGTACACCTCCTAAAGGTTCCTTTTAAAACCCTGTGGGGATAACATGCAGAGAGCAGCTCTTCAAGCAGCGTTTACATGACATGGGGTGATGGAAGTAATCTCCTGGTAATAAGACATGGTTAAGGAACAAAAAGAGAGCAATTGTCTCGGTCAGAATATGTCACTCTTGGGATCCGATTGTCTTTCAGCTCCCCTTGTGGATTCAAACTCCATCCACAGTGGGTCGGCCATGCTGCTGCTGCTCACCGTGGTGTTGGTTGGTTTAGGGGCCTTCTTCATCTACAAGTTTAAAAGGTACGTTCACTTTGATTAAAAAGTCAAATGTGAAAATCAGACACAGTGTATATTTGTTGTTTCAAAAAGCCTTACACAGTTGCTCTGCTATCGTATTTTTATAAGGAAAATCCCTTGGATCCATGTTCAGACTGAGGACAGTAGGGAGAAGGACCCGGAGGTGATCAGTACAGTCGGGCAGAACGACAACATGTCCAAGGTCAAGCTCAGCGAGTTTCCCTCTCCGAAAGAACTTATGGAAAAGGAGCTGGAGGCCAGGAGCAGTGGTACGTTAGCGGCAAGTTGTTAAATAAATATACAGCCTTTAAAGCGGAGGTGGGAGGGGTATTAAGATATCTTTAGCTATACCACAATTTACAAGTGAAACTGGATCAAGTACAAATCCTGCATTCAAAACCGTATGAAGTAGTTTTAAGGAAATTTAGTAAAGTACAAACATAAAAGTACTCAAAATGCAGGATATTTCGGTACCACTTTACAATAAGACCACCCTTATAAAAGGGTTTACGAATAGTTTGTAATTCATTTATTAAATAGGTTGTGAACACTTTATAAATCATTAATAATAAGCTTTAATAAGACATGAGATAAACAGGGCAACTGTGACCGGTCGCTTGCCAAATAGTGAGCCCACATTTATCTGGACTGCTAAGTCTTATATTGGCTACTTAGCTTACTTTGTGTTCTTCATCAGCCAGCATCCTTGGTATCTGTTGTTCACTGAGTTGATTCTCGCTAAGGAGCCAGTATAAGGCTTAGCCATCTTACCAAATGGTGAGCCTGTGTTGATGTCTGAAAACTATGTTAGAACTGGTTTATAAATGGTTCTTAATGATTAATAAAGTGTTTACAACCTAATTCATAACTTAATTATAAACCCTTTATGAATCCTTTATAAGGGTAGTCTTATTGTAAAGTGGTACCGATATTTCTTTATTATATCATGAAATATATTTTACTTTTGAATTATTATTGATGCAGACAAATTCAAATGACATTTTTATGACAAAAGTAGCTAACAACTGCATACACCAAATGGAGAAACATGTACAAAATAGATATAAAGTCATATCTATCTAAATTAATCTAAGAAAATAACTAAGAAATGTACGTTGGAAAGAAAAGTGGATTTTTTTTTTAATTAAGGAAACTACAGTATAATGTATGACAGTTGCGTTTTAGACTTAATTAAATACAGAATATGAATACATGCGTACTGCTTAGACACGCTAATACCGGATTTAAAGGATGACTGTCACTTTAAGAGACTGATACTGATTAACATTTTATTGCCCTTAAAACGCTTCCCTGCCCATCTGTTTTGAATATACTGTAACTGTATCCTTGTGTTGACACAAAATACTGAGTGTACCTTGAAGTGCAGCTCATATCTGAGCTGCTGGAACGTCTCTCTTGATGAAATGTGTCATATTTTTTGCAAATTGCACGCCAGAAGCTCAACTGCAGCCCAGTAACCAGATATCACGATGACAAGTTAACTTTATGATTGCTATGGTTGACATCCACCGTGATGTCTTTTAGATGAGAGCAGTCCCTGCAGACACTGGATTATTTGACAAAAGTAGCACTGCAGTGCTCCTGACAAAGACATGTGTGCTGCAGGCCGTTTTCTGGTCGCTCAGCACTTTGGCTATTCTTCATTTCTCAGCTGTTTCTACTTTCAAAGTCCTTGCAGATCTGAAACAAATGAACTCCTTTTTTGTGGCATCAGAAGAGTTTATTTATAAAAGGGCAGGGCAGCGTGGGACCTTTTAACTTAGGGCTCGCTAGATGAAATTAATTGAATTTGTCATTAATATTCTGAAGCTCGGTTTGATTCACATGCAGTTTGATTTTCACTGGGTTACAAGTCTGTCGTATTCACTTTACAAGCATATAATAAAATATATCATCAGCTAGAGCAGGCCATCGTTCGGTAATCATTCATCCATTAAGAACATTGCCTTCTTCCTCCACTATTGAATTGCGAGTTTTTCTGATTTTGTAGTTTAATTATGTGCCCAGTATAAAGAGAATATGCCTCTGACGTATATGTTATAAAGTACAGATGTTTCATTGCCTGTAAGCCAGGCCTTGCTCCAGCTGGTGGAAAACATGCCCCCAACCAGAAGAGGAACATTAACCAGTTTTAATTTAATTAATGTCTGGGTTCAGTGATTTTATGTGTTCTAATTTTAGTCCAAATGGCTTTACAAGCTCTAAGAAGAGGGAGAATATGCTATTCCTTGATAGTTTTCACAGCACAGCAGGGGCCATGATGTGAAATTAAAATTCATGAAGGTTGAAATGAAGATTTAAACATGTTAAACGGAATTTGACAGATTAAAATAAAAAAATGTGATGTTTTGATTAATGTTGATACAAATTGGCTGTGAATGATGAACATGACAGTTCTCATGGCCTCATGTTTCATAATAAGTAAGTAGAAACATGCAGTTCAGTTGAAATTCCAACTAAAGCTTTAAAAGACAAATGAGCTTCAAGAATAAAACACATTTATCAAGCGACTGACTCCTACACAATTGAAGTGTGAGAGAATAATCTTTTAGAGCACCTCACAATAAATCACGTCATTAATCACATGTCTTAACAGCCAATCAGAGACAACCAACATCAGCTTCATTGTTGTTCTTTTAAAAATATTAACATTTTACTTATTGATGTTATTCACAACAGTTGTAGTGTATAATTTATTTTTTGTTTATCCCTAACGCAGCTATAATGAATATTTATGTAACACGTGTTAGCTCATTGTTTAAATGTTCTTTACTGTAAAAGCGTCACAGCAGCCGGCTGTATTGGAAAAGCACTTAAGACCCAGTGTGTGCAACCTGCTGAGCACAAAGGACTGAAAGACGCAGTTAGCGACTATAGCTGTAAACAGAGTGGAGAATTTAGCAGCTGAAGCCAGCAGGAGATGGTAGGGACACAAAAAAAGAGGGGATGTTGAAGTTGAATTCATCAGGTGGTTTATTAAAATTAGCATTGTATAATTATTCTGATAAATAACTTCTTTTTTTCACCTTTTTATTTTGTGTTCATACATTTGAAGGTTTCATAAATCTGTCCCCAGGTCACTCCTTTCAGCTCCGTGTGGATCGTCCCAGTAATTTGTATTGAGCCCCCTGAGATATTAAAATATTAGATTTAACCTTCTTAAGTTTAAATGATATCAAACATGTACCCCACTCTTATCCTGTACATTACAAATTGTGCTACAGACTACGTGCATTTCATTTGTAAATATTCTCAGCTTGAAAGCAATTTAAATCTGATAAATCATATTTTCTTCAACAAATCTGGGCTGACAGCAGGATCTCTTCCTTGATGAGTTTACTGCGAGGTTATTAGTTATTTGGGCGAACAGGAAAATTGGCTTCACGTCACGCTGCTTTAGAGAAATCCCTGAATTCAAACTACTGACACAGTTGAGAGATAAAAGTGGCACCTTTTTGAATAGACCCGTGTTTGCACAATCTGAACGACCCCACTTGTCACGGCGATCTTATCCGCCCTCCATCACCAGCTCAGCGCTGTGTGGAGAGGCCATGTTCCTCTGAGGCAACGGGGGGCTTTTCAACCAAGATGCACTGCTGAGGAATTCATAATTAAGTTTAAAAGCTTTTAGAAACCATTTGATCTTCCAGTAGACAGATTAGAGAGGAAGCGAGAATGAACCTTGAGTTTTTTTGTTGATGTTGTAGACAGTTATTTCTTCAGCCTGCAATCAATGTCATGTAGATGAAGCATGAATATAACATAAGTTGTTTGTCTTTCATTTCTAAATCCTTAAAACAAGCAACTTGTGATGTGCATGTGATGTCAAGGCAAAAACCTGTCCCTGTATTTATTCTCTTTTTGTTTCTCTGCACATGTTTTTCAGGCGGAATTGGAAGAAATATGGAGAGAATTGTCACGAGGGAATTTCCAAATTGTACTAATGTCTAAGACTTTGTTGCTGAGTGAGTACAGATCGTTGTGTTACAATTGTGCTGAAATTGTTTGCTTTGTTTAGCATTGATTTTAGTTTAGTTTTTTACAATTCAACTCACGCTAATAGCTGCTATCCTTTAGTCATGTTTGTCACCCACATGGGTAGAGTAAGTATCTATAATACTTAATGAAGATCAATCCACGGAGTAAGATTCAAGGGCCTCTAGTTTGGGAGCGGGGAATTAAAGAAATTAGATTATAATGTTATCGGGCAAAAAATGTCCAATTAGCATCCAGATTGACTAGCTTTAAGTCAAACTGTGGATGTATTGCTAATGAGAGTACTTTATGAATAATCAGCTGCCATTGTGTACTTTTGATGAATTCTGTACTGCCTGTGACAAATCATCGTTTTTCTTAATTACGTGAAACAAAGGGTAGGAAAACCGAACCAAAAAGCTATTAGATAAACAATCAAATGAGAAGAATACCATTTAATTTAATGGGTCAGTACAAGAGAAAGGACGTATTGGCTTTACTGTGTAAAAGTCTGATCGTTATGTTGAGTTGTGTTGAATTCAGCATTTAATGACAGAGGATGATAATGACCTACTATGAGGACATTAAGCCCCTTGAGGAACAATATAATACAGGGATACAAATGATACACTCTTTTAATGTTATAAAAATGTTTCCCTCTAACACACAAAATGAGCCAACCGGCTATAAAATTTGTCAAGTGTTACATTTTTATTTTCTTTCTATAATTTCATCTTTTCTTTATATCCCTAATAGACAACCCACAAAAAACAAAAGTTGTCTGTTTAAGGAAGAACACATCGTGCCCTGCCTTCATACCACAGAAATATAATTAATACAACATTTAAATCATTATTTGTTTATGTTAAATAAACCATTTAACTTTAAGCTCTGGATAAACATGAACATTTCCCGCCCTTTAACTAGAGGTCTTTGAGTTGTAAATATACACTTATGAATATTTATATAAAAATGTCAAAATCTGACTGTTGTGGTGGTTTTAGGAAATATGTAGAAGGCTCTGTAAGATAACACGGTGCTTTCAATGACTGTCTCAGAACGTCGTTCAAAACAAAAATGTGTTATTATGGACGGTCTGGCCTTAGAGGTGGAAATAATGTAAACTTGTACATAAAAGAAGAAGAAATGTAAAGGCTACGTCGTCCTACTTTATTGTAAAGTCCTCTCACTGAACCGGCAGTGTTTCTACGACCCTCAGTCTAGCAACAAGCTGTTTGTCCTCTTTTTTATTTATTTTGTACAGAAGCATGCCCTAATTATCTGTGATAAAAGATAAATGAATACATTAGGGTGAGCGAGTACTGTGTATATACCACGGTTGGTTTAAAGTTTACACATTAAACAAATTATTAAACACCTTGTCTTATAGTATAGTGGTGCAAAAGTTGTGCATGATCTATGATATTGTTAATTTTGGTCTAATATATATATATATATATATTGTCTTGTTTTGAATCATATTTCTTACTGTGAACAAATTGCCATTTTAAAATTGTTCAAAATAAATGTATTTTTATATTGAATTATGTTTTTGTGATTTTTGCATTCACACGCAGTATACATTTTGATTATGATATGCAAATATATAGTTTAGTCTTTTTTTTCCTGACGAAATGATGCAAAGACAGGCTGTTTTCATCTCATGGCAACTCAGACATCTCTTATTCAGAGTTATCTAAAACTCAGGTGCCTTGCTGCAGCCAGTGTCACACGTTTAATGATCCCTCAGAGGCTCTGAAGTCACTTTTAATGAGCAGAAGTGTGATAACACCCATGTGAAGATTGCCATCTGACACTTTGACTGAGCTTCATTTTACCTCCATGGCGCCATCACTCAAGTTGCCAGTTACAGATGGGTTCTATTTAATAGAACAATTACTGAGGATGTAGTCGTGTGATGACATTTTGTAAAGAAGAACTGCTGGCGTTAGTACTGCTTATTCTCCATCTTCAGATTCAGAAAGAGACAAATAAAAGCGATAGAAAGGTTGGACGGTGTGGCTGATTAGTAGAAATGATTCTTTTCACACAAAGATGCAGCAACAAGGCCCTTGTTCCTCCGTTTTGCATTTTTTTTTATTTCAAATCGCACACCAATCTTCATCACTTCAACAGCCACCAACGCCCCGAGAGTCTTATTCTTGCTCGTGCTCTCAGTCTGAATTAACACCAAGGCCTTTCTCTAACTGCCCTGGGATGTTCGGCGGTGCAAAATCAAATTGAACGGTGACAATCCCTAATGGATGATTCGCTGCAGCCAGACACTAATGTAGCACTCAATGAAAGGAAACATGCTCATCAATTTCACACTGTGGCTAACACAATATTGCTGTGGGTTATTGTTGTGGGACATTTTTCATTCAAGGTGCTACCCCAGTCTGGGACAAATCTGCCACGATTGTGTGTGTGTGTGTGTGTGTGTGTGTGTGTGTGTGTGTGTGTGTGTGTGTGTGTGTGTGTGTGTGTGTGTGTGTGTGTGTGTGTGTGTGTGTGTGTGTGTGTGTGTGTGTGTGTGTGTGTGTGTGTGTGTGTGTGTGTGTGTGTGTGTGTGTGTGTGTGTGTGTGTGTGTGTGTGTGTGTGTGTGTGTGTGTGTGTCGATTTCCTGGAGAGGGGATAATTAATTTGTTGCACGGTGGGAGAGCCAAGGAAGCAGCCCATTAAAATCTCTCCAGGCTACTTGGTGCTTTTCATTGTCCTGCCGCTCGGACCCATTGTGTAATGCAAATGACTGCACTGAAACTTCGGGCATTCTAAGCATCACTTGTTAGAGGAAAAAGACAGAAAAGAAACAAAGAAAGTGTGCCTGGCAATCAAAATTACCAACATGAGTCATACTGTAGTGTCGCACTTCATGAAGTCTTGATTGATTAAATCAAAGGTCAAACAGAACTAACTCCTGCAGTGAGCTACATGGATCTATACATTGACGACAGCAGAAAAACATAAAGCAGTTATTGCTTTTAGAAATGAGTTTACTAGACAGCCACGCCGCATTAATGCTGTTTCTGCTTTATTCCGCAACCATGGTTACTTCAGCGCGATCAAATGAAAAACACAGTAACAACCCACTGGATAATCAAGTCACTTGTAATGAATGAGTTGTCTAGCCTTTGAGAAACGGAAAACACACTGCAGTTCACATTCCTAACAAGTCAGTTTTCTGCCTAATTAAAACACATTTGAAATATCTTGGAGGAAAACAAAAAAAACATCATGCAATTCTGTTTACAATCGTATTCACAGTTTGATTGGGAATGTACAAAAGGTTTGTTAAATAAATATGAAAAACTGATGGTGTGGAGAGATAGCGTTCGCCCGATGACGAGTTTATTTACGCTTCAGGCTCAATCGCAGGATGGGAGGGAAGAAGTATGGAGAAGCCTCTAGTCAATTTGTCTTACTGACATATGATGCTGACAATACTTGAAAATAAAAGTTTGATGAAGAAGAACTTCAGTACTTATCCCAAAGAGACAGCGGCTGACCAAAGCTCTGTGCGTAGGCTGAGCCTTGTTGACAGGAGATACGTCTTCTCTACCTCTGTATCCCTCGCAGCAAAGAAAAGGAACGAATCTGCAGCCTTTTGTCCGCTGAGTCCTTGGGGGTAAACCTAGAACAGACTGCAGGCTCCTCTGCGTTCCTGTTAACCGAGGAGATGCCAAGTGGGGATGCTGGTATCAGTGTGGTAGATAAACAGTCCAGAATAAATAAAAAAGGTTTAAAGATGAGAGGATATTTCTCCATTGAACCGGTGTTGTTTTAGAGTTGTCTGTGAGAAGGCACCACAACCTTCACACTGGGATCAGTTCAAAGGAACAACACCAACATGGGAATCATTTTGTAACTGTGTCAAGGAGAACATGTTTTTTTAACTCAAACCAAACACAAACAAATAGCTAATACATCATTGACTAATTACTAAAGAAAATTCAGATTTAGCATCTTCCTTACTGCATTGCAGCATGTGTTGTCTGCTGTACTTTAGCTTCTTTGTTAACATGGGAATTATTCAGAACATTTACATTTAGTTCTCTATGGAAACCAGAATGTACAAGAAAAGCTCTGGGCAACGAATAAGTAGGAATCACAAGTTTAAAAGTCATCGCACTGATTTCCAGCCAAATTGACAGTAAAACAATCACGCATAGGATGCAGCTGCAACAATAACCATGAGCATGATTTAGACAGATCTGTGTATAATCAGGTTTTAAGTAGGTTCCACATTTACAGTATCATGTTAGCATTCATTCCAGTGTCACTAAAATGACTTATGCGAGTCTCCTAAACAAGAGGCATTGCTTAGTTCCCCACCTACTGTATATACCTATCTAGTTTATCCACTTTAATCTTCTGTTCTTATTTTTGTTATGACATATAAAACATGTTGAGCTGCAAAGAGACAGGCTTGATGGAATACACAGATCTGGGACTTGGAGCCCTCCATCTCCTGGATATTGCAAGCTTTCATTTGATGAGAATCTGGTGATAAGATGTACTGATTGTACAGAGCTTAATGAATCTGCTTCCCTCACTGTCTTACTCAGATAAGCTGTTTCCACATAGTCAAACAAAGTAAACTTCACAAACACAAGCCCAGAGAACAGAAATAGGATCATTTTTTTCACATATTATTATACATCACTTATGTCCCGCCGTTTTATATTTTCATATTTGAGCAGATGTAGCTGTAACCAGCTGAGACAAATAGTTTTTACTGTTTCCATTATGGATGTACATTATTTACATAAAAAGATCAATGTCCTTGCAAAAATACAAGTATTTTCAGTCAAAAAGTGTCCCTTTTCAAGAAGCAAGTATAAATCTGTACAGTTTCCTCGGAGGGATTAGGCAGCACAGTGTGAACTGGTCCATCCATGCATGGGTAGCAAAACACTCGAGACCATTCATTGTGACCGTGGTTTCATAGCTTGCTGGAAGTAACTGCCAAGGAAGATGTATTGCTTTCGAGTTGGTCATAGACTCTCAACATTAAAACACATGGGGCGCTTCATCAGAGAGCTTGATGTCTGTGTGAGATGGCAGGTAGCCTGACAAGGGAGAAGAAAGAAAAGAGACAGGTGGAATTTTATGTTTTCCCATTTGCATACGGCTGTATTTTTGCAGGCAAACACATTTATCTTGGATGGGTCGATTGTTTAGAAGTAAATCAACTGGAACCTCGTAGATATTTCTTGATGAAAATGCTTTCAACACTCCGCTACTTTCCTGATGCACTAATTATTTTACTGGATCAAATAATTCACCTAGACATTCTCATCACTTTAGCTCGCAATTGATTATGCTTCACTTACCTGTGAATACTAATACCTTGCTGTGAGAAACTCAGGTTGGCAAATACATAAATATAGCGCACATAATAATAACAACTATATCTTGGCACCTCCTTTATGATAATAAAGGGAGGGGGTGTAGCATCAGCACTTACAATGGGTGAATATCAAGTATCTCTTTCGTGTCACTGCATTTTGTAACACAACTTTGGTGAAAACTTCACTGCTATAAAAAGAATAATTTCATAATAAACCTGTTTCCTGTTAACCCTTGTGTTATGTGCCTTCCTTGTATGTATAACTAGATTATTGTTCTATGCAATAAGGTTGTGGGATATCCGTTTATGTGATTAAAACCTCAAGCAACGATGTGAGTTAAATGTTTGTGGGGCTTATTGCGCAAAATAATTACATTTTAAAAATGCAACAGCAACAAGTCTATTAAGAAACTATTCTCAGGTTAAGTATGGTCACATTAGCCGCCCCTAAAAAAGGAGGCAATATCACCATTTTGGTTTGGTAATGGGCATTTTCTTAGTAATCATCAAACTGTGAGAGGTTTATGAGAGCAATGCTCAAGTTGATAGAGTTCATTTGAACAGAAAATGCTGATTGCACATTGCCAGGTAGTTTGTTTTTATTTCTATGCCATGCCAACCATGTCGCCTATCCCACATGGAATTACAAGACACTGCCAACTTTTGAACATATCACACTTCTGGAGGGAAGGAAAGGGAAACATGAGTTATAACATGATATGTACTCTTAAGTAACATATGTGTATGTGTTAAACTGCAGAAAAGCTATACACATGACCACAGAGAAAAAGTAAAGAAATTATAAAAGATTTAAAGTGTATCCTGGTTACCGTCTCTCTGTCTCCAAGGCTTTCTTTAGAAACTGGCACGCTTAAATGTTTTGTATTTTGATAGCCAACTCAAGTCTTCTGTGCTAATTAACAAGAATAATGACTCCACAAGTCTAAAGAAATGGTCAGGAAAAGTCTTTCTTCTTTTCCTCACATGCACATTATGGGATTCAAGTGAAGTGATGCAGTCGTTCAAGTGTAATATATAACTGTGCTTTTAGGGTGTGTAATACATTATATAACTGTACCGTACCTTTAGTGCTTTGCTCTTCATAATTGTTGTAAATAATTCTTTTATAGGAACAATTTAATACTTGAGAAATAGATGGATATCTCAAAAGTTTTGCATATAAAAACGAAGTGTTTTTTTTCTTATGGACAATCTTACCGTTTAGTTTATTCTGGTTTTGATATGAACAACAAACCAACATTTGGAAGCTGCATCAATGAACATTCTGCCGGTGATTACCAGCCCTCTTTAACTGGAGTTACACCACAGACATATCACCAAATGAATGTATCAAGTGATAGAATAAAACACCGCTTAGAGGATGAGACCCTCATTTGCCAACATGAGAATCTGAAAATGACTGTGTGATAAATGCTAAATATTCTTGAGGGATGACTGTAGCCTAAAGGAAGACCAACGAATACCTCTGCCTTTTGAATCCAGCTGTACATCCACCCGATCCAGGGAGGTCAGCTGGTCCCCCTCAGGGTTTGGGATGGCGATGGAGGTTACCGTGGGGATGACCTCTTGTTCTTTGTCAGGCTGCTCCGCTGTGTAAGTGTTGATGCCCGGGATCTTCCTGTAGGTCATGCCATGGGGTAAGAAAAAAGGAAAGAGAGAGATATATATATAAGAGGCAAGCAAATGGAAACCCGCCACCAGGTCTGTTTCTCTAATGCTCACACTAAGCATAATGTGTCACACACTATTTTTAACTGTTAAGGATGGGAGAGGATTGCTTGAAAGCTGGAAACTAGAGCATTTCACATTCCACTGGGCATTGCTCCCTCACTTTCATATTGTTCACCTCCATTTTCAATCAATTTTTCATCCCCCTCAGATGCACCCCCAATTCTGCTTAAAACTAACATCTTGCCTTTCTAATTTCACAGGCGCCCCTCGTGATTTCCTGCTGCAGCTGTGACATTTCAGGCAGCTTTAGAAAGTAAAAGTTGATTTCCTTAATTTAGTAATAGGGATCTTGAAAGTTAGAGTTAAGTAATGTCTTAATTTATAATGAGAACAATTCTTCAACATCTACAATGGCCCTAAATGAGCCCTGTGATTGGCACGGGATTAGCTGCTGCAGAGGACGCTATTTACTGTACGTCCCTCAATGTATAATGTACGTTGTCTCAGGGCTTATCTCCTCAACCTTTCCTGCCATTCTGCAAAGTGTGCCTCACCTTGGATGGCTGTGTTTAGCATTTCCCGAAAGGTCAACCCTCACATTGTCAGATAGATGAATATTGATAACTGCAGGACTCTGACACCCATTCAGCTCTCTGGGAGAATTGATTAGACTGTCATTCCCTGTAATATTCCGCAGATTGAGACAGAGGGGAATTGTCTTATTCCTAGAGCCATTATTGTGACGCCCGTGTCCATAACTCTGAGATATATGGAGTCGGAATACTTCTGGAAACTTTTAGGAGTTCAGCAGCGAGGTGTTTGCTTGTGGGTAATGGGGCCGACTCTGAAAAAGGGTCGTTATGCAAACACACACGCACACACACACCAAACAATAACATCTACCTTAACGTAGATATCTCTGTAATGATGCGAGTCTGCAAACCTGAGAATGGATCTGCACACATTTTCTCACACAGTTATCCAGTGCCTTTTATATGGTTACAATATATGATATCCCGTATACTGTACCTTTTAAATTTATATATAAGAAAGACAGCCAGGCCCATCAGAACGACTGACACCAGCATGATGACTGCAGTGCTGCTATGTCCGCTATCACTGCTGTCCACAAGAGGAGCTTTCAAGGAGAAAGAATGAAAGAGAAATTGAGTGCACATGAAGGCCAACTGATCTCATTTCTGGTCTCATAGGAATACAAATAATACAACAATGGAGTATCAGAGCTCAGTTGTAATGCTGACCATGTGAGAGACTATAGGGACTCCGAGATATGTCCAATAAACACTTCCTTTTTTCATTGATAGTTACATATACTTTATCAAGAATAATCTACTCACTATTAACACTGCTCTCCATGGATATATTAAAAACAAGTAATGCACCAATAATACAGGCATCATTAAGGTTTATGTCTGAGAACATGTAGACTAGTTTGTTCCTGAGTAGATTTATTTTATACATTTGCATTTTAAGAAATTGTACACAGGTTACAGGGTATACATAACAGAATGATACATTACAATGTATTAAATAACTAGATACCCATACACAAGACAGAAAAAGAGGAATACACAAAATAAAAGATGAATAATAATTTATAGAATGTAACAGAAAAGGGATGAATCATTAATACTCTTACATACATTAATCCTCACATCCAACCAGAGGGTTATTAATAATGTTTTGTAATTTATATCTCAACTATTTTTACCATCTAGCATGAAATATATCAACTTGCTTTCTAATTCTCATGGTTTCTATTTTCATTTTTCATTTACAAGACTCTTCCATTTTGAATGTATTTAAGTTATCATCTTTTTACCAATTCACCATTTGTTTAATTATTGCTAGACTTAAAAGTCATCTTCACCTCCAAATTTGTAAGGTCTGGCCTTACATTACCGAGAGACAAGCACCTGCACTGCACTTCTCTCCCAAAAAAGGACTGGGTTTGTTCAGTAGGTGTGTGGCAGAGGAGCAGCCTCACCTGGAGACAGCTGTGTGGCGTACACGTTCACCTGCACCCCCGGCTTGAGTGTGAACTGGATGAGGTCTTGGTTCAGAGCACTTAGCAGAACCTGAGAAAGCTATGAGGAGGAGTGATGGAGCAGAGAAGACTCGGTTAGCAGCGGCTGCACAGCAATATTCTACAGTCATCAATATTTCAAACACATTCATTTCATCTAACACCCTGAATTATGAATCACAATTTTTGCTTCCATTTAAAAGAAGAGCATACGTTGATATGACACAAGGAAAACCAAACCTTCTGCAGCGAAACACGGCACTCTGTTAATGGCGATGGAAACCCTATCAGGTAAAAGGAGAGCCTGCTTACGGTGTGACAGTGACATTTAAAAAGAAAAAATCAGTAAAATCTTGTGCTTTTTTAAACGAAATGGAATTTCTCATCTGTTTTTTTTTCCCCAGTAAACCTGTTTTCAGGGCGAAAGGATTTAATGATTTTAAAGTTCACGTAGGCAAAGCCATTGGAAAGCAAAGTATGTTCTTATATCATAAAATAACTGTTTTAATTTTTTTCCCTGAAGTGCCTTAAGTTCCCGCTGCTTTTTTCACACCTAGATGAAGCAGTCATTTAACAGGGGACCGAACTGCCTTCCCGGAGCCCATTTGAGTCCTTAGCCATGCCTCACTAATTCCATCTTGCTCTTTCTAAAATCTTTCCACTGGTTAAAATTAGACTGCACTACACAGTATGAATAATTACTTTTTGTTCTAGTGGCACATCAGGGTCAGTAAATCTATTACACATTTTAATAAGCTGCTCCACACATACACTCACCACATGCATGTGTGTATGCGTGGGCACACGCTGACTTAATGCATCCACATTGCAAGTCATTCACTGGAGAGGAGAGCGGTGAACTGAAGATTTATTACCCTATTGTCTGTGACGTTCTGCCAGGTAATCAGACAGGCTTTAGATAAATACATCTCTTTAATTCCCAATCCAGGCCGCCTGCCCCAGTTTGTTTCCTTTCTCAAAGCTGCCAATTATATGATGCATCAATGTAATTAAATACCTATTAACTTAGTTGAAGACCGTTAGCCAGCAAAATGATGTTTATTTTTGAAACATTGAGGTCCTCTCTGTTATGAGGAATAAATTAGTTTTGGTTCAGCTGAAGCGTTAAAAACAGCACGGTTTTATTGTTTTGTCACGTATTTAATAGCTATCCATAACTTGAGAGAGATTAGTTTTTAAATAATATGTTTTTGTCGTAAGACAATAATTAGAGCCATTAGAGGGATTTAAATAATTATGAGACTGTTATTGTCTAAAGGTTTGAGCAAGTTCCAAACTTCTAAAGGGTGGCAGTGAGGTTACAGCGTGTTTGGAGATGCTTGGTGAGTTTCATTTCAGTGCCGGATGCTGTTTCATTGCTTTTACACGGGAAGACATTGCCCTCTAGTGTTGAAATTATGTATTACCCCTTTATTAGGAATTGAAAACAAAATGTGTGGGAACATTACAACATTGATTGTCTGTGATTCAATTAGTGAAGTAGTAATTAGCAATACAAAATATTTAAATTATATAAATCAAATTTGTGTTGCAATATAAAAACACAAATGCAGTGCTTGAGAAGAAGTACTTTAAGTGAATAATTCTGCAGGAAATCAAAAGGGGTTTCATCTTAAACCTAATTATGTCCTATGGAGAAATATGAGATGAAACGGGTTTTATGTGCCATCTATAGAAAAGTATTCCTCTTCTTCTCTGCGTGTTATCCCTTAATGAACCACGCCAGAGTTTTTCCACATCTTTTACCCCAATTACTACAAAAAATGTACACTCTTCATTACCGCTGACCTTTTCCGAGGAATAACATAGTGTTTCCCCTACCTACCATGCAGCCAGTGGTGTCCAATCATTTCCCCCTGGTATGAAAATACATTTGCAGAGACTTTAAACTTGTCTGACTTCGGTAATCCATCACAATGAGCATCATGTCTGCATTTATTTTTGTCAAACGTAACCTTATTGTTACGCGGGGACAGAGTGCAGACTTTCCAAATAAAGCTGCACTTAAAACTGTGTTAGAATGCAACAATAATGTAACTTTGACAAAGATAAATGCAGACATGATGCTCATTGTGATATATTGCCTCACCTAAATCAAATTTGAAGTCTCTACAAGTTGATTTTCGTTGAAGGCTCACATTTATAGAAAACCAATGGCTGCCTGAGAGGAAAAATAATTCAAGTATCTACCAAGGACAGCGGATCTAATTTGAACGTATTCATCGAAGCATATAAGATTTAAAACAACTCAACAACTAATTTAAAAAATACAAGTATATGATGGAACAGAAAACTCCCCAAACTACTTTACCGTCAATGTCAAACAGAAATTGGAGATAGATTGAGGATGATTGCAGTAATATGAAGGAAAGACACAACTGAAATCAACTTTTTTATATTGGCAAGAGATTGCAACGGAGATGATGAATAGAGGATGATGGCTCTTTTGTTGCATTATACCAGGATGAAATTATGGATGAAATTATGGCACAGGATACTTTTGGCTACAAGCAAAGCTATCACACAAATTGGCTGCAGGCAAAACCTCCAACAAAGGAAAACTGGACTACAAGTGCTGATGAAATGAAGTGGAAATTAACTTTGGTTTCAAGCCCACGATGTGAACAAATATGCAAAATACTGTGATGTATGTATTTATGGCTATATGGTGTAACCTTTTACATAGGTCATGTGCTTCTGTACATATTGTGCTGCACATATTAACCCACGCAAGACATTACATTCAGTTGAGATATATTTTATTTTGTCTATTGCAGATGTATATTGTAGCGGGCATATGCCAGCGGCTGTTTGAACGGTTTAATAAGACGGTACCTGATCCAGGTGAGCCCACTTTTCATCCATGCCTCCGACTCTTGGCCTCTTCTCAGGCAGGATGAAAATCTCTGCTGTTGTTGGTAAACCAGGGAGCACTGTGACCAGGAGCTGTCCCTTGTTGATTCCCGTGACCTTTAATAAAAACAACAAAACCTCCTTAAAAAGGTTTTTTAATTGACAGTGTTTGAGGTGATATTCTATGCTTTGTGTGCCCTGTGTCATTGAGTGAAAACGGCTAGCTCTCAGCTTCATATATCATTTGCCTAAGTACCAGTCACTGTCAAGATGTAATGCACGGATCAAACGAAACATGCAAGTTTAATTTGACAGTCTTTGGTAAAGGCCAGGGCTTTTAGTGCATTTATGCCATAACCAGAGGTCTGCTGTCAGCTTCCTGGTGTAAACCATGGTAATATCTGACAAGACAGAAGGTCAAAGTGAATGTTTCATACTGAGGGCTACTGTAGGATATATATATATAGAGCTCAGTATCCAGGTCTTTTACATAACCTGCTGCCTTTTTGACATCCTGACAGTGTCTGAGAAGGGGAAACCAGACTCTCTAACCGCAGTTACGCTATTTGAACTTAAGGTTTTGGTGTTCTCTCCAGGCAATGGCATTCAGCTCTTTAGAGAACAAATGGTTACTGTCACAATGGTGCTTTAACTGCCCTTCAGTTTTTTGACGGGTTCAGTTGAAAGCTTGCACTGCTAATAATCCTTTCAGGTGATGTGGCATGTAAGCGAGGAGAGGTTAACAACTAATTACACAGAAAGTGAGGTTAAAGACATTGAAAGAAGTCCAGTGCTGGTATGCAATACAAACGCAGCATAACCGAGAATGGAAAGGTCATTGGCTCACATGACAAGACTTAAGTATTTCTTGAATGAAGGGTTAAGTCCTGACTGAATTACAGTTTTTATAATAAAAGCTAGCAGCTGAAGATCTGACCTGGACCATGGAGTTCTTCACCACTCGGCTGATGTCCTCTCTCCACTCTGACACCCCGGGGTTCAGCTCGTCCAAATGAGAAGAAAAGCCCAAAATGTGGGACCGGAAATAATCTGAAAGTGAGAAAGAATTTGAGATGAAGAACAATGCATATCTTCTGTTGAACTTCTTCTTCAAATGACTACTGAGTACTGTACTGACTCTGTATATTCCTTACAAATTATTTAGGCTAGGCTTAAATGGTAATGTGATCACCAAACTGCAAATTGACGAAGAGAACTGAACTTATTTCTGTCTCAAGGTTCAGAAATGTTTATAGGGTTTTACATATTATACCCCTGAAAGGTGCATGAGATGTATGATGACATTTCTATCTTGGCGAGGTAAGAAGCAAAAAGATTTGGTTTGTGGTTTTTTATTTATGTGCACGCAATGCATCATTATCCATCACTAATTCAATAACTTTGTTTAATAGGCACCACAAGACAAGACGGTTGGGTTCCTATAATAAAACATATTCATTTCTAACTACCGGCAGTTAGAAAATGCATTGTTTTCAATGGAGATCTACTTAATATCCAACGCCTTCTTAAACATATACGTAAGAGAAGCCTCAACGATATTAACCAATTTGAATTTGTTGAACATTTTAAAGAATTTAAAACTGCAACAAAAATATATAGAGGCATTAAAGTTAAAAAACGTTGCATTATTTCCAAGTTATATGTGCTTTTATTTTGAATGTTCAATGTAGACGTAATTCACTACTACAGATATAATAGTTCCATATGTAAGACATATATATATATATATGTATATATATATATATGTATATAAATATATAATAGACAGGGAATTAGAATAATGTTGCTTACACTTGGAATCAGCTTCTTATTAAAAATCTTTCATTTTAGAAGGTCTACCAAATTGCTTTTTAACGTGTCATGGCCTTCATCAGCGATTTTGAGTTAATTAAATTCAAATACAGTACAACCAGCTGATATGATGAGGTCGAATTCCATAGTTTTAGCTCGTGTGATAATAATTAAACCGCTGATGAAGGCCACGAAAGCTCGGGAAAATCAGTAAGCAGACCTTGTGAAAGGCTTCTTTTTTTTCACGTCAAAAGGCTTTGAAGATTGAAAAACATGTTTCAATCCACTCTCAATGGATGAATGCATAATTGACTTCATAGTTTTCACTTTGTAATTATATTAAGAGGATGTGTACTTGTATTGAGTTTACCATAAACGGCCACAGTCATTTGGTCCTGTCGAACAGTATTGCCGACTGAAGCCTGAACGGTGACAGTGTGGCTTCCCTCCTTGGAGAAAGTGAAGGACATCATTCCATCCAGAGTCACAACAGGCTGAAAGAGAGAGAGTCAGAGAGAGAGGAAGATGTACTGCGACTTGAGAATCTATCAAGGGATTCAGGAAATAGGCTGCGTGGTAGAGAATGAAAAATAAAGGCTTACCTCTGTTTTGTTATTAAACCACCAGTAATAGCTGACTGTTCCCACATTGCTGGGCCGTAACACCGTCGTGAGGTTTATCGCTTTGTTCTTGACAACCACTGAAGGAGCCAAGAGCTGAATCTGTTCGAGTTGACCTTAAGAGAGAAAACAAAAACACTATGGATCAACATCTTGTGATTAAATATGGCTAAACAACTATCAAAGTTGCAACAGAAGCCATGGATTTTGCCACAATAATGATAGCCTGCAACACACTGAGTGAACTCTTTCTGATTTAATGCAGGAGCATTTGACAAGTGTCTGTGGAGGCTTTCAATGCTTAACATCCTTGAAAATGTCACCCTTGGAATCCATTGTAATGAGAAGAATTCAAACTGACCACAGCTGCTCCTCTCTTTCAACCAGGAGACAACAAACAGCCGTCTTTCACGCCTACACAGGGTGAGTGACACTCCAAACTTTGTGTAGAGATATTGGATGTAGTTTCCTTTAACGAGCCAATTTGAAAGTACAAGAGTCAAGAGCATGTTGGCCCAGGTGTTAAAATTATTTTTGCTTTGTAAAAGGCACACAAGTCTAGAAGTTGTACCTATGTGAAGTATCTTATAGTTCATGATAAGTCATGAGAAATGATTGAGACTTAGTTTATGGTGTAGTCACTTAAGTAAAATGAGGTTATTTCTTAACAAGTTCACCTTATCATGTGATTAGGTCAATTAAAAGGGTAGTATGCAAGTGAATACATTCAGATAGACATCAACTCAAAGAGTATTCTGGATGGAAAAGGGCAAAGATTTACATTCAAAAAATCATTGGAACCAGTTAGCAGTGATTTGACTTACAGGTGACATGGAGGAAGAGTAGGACCCTGTCAAAGCCCAGAGAGTTGCTTGCTGTAGCAGAAATGTGGTAGATGCCAACTCTGCTGTAGATGTGTTTGACCCCGTCATCGATGGAGCTGATGTTAACATATGATATAGCTGTCCCGTCGCCAAAGTCCACCGTTATACTTGTCATGGAGCCGAGACCCTTCAAAAAGAAAACAAAATACTGTCACTCACACTTTAGCCTCAGTGTAGCCACAGTAACACATAGCAGAGTGCATTTTCCATAATATATACAAGAATATATACAAAAACGAGGTCAAGCGGTTAATCATGTCGCCGCACATTGATTTGACAAGCTGGAGCTCCAGCCTCTGCACTATGTCTCTGACAGCATCGTGATATAAAGATAAAAGACTGAAGAAAAAGCATGCAGCCTAGAACTGTAATACACACACACTACTGTTGCTTTGATAAAGTAAAGTCAGCACCTCTTCCAGAAAGACCAAGAAAGTGACATTCCTCTCCAGCGCTGCTACCAGTGTTCCCTCGCTGGTGAAGAGCTGGAGGCCCCGGGGGGCATGGCTGGGACACTTCTGTCGCCTCGGGCTGTACTTCAACAGCGTCCCCTCTGTGCAGTTGTTAGACAAACCCCGGCGGTATCTACAATTCATTTAAGACCCACAAAGGACACAAATAAGCGACACAAAAATATATAACTGTGTGTGTAAAAGCAGATATATACAGGGGACATATTTAAAAGAGAGAAACCACCACCTCTTTAGTCTACAATTCCCCCTACGCTCCATCAGATGAGCTCAATTAGCTTTTATTAACACCAGCCATCAGTTAAAACCATGTCAATTTGTAACAGATGTTAGTTAACACAACACTATTACAAATACAAATTATATTGTTAGAATATTCTTAGCACACAAAATATAGCTGTCGTTAAAAATGTTGACGTTTTTAACTATCTGTCCATTACATTTTAACTACATTGACTTCACTACTCGATTGCCAACTAGTTTACATGCACTATCAATTGCAGCATGTGGTGTTCAGGTGCAATCGACTTGTTATGGCTCGTAGTTCAATGGTTATTTTGGCAATAAATATCCTAAAGAACAGCCTCATCATTTCTTAACCTGTTAGTTTTCCATTTCTCCTCCTTCCATTTATAAGTTAAGTATTTATAATTGATAGTGTTTTAAATTAAAGGTCCCCTATTATACTCATTGTCATCAATATATTATAGTTCTATTATATATGTTGCATTGTTGGAGGAGCTCAGGTCAGAAGAATGTCATTGCCATTTCTACACTGTAGCTTTGTGCATTATGACGATAAACCTTTGAATCTTGAATCTTTTGAATCTTCTCAGTTATATACAAACATGTCACTGAAGCGTTTGGCTGGAATACCAAACAGATCATGCATGGTAGCATCCCATAATCCCCTCTGTTTCAGCTCTGTTTCAAAAGTGCTGCTTCTGTGTCTGTTACTTTCGATGAAAATAAGGAGCCCCTCCCCACGCCCTTTTAGAGATATTTGGTTAAAAAGAACACAATGGTGCTCTAGGAGGAGATTCAGGTGATAAGGTGGGCGGGTGTTATCTTGGTTGGTGATTGGCTAATGGTTACACAACCCAAAAAACATTATGACATCACAAACTGGCCACAATCTGATCAGCTCATTTTCAGACAGGTTTTTATATAAATGGATCAGGACAAAAAGAGAGGGGGTCTTTGTTCCTGAAACTTTCAGAATCTCTTTACACAGAGGGGACACATGTTTATGTAGAAGAGACATGAAAAAGTGGATTTTGCATAATAGGTAAAACACAAAATAGCAGGTTGAGTTTGAAATTAACCAAGGACAATTTGACATCGCTACTCCCCTTGCTCGTGTCAGTACGAAGGAATAAAGTGTACCCTGTGGTGTTGAGGAAGCTCTCCCCCCTGATGCAGTCTCTAGATGTTGCTGAAGGAACAAACCAGAACGCCGGAGTGCAACGCCCGTCAATCTGCCTCTCAAACCCGTAGTCGCTGTTTCAGTCGGAACAACAAGTACAGAAAAAGATACACCGAGGAGTTATCGGGAGTAGTTATCATTCATTTAAAATATCAAATAGAATTACTCAGCTCAAAAAGAATAAAACTAAATAACTGCATCCCTACTGAGAATAAAGGTGTTCAAAGATCGAGTCAAACTTTTCACAGCCGCTCAGAGTATGTGAGATTTGATGTTTTATGTATCAAACTTCTGAAGCAGAGAAAGAATAGTGCATGTTTACAAAAACTATAATTATACTTTGAGAAAAATCAAATGGATCTGTCATGTTGATCAGGGAAACAGTGTCAGGAGAACGAGTTGGAAAGTTGAAATAAGGCTTTTAGTATTAAAGTGGCGTTCAGCCTTGTTACTAAACTAGAAGCTGCAGTTCATTTTCCAATGGAAGAAAGTACGAGATAGAGTCAAGGGTGTGGGATTACAAGAAGTACTGACTGGAAGTGACACTTGTTAGACATATAATAATAGACTTGAGCATCAGGCAATAGTTGTATTCATTATGGATATATAAGAGAACTTGAACGATGCAGAAATGTACTGCTATCACATACTTGACTGTTAATGCTGAGCTTTAATACTTCCAGTCAACTTCTGCCAGTTAAATTGACGATATGATTATACAGTACACAGCATTGAAAACATCAGTTTGATTATTTACTCCATATTGGGATGAATATTAAATTCAAATTCAAAAGAAAATCTGTTTTGGCATATTGATTGCAACCATAATCGTATATAAACATTATCCATGCCTAGCAGACAACTGATTGCATGTTTCTTAAGTCATATTACACACTTGCAATCCTAAGTGGACAGAAAGATAACAGAAATAAGATAAAAAAGTTGTAAATCCTAAAATATATCTCTTCAAACACTCCTCTTGTTGTGCCTAGAGAGCTTCACAGACTCTGCCTCTGAAGATTGATAATGTGTTGTGCGTTGGATGTAATGAAGTGAAAGGAGAAGTGCAGCTACAGAGTAGGAAACTCACCACTCAAAATCTGCCTCTGTGCACGGGCAGGAGTCTGACATCTGGGAAATATACTGATTTCTGGTGTTGACACATCGAACGTTTGCTTTCAGTTTTTGGAAGATTCTCTTCATTCCCATGATGCACACTTCGCCCTGTGATAAATAATGCATCATAAACATTTCAGAGGCTCCTTTTGCCTTTTTTTTGTCTTGTACCATCTTGCTTTTATTGTGTGAGTGACTCAAAGAGATTCACTTGGGTTTGTTCAGACCCTCTTACCTCATTGTGTAACTGCCATGTCATGTAATCTTCAGATGTGCAGCGGTGTTGGAAAATGGACTGGAAGTCAATTTTGACAAGTTGCCACTCAGATCGATGGCTAAAATGACCAAAGATTCTGCACAAACAAGCAAAATATACAATATCAAAAACATTTGGTAGAAAAAAAACAACCTCAACTCCTCTATGGGTAATTTGAAGGCAACAGCTTTAATCCATATTCCTCTGTGGGTAGAAAAACTCCTCCGCAATTTGGGCATATGAAGACCTTTCAAAACCACATTAAATAGACTCTAGAATAGAATATTTATGTACACTACTAAGTCTTCATTGGGGTAATATGTTATTACCCAGTGGAATAATTAAACCAGAAACACGTCAGTTCCCTGTGGTTTCTTCTTATCTTACGTCATTATGAGGGTGTCCTCCCCAGGCTCCCCCAGCACCCCGTCAACATACAGCGGAGAGGAGGTGAAGCTATATTTGTCCCAGCTTCTGCCCTCATCAAAACTCAGCCTAAGGGAAAGAACAATGGTTGGATCACAGACAGACCAGACACAAGCAGTAAGAAAATCTCTGCAGAAAAGCAGTCTAACTCCTTGTTTTGAAGATTTAGTACAGTCTCTAAAAAGAATGCGGTAGGCCCTTGGAGAGACTTACCAAATGTGTCTAATTGGCAGCGGTGTGTGCCGGATGGCCACCAGAGATCCCCCTTGATTCAGGAAAAACAAGCTGTATTCTTCCTGAAAAACCTATGAGTATAACAAATAAAACAAGTAAAAAAGCTGCAGACAGGACCAGCTTCACTTCATCACAACAGACAAGAATTGAAGTCTACAGAAAGTGTGCACCTATGGCAACATAAGGAACATGGATACTAACAACTACACACCAAACAAGTGCAAACCACAACCGTTCTTTGCACAAGAATCCCAGTTGTGTGATAAACAAAAAGTTACAAAGTCTTGCTTTCTTTGTTGATTGTTGTTGTCTTCAGCCGATGGCAAAATAACAATCTGTCAAAGTTTATTTTGGTTTATTTGTTCCACAGATCAGAGATGCACATGTCTTCACTCGGCGCCAAACCTCAATTCTTTATGTCTTTGCAATTGTGGCTGTTTCACTGAGAACTGAGAAGCGAGTGTTTGCTCTGAAAGCTCAGTCACACTCATATTCTTTGTTTAGATAATGCCTGACAAGGTCATATTTTTCTTTTTGTTCTGTATCATACTGAGGCAAAGGATTTTAAGCAATTGAGAAAATAAATGTATTGGTGAAGAAAGCTGTACCTCTCTCCAGCTGTTTCCAGCATCCGATGTGATGAAAATACTGACATTGTTACTGGTCAGCTCTGGTCCGACAACACCTGAATACAAAAGGTAGACAAGCACTATGTTCAGTATAGTTACTCTATTGTTATTTGAGTATTTATTCAGACACATTTGGGGGATTATTATTTCCACAGTATTAACATGTAACAGATGTACAGCAAGGATTCATTTCATCTTATTTTGTAAACTGGTGTCGGCTACATACAGAAATACTGCACTAGGAACTGGGTTTAAGAACGTATATGACTGGGAGGGCTTAGGGATCAGATCGGAAGGACCATTATGAAACATGAGTACGGATATTCAAATCCAATAATCCCCTCACCTGACGCTATGATTATTCCTGGAGCTGAATCTTTGCTGACGATGTTTCCCGAGGTGTAGGGATTCTCTGACACGTGGAGGTGGAGATGTAGCGAACAATAAGGCTGCAAACACAAACACAGGGGGATTGGTTTGCTGAGCTCTAAGTGTGAAATCGAAAGGTTTGATACAGACCTGGTTTTTGTTGTATATGATGTGTCATAATGACTTCTGACATGATTATGACTCTATCTTTCTAAGGAAAAAATGATGTTTGAAAGTTTTCACATACACATACACACACACACATACATAGCTATTATCATACCCCATCAAGGCTCCTGCTAGAAATATACTGTAATGTATGCTGGTAGCTCGATATAGAAGAATAACAATGTGTAAATTCACGTATTATGGTTGGCGGTATTGCAGCTTAACATCTAATGAGAGTATGATGATGCAATTTTTCACGAGACCTTTATTTGGCTCATAAAAAGTTCCTGTTTAGAAATGATGTATGGCTAAGAATGGCCTCTAGATAGGGTTATAGTCATTTACATTTTATTTGTCGAATGGGTCTACCGATGTGTGTGCTCCTGCATTATTATGCATTTTCCTACTATCTACACTGTTTCCTTTAGTACCTGGTCTCACCCTGTGAGCATGTGATAAACTAAAGTGTTTAACTTGCTGCCATGTACCCAAACTTATCTTGAACAGTGAACAAAAAAACAGTTTTGACTGAAGCTGTAATTAGCTCTTGTAATGAATAATGACCGGTTATAGTCCTTCTAACTTGATTTATTAAATTGTATATTATATAATTTGTTTAAAAAAATGCTACTACACTGCACTCAAAACACATTTTTATACTTATGATAGAAAATGTAATACAATTCAGCATATGATATATTATGATAAAATCCCCAATAAGCTATTCACATACATACTACTACCACTGCTGCTTATACTATTTATACTCAAAACAATAACATAAGGTTAATTGAATGACTTCATGTTGTATTTTAAAGACATTTATGCTGAAATAACTTATGTTATTAAAACTTGACACAATAGTGAGTGACAGTAGGCCTATGGTAAATCATGGCAAAGGTGTCGTGTCCAAGCTGTTTGAATGTAATTACATTTATTTTCCCTTTGACCACAGCATGGCATCATCCAGTTGTAGTATTTTTGTAGGCACACAATGGTAATCCAAATATGTATCTCTTGTCAGTGGCCCACTTACTTGTTCACAATAGACCTTGTTTCCCTGGAGATCGGTGGTTGGAGCCTGAAGAAGCCTCCAGTCTCTGCCTTTGTTGTATGTGATATAAGTTTTCACTTGGTTCTCTACAACTTTATTTGACAGGAACACCCCTTTAATCCCGGCAACCTGCAAACATGAGAGATGGAGAGCGGTGGGGAGAAAAAAAAAAAAAAAAGGGAAGGAAAAAAAGAAACCTTAAATTATTCAGACTTAAGTAAAGCTGCAGGCCTGGATCAGAGAGGAAAAGATGTCTGAATGTGGTAGTTTTTCCGACAGGGAGCACTATTTTTGACCATCTGTAGGACTCTGCAGAATCAAAACAACATATGGCGCATCACTGAGCTATTCCTTCTTCTTTGTACTTATGTTCACAGAGACGCAGACTCTCACATGCAACTATTTCTTCAGCACACATTCCTCTTCCATTACATATCTGCTCTTGGTCATTGCAGCTAAATATTTCTAGGCCTACAATGTGTGTGGAGGTCAGTGAGCAGTAAGAATAACCAATGCTGATGGCTATCTGCGGTGTGCATTCGTAAACTAGGAGGCTTTTAGTGCTGGCTGCAGATGACGATAAGTGATACATACATGTTCAGTCACTGGGAAGCTCAAAGCACATCTGTCAACGCAGATATAACGTTTACAAGTTAAAGCTGCTTTTTTACCCTGTATGTGTTTGAAGTGACTAATGTATAGTTGGTACGTTACCTGAAGACTGCACCTACTAAATTTTTTATATGTTACAATGTCACAGATAATAAAAGCCGACAGGAAGTGGATATGAAAGAGAAAGTCTTTCAGTTGCAGAATGCAATGCACCAACATCTGTTCCATTGTTGTCGAGACACCAAAGAGATCTGAGCACAGGGTACACTTAAGAAAAGCACGGGGGAAAATCAACTTGAACTGTAAGCAAAGTTGGAGGCTGTCTGTTGTTACTTTACTTGTCAGAATACCTTGATCTCTTTAAAGCTCCCAAACAAGCGATTTAGATATGCATGGTGCTCTAAGATACAATGTTTCTTCTCATTGTAAAAGACATAATGGGTAGGTGGGTTGAAGATTCGGAATTAAATGTAAGTGTGAGTTGATTGATGGATACATTTAAGAGGTACTTTACTAAAGTACAGCTACGTTTTATTTTCATTATTGGTAACTATGTGTATAAAAAGTCAAAACATGTCATCCTAAGAACACAATTTGTCCTGCAATATTATGTTAACTTTGATAATCAGTTAATAATTTGAGTCATTTTTCAAGCAAAGATTCTCTCTTCTATAATTTGAAATGCATCTTTGTATTTCTCTTAACATTAGCAAATGCATGGTTTTGGACAGCTGAAAAAAAATGTTTTGGTGTGATAAACAAGGCCTCTGATGTTATCACAATCAGCTACAGGAGATAACAACGGGCAAATGCCACTTTTAATCAAAAGAAGAGAGGACAATAGATTGGTTTAATTGTCAGCATTTACTGATTTTGAAACATTGTTCTATAAACAGCAACACTTATGAACCCAGGTCAGGGATTTCCATTGAGATTGAAATGCCTGAATAAGATGAAAACTTGTAAAGGATGACAGCACCACCAAACAACTGGTGGACATAATGCGAAAACACACAGCTTAAGTACCATCTTGGATACTACTTTGGTAGATAGAACATGATAAAGTGCCCTCTCCTGTGCCCTTCCAGTGGAGAAAACATGATAAAGTGCTTTGTAGGGTGTCCTTACATGGAGAAAACAAGTGCCCCCTAGGGTGACCTTAAAATTATGAAAACATGATGTAGTGCCCTCCAGGCAGCCCTTCACGCTAGGAAACGTTTTGCGTTCTGATGCCTTGCTCATACAGCTGGTGCCCTTCAGACAACATGAGTTTTCCACCGCCACTGCCTACCTCATACAGGTCTATCATGATGTTGCCCTCCGGTCCTCCACTGCTCACAACGTTCTCCAGCATCAGGGTGAAGAACAGCCCTCTGGACTCAGACATGTACAGGTTGTAGGAGTCGTTCTGGTGCCAGTCCTGAATCGCTGCCACCACCTGGTTGTCATCTGTGCTGATTATCTGCAGGTCCTAAATGTATGAAATCCATGAGTACTGTACATGCCATCGAGTTTTAGGCATTCATCCAAAGGAGTTAAAAAAAATCTGCATATAAGTGTGAGCATATTGGCTTCAGAGTTCAAGCAGCGAGCAAGCGATTTGTTACTTATGACATCATTGAGCCAGGATCAGCAGCCTGTTCAAAGATGAAGACAGGCTCCATTTAATTTTACTGAATACCTTTTCCAGAATGAGGTGAGGTAGGGGATGTGTGTCCATCTCGAGGAAATGTTGACACTATAGATGGATAGGTGGATGGATGGACGGATGGAAACAACACTGCAGGCAATAAATCTCTCCTTGTTGTTTTGACTATAACCACCATTCTCTCTAAAACCACTAAGCCACCCTGCTGGGCTTTGAGCAAAAGGGGTTGAGAGCAAAACACTGTTTCTGTGCAAAAACACATTTACTTCTCTGCTTCAAAAACTTCCTTTGGAGTTATGGGGAAAATGTGCAACTCTGCATCCATTCACATTATCTGTATCTGTTGATACAGACGAGAGGGCAACTGATTAAAAGACGATCCATTGGTCCTAAATAAACACGACATCTAAAAATGTAATCATGTACAACAAAATCAATTTTGAGGAGGATAATAATGGGGGAAACAATTTAATGGGTTTGTCAGCAAACATTATGACTAACCGGGAACAGCTAAGCAACCCTCACTAAGTCATCGTGATACCACAAAACAGCCTGCGGGAATAAATGGAGTGTTTCACAGTAAAATGAATGCCGCACTTGTTCTTCTGCAACTCACCGAACACTGCATCCCTTCCAGCAGTCTTACCTTTGGCAGAGTATACTTGGGAAGCTTCATTGGGTAGAAAGCATTTCTTTTATAGGACACATAATGGACAGACTGACCACCTACTGGCACCTGGAAAGGCAATATAGGGAAATTAGCAGTTAAATCACATTTCAGGTAAATATTACTAAGACTCACTGTGCACACTGATTGCTAACAGCATGTATCAAAGCATTTAAGCCAGCACCAAAACTCTGGGTTTCCTCCTAATTAGGATGTTGTGCATTATGGCAGAATGATGTTAGAGTAAAATACACAAAGTGATTTACATTTCATGCCATCCTTTCCCAGGATAATGGCCCCTTTCTAGTTAATGAAAAATATGACTGTACATTAAGTTACGATTGAATGCAGTGGTTTTACAGCTTTTAATTGCTCTTTAATGAAGCCAGACCTTGCAATAAAAACCCACCTGGATGAAAACGTATTCATCCTGAACCACCAGGGAATTAGGGATGATAAATCCAGGGAAAGGCTTGCCCTTGTTTCCATCAGAGCAATTCTGAAGTTTACAAGTTATGTACTGTGACCCTGTGGGTAAGCAAGAAATGAGTGCTAAAAATATGACAGAGAGAAAAACAAACAACGGTCTGCAGTCCACAATCAAGGTTTAGCTTATGCTGATGGTTTTAAGTGAGCCATAGAGGCAACATTCTGAAGGCCAAACCTTATTCTCACTAATAGATCAAGTAGAGAGAGAGCTGTCCCAGTGTGTTAGCGTCAGCCAAACGAGGCGGTTCCCCCGGGGACGGGGCATTAACACACGAGGCCTTATGGAAGTTCCCTCTCTGCACTGTGGCCAATAAAAAGAGCCAAGTCACAGCCTGGCTGTTGAAAGATGAATTAGCTTAATCGTATGAAGAGTCTCCATGCAGCCAATTCAGATAGGAACGCACGTCTTAGTACTGCATAAAAAAAGCTCTCACTTGTTTTTCTAAGTTAAGGTTCAGGAATTATAATAAAGGTGAATATTTTCATGCAAAATCTCTTTAAAAATGTCACTAGTCTACTTTTCTGCGTTGCCAAGGTAACATCATTTTATGACTCACGTCCGTCAGAGATGGTGATCTCCAGGTGAATCATCCCTTGCTCTTTGTCTAAGCCCAGCCTGGACCTGCACCGGGACAAACAGGAAGGAAACATTCCATTTCTGCTTAAAGGAGAGCCTTCATTCATTAATACTGACATTGATATGACATTGTGTGACTCAATATTTACATCATATGCCCGCATTTAAGTCATTGTCACAGTAATTGGTTCCCAACCCTGTTATTTTAGCTTCATTACAGCAAATTGCCCATTCAAAACTAAACGTGTACATACATTTTTAAGCCACAGACTGAGTTTTCCTCTTGGGTAGTTTTTAATATTTTTTACAAGGCCTCTGAGACAGTCTCTACCTCAAGGAGATGACTGCATCAGCTCTTTGTAGGGTCTGACTTAGCCTATAATGCAAGCAGAGATAAGTGCTTTTTAATTCAAATGGGACACACTTTTTTTTATGTAGAGATTAGCTGTTATTAAACAATTGACACACCGTAGTTAACTGCCAGCTTTA
Source organism: Notothenia rossii (assembly GCF_949606895.1). NCBI lineage: Eukaryota > Metazoa > Chordata > Actinopteri > Perciformes > Nototheniidae > Notothenia > Notothenia rossii. Next base: position 76,549,215 of record NC_136909.1, read on the forward strand.
ATTGTATCTTACTTAATTAACTGGCAATACTAATATAAGCTTACTAACATATTTGCCGTATACCATTAAAATGTAAAGATATAACCACATTTACACACAAATTGAGAGATGGATTTATGAATAGCTGGTACAAGTTCTGAAGGGGTTAAAATATCCGGTAATTCACAAAAGAAAGTATAATTAGAGAAAATGTGTCCTATTTAGTATTATTAGAAAATTATGTTTTTATTTCCTCTGCCTTTTATCATAATGTTATATCTGCGAGTGCTAGGTTCTAAATTTTGGTACAAACCATTTAACTTGAGATTTTAACGGTTTTGCATGTTTTTTAACATCAAGTGGCTAAATACAGAAAAGTCTGATAACCAAAGCCATTATTCCATACAAAATATACATCGAAAATGTAAACAGTTCACACATTAAATGCATTTAACTCTCAGCAACAGACTGTTTTCCTGTTATCAGAAATGCAGTATTTTGAGTTTACATTATATTTAATGTTAAAGTTGTATGTGGGATGGGGAATATGAGTTTCAGCTGTGATCTTAACTTTTCTTTCAAGGTCTTTAATACAACAACCTTATAAAGACCGGCCTGACGGACCTTTGACCCGCACTGCACTTTATGGGTAAGGTGCACTTAGCCATTTCATTCACTTTCAATAGAGATACTTCATGACGGCAGGACGACAGGAGTGACCACTTGTTGTATTAATAGCAGCTGTTGTGACAGTAGATGGCTTTCTTCTCATTTTCCATACTGTGTCTGAACTGTAATATAAAAAGCCCCCCGTCCTGCTTCCCTCAGCACTCTTTAATTGCCTCACAGCTCCATCTCTTTTAATGGACTTTCTGTCAAATACTTCATCCAATTCTATCAGTGAACAGTGGCACTTGCTCTTAAATAAAGCCCTGCAGTGTTACATAGTGTTCTCCATAACTAACACATACCACTATGTCTGTCTAGCAAGGGCGGCTGTTAGCATGTTTTTGCAAATCATGTTTGTCAGAATTTAGCAGTTCATTTGAGCAGAGCAGGTTGTGATGACAGATGTTTTATCAAACTTGATTTCTGACGGTGTGGGCAGCGTGTTGTGTTGTTTCCTGACATGTTTTAGTTGATTTATTCCTCCAAAGATATAAGGGAGTGCATGTGTGAATATGAAAAATGAAGGTTTTTAATAGATCATCTTCAAACACTGCAGCCTCAGGACGATGCTAAAGAAATATCAGACACCATAGACCTTAATTAGAATCTTAACTCAAGATATAAATGGTATATTTTGATTTAAGACACTGTGAAACTGTTATTTTACAGTAGAAACATCTGACGTGAATATGCCCTTACAGCACTTCATTATTAGAGATGAATATTCTTTCATGGACTTTTCTGTGTTGGAGAAATCTAAATTTGGTATCCTTAATTCTGTATTTTACAAAGCAGTGCAGTGTTATATGTGAGAAACTCCGAGCAAATGATCCCTGATGAATGACTAAAGAGGGTCTCTTGATGTCTGCTACAAACCTAAATTAAGAACATATGCTCTCATGGGAAAGGACCAATGTAAAGCCTTATGTGAAGCAGAACTGAGCTAAAAGTCAAAGATCTCTGTGTGCAGTGAGCTCAGGTACATTACCATTAGCTACAGAGAAAAGATTTAATTGTTTCCCCGAAGAGAAAAGGCATCGTTAGTTATGTGATTTAGGAGAGACTGAAGATGACTGATCATGTTTTATTGGCCATTATGTGATGATTTAGGGCCTATACTTCTTATTAATCTATCTTTCGTTTCTGATGAGTTTCTCTGGATGGATAATAATAAAGAACTGAATCTTTTGGCATCCTATAAGTCCACATGGAATGGGAATTTGTGTGTGCAAGACACAATAAATAACCTTACCAACCACACACAAGTCACTAACTCTTGTGAAGGATAGAGATTTCTCTTCATTACATTACATGTTACTTTTTTATCCAAAGCGAGTTACATACTGTGGGCAATCCCCACAGGAGCAATTTGGGGTGAAGTGTCTTGCCCAGGGACACAACGGCATGCTGACTGCAGTGGGGTTTGAACCTGTGCTCCCTTGGTCCGAACACCAACGCACTAAACCACTGCGCCACACACCTCCCACTCTTCAACCGCCCGCAACAAATTAGTGTCATAACCAACTTTCCTTTGAGGATTAAAAAAACCTCGGCCTCATTAAACTAAAGTGTGTCTATGTTTTGTGTACTTTGTCAGCTCCTTTTTCCTTGTGGACTTGTATTAACTTTAATATTGTTGTTAGTGTGTTGTCTTTGTATTTACCACACCAATGCAAAAGCTGCAGGAACAAGTACCGCAGGTCACTCTAACCTTCTTTGATTATTCAGTGGTTCTGCTTCTTTAGCTATATGTGTGAAAAGGGATTCTGTAGCCAACAACTATAAAAACTTTATAAATTAAACATTTATCCTGGGCCATAACCCCTGTATCAGCACCCAACAGCTAATATCGCTAACACACTTGCTCTGCCACTATAGAGCCAATTATGTACAATATCCATAGGGTCTCATACTAAAGTGAGAATAAAGGGAGAATATTTGAATATAACTTGATTTGTAATACTGTGATATCCTAACATCAGCCCAACAAACAAATAATACTTGTTGTTTTGGTTATATTTTCATGTTTATCAGTGGTTTATAGTAGTTGCTTGGATACTGAACAAGTCTCATGTATGTGTAATATACTACAGTACTTTCATTTGATGCTACTTTATTATTTTACTTCACTTATCTGATACTTTTCAAATTAAGATTTTAGAATTACAAAACAGCATTGTCACAGGTTTGATGCATTGATATTGATATTTTATCAGTTAAATAGGTACTTCTAATTTCGACACTTTAAGCACATTTCTCTGATGATACTAATGTACATATTTAAATACAGAAAATGTATTTGTTACCAAGTATTTACAAGTTTGTGTATTAGTGCGTGTGCAGGTAAGCAGAGTCCTTCCACCACCGATATAAAAAATAAATCCATTTTATATAAATTCATTACATATCTAAAACGTATACCTAACTCTTTTTTTATTCATGTTCAGATCCCACTAAATAACATGTAACATATATGACTTTAAATGAGCTGCTGACTAATCAGAAATGTGCATTAATATTGATGTTAGGGGTCAGTACTCATGTTTTCTCCATGTTTCTACTACTTCCCAGAGAACACAGTGTACATAAAGGCTCTGTACTGCTGCTGTGCTAAGTTGGATTCATTTTCATTAATTAATGTATAATTAATTGTCCTCTGCTTGTTTATTATTTATCATGTTTTCAGAGTAAATCAAAATATGCTAGCATTTCTACCAACAGTACATCCCTCTGAAAGAGACTGATGGTTTATCTCACCAGTAGAATCTGTTGGGGACGACGCTGTCATGCACGAGCTGCCATCTCCTCCCAAATTCAACAGAGACGTAGAGCTGAAAGATGAGAGGAATGCATTAACCAAATGAGTTACAATATAAAGAGTAATGTTCCAAGTCAGAATGTCCAAGAGAATTATTCCCTGATATATGTCTAACTGTATTATCAAGAAGCTGTCAAGATTTGTAGATTTTATGGCGTCAATGTGTTGGTGTTGTTTTGAATTATGCACTACTGCGTGTGTGTTTTGTGAGACTGCATCAGTGACGAGCAAATCCATCAGTTCCTGTACAAATACAGTGATATTCAGAAAAAAGGGAAATTGTAATAAGACTAGTCAATCTGTTTCTTTAGAAAAGAGGGTAGGCGAGGACAGACTAATTGGCCTCTGTATTAAATTAAAATGTCTACTTACTAAAGTAACTCGGCAGGATTTTAGCTTGATCGGTGTTATAAAATCACTAATTTAAGTGTCATTGTAGTCCTTTTATTTGATAAAGCCATTAGTCCTCTTTTTACTGGACTTGTGTTGAAGCTTTTAGAAAGCCTGTCAGCTTGTCGTAATGATCGAGCTGCAAGCATTTAAAGCTTGGAGCTTTACAAGGATAAGCAACATTATTTAGACTTATCCAAGAGCTTTACACTTTAGAAAGACATGACAGACAATCAATACATGTAAAATGAAACCAAGCTATGATTAATTTTTGCAGTTTAAAAGGAAAAAAAGAAGTTTAAATTGCGATTTACAGAGACGTACTGAATGACCTTAAGGCAAACTTCTTGAGATCCTCTTTTTGACCCGTTGATGGTTCTCGAGTAAGCTTTCATCTTCCTCCCTGCACCATTTATCTCACTTCTCAGACCTTGACTGTTTTTCTCTTGGAAAATCAACTTTTCCAAGAGCAGGCTGGGAAGGCCGAGTTTGATGAGTGTGGTTTTGAGTAAAGCAGGGTTCTTGGGCAGGGTAATGAAAAAGTGTGTGTGTTTATGCATCCTACTGTGTGTTTAGATGTGTCTTCCTTGTTAACTTTCCTGTATGTTTTGTGGGACATAATTCAGAGTTGGATTCAGCTTCAGACATTATGACTTGATAAAGGGGGCAGGTGATGGGCTGCCTCTCTTTTGGCACCGGCAGCCTGGCTTCAGTGGCAGATGTCACCTCTCATGAACACCATGTCCTGAAAGCTGGGCGCTATTATCAAAATTAATGTTTGGAGCGTGACAACAACCTATGTTTCGTATAATTGCAGGAAGACATCAATTTATCTGTGGCACAACAGGATATAATATATAATGGCAAGAAGAGTCTGGCAGAAATCTCACATTGAGCTAAGTCGTGCATGATAAGCAGCAAGAAAATCCTACACACCTATTCAGCAGCCAGAGATTTCTTTCCTGTCACATTTTCATTTCATTCTTGATTCCAGTTATTTTGATGACACCTGACAGCTACACGTTACCTTTTGGTCGTGGCTGTAAGCCAGGATCCAGTCCTCCTGCTCGGGGTGAAACAGCAGGCTGAGGATATCAAAGGCTAAGCTGTGTTTCTGATAGGTCGCCCCCTCGTCAAGGCTAATGAGCAGGCTGCTCTCCACCTCCGGGTCGGTAAGTAACATGATCTGAGACGAGACAAGAAAGGAGACGGGGGGAATCAGCGGCCCACGTCGACAGCATCTATTCCTCAGGGCTTATGTGTACTTGTGCGCTGTTTGGAACAGACGCATCGTGCAGACTCCTGTAGGGTTGCTTTGTAGTGAAGATACTAAAATAAACCTCTGTTACACAGCAAAAATAATAACCGATTTATTCAATTCAGAGTCGTGATTTTTAATAGGATGCATGTGCACACTTACCTTTCTTTTATTGTTCGGACTCACGTACAAGTAGCTCAGGATGGTTTTTAGCCCAACTTTCTCATTAAGCTTCTCATATGTCGACCCATAGTCCGTTGACCTAAAGTTTAATTGGAAGGATAAAGTAAAACAGGTTGTAATGAGAGAAAAGGAGAATGAAGGTTCACCGTCTAGTTAAGATGCTGATGGTGTCATTAAGCATATCAGGCAAGCAGAAAATTGCAACAGCAGAAGTCTTGAAGCAATTTGCTAGATGAATGGAGATTCTTTTAATTATCAAGAATAAATAAACAAGAATATCCTGTGTGGTGAGGGGATGAAACATTATTAATACTTGTAATATTATTGCTGCTTTGGGGTGAAAACATAAATCTAAAGCTTTGGATTTTCATGTTTAATAAATCACATTGAGTATTAGAGGACATAATTGCCAGATGACTTAACATAAAGCATTAAAAATGTTTTTGGAACTTTCAGAACCAGAGGAAAAACAATGAACAAACTAACTTTAGATCACTTCTTTGGATAAATTGTGATCAATAAACATATTATGCTGGTCTCAGTTGTTTGGTGGCATTTCAGAAACATTTGAGTGTGTGAAATGGCAAATAAGTATTCATTATTCATTATTTAAACAGTTTGCAACGACCACATCGGATATTAACCAAAATGTGGCATTTTTGTACATAATTATAATAAATATACCACATGGTTTTCCCTCTGAAAATGTTACTTTTGTCATGACCTTTATAAACCCCAATGTAACCTCTTCAAGTTCCTTTCTTCACTTAGGAATAAACTGACCTTGCAAATACTGTATTTTGTTGCAGCGGAAAACTTTCTTTCACAGCACTGACGTACAACCTTTTTTTGAGTTAATATTGTGACCTTTTTAGCAGATGGTTGATTATTTACAAATCCAGCAGTTAGAGATAAACATTTTTGGAGTTGTGTGAAGATCTAGTCAAGTAGTCTCCATCATTTGAGCATTGTAAGTATGCTACCTGTCTTCACAGTAGTGGGTACTAACTATATGTTCACAAGACATCAAAGAGGTTTACTATTATATATCTTATATATAAACTTAGATAGGACTCCAATGTATCTGAGACGCCGAACAAAGCTAATGTATCATTTTCTGTAGCGAACTGATTTGTTATAACAGACAGAAGATCTTACCTCCATAATGAACTCTCCGTTACTCTGCCAGAGTTGAAGTCGTAGTACTTTGTTAACATGAGGATCACCTACAAAACAGATCACACAGATAGCTAGCTTCAGAGGAGAGCTATCATCAGAAGCAGCTAGGGGTCACAGGGTGAAACAAAAGAAGAGAGTCGTCCATGCAGGCTTTTTAAGCTCCATGACAGACATGTGTTTATTAAAAGCCGAACACTGTGATGGCATGTCAACCCATCCCTCGGTTAGTTGTAATGCTATAAACCACGCGCGTATTCTCTGTGGGGAAGCTGACCACATATGCATAATGTAATGGCTTTTAAGACCATGTAGACTACCAGCCAAGGCTTCCACTAGTAAACCATGACTGAATGAATAAATAAGTCAAAGCTATAATTCATATCAGGCACATAGCGACAGACCTCGTAAATATCATTGACAACTTTTTTGAAGAGGATCATAAAGTGCCTTTACTTGATATACTGTACGTTCAAAAAGCCTGTATATTTGAAGATGTCTAGTAAATTACCCAATATATGTGTTGGTATATAATGCATGGAATCACTAATGAGTAAAGCCACGGACAAAACCACAATTATTACAACAACTTATGTCCAAAAGAATGCATTTTATCCACTTGATTAAATCTCAACAGCCCTTTACAGACAAAGAGCCCTTTATATTGTGCCCTTCACCCTTTACACAACGTGTGGTGCGCCCTGCCTGCACTGTGCAATCGTAAAATCTGCAGACTATACATCTCCCTGGGGAAGTCTCTCTGGGCATCTTTTCAACGCTATCTTCTAATTATCGAGTGTTATGACTGTTTGGGGTAACATTCTCTATAACAAGGAAACACTCCATCACGCAAACAACGAATCTGAACTTTTTAAAACCTTGCTCGTAGAAATTCAAAACACTCAAGCGCTGACTTCTTCAAAGAATAATTGTGACAAACACACATTGTGCAAACATGTGAAACCCCCAAGGTCCAAAAATGATAGTATCTTTGATTTTTTTAGCTGTGTAAATAACAACTTCCTACCAACTGGTGCAACACCAACAAAACCACAATAACAGTAACTCTGACTAATGAGTGCAAAAAATCAACCAACAGCGACTCCATCCTAAATATGGACCACTCAATATCCAATATGTAATTATTGTACCAATATCAGAATAACCCAAGCGAATGAAATCCTCCTGTTTTTGTGTTTTTGTGTAAGACTATTAAACAGTATCTTCGAATGTCTTGTTTGGTTTTCTTTGAACAAAAGCCCAAAACGTTAGGAAATAAAACACAGTAAAGCATCAAAGAGAAGCAAGTATCAAACATGTTTTCTGTTGATCTATTTATTTATTAAACTATTAATTATCTTAGCTCCATCATAAACAATTCAGTATATGAATTGTCCTAAAAAGTCGTACATGTCCTGCACATTTATATATATGTTATTTGTGTTTTTTATCATAAATGTATGGCTTCTGTCTTTACCTTCATGATATCCCAATTAAATAATGCAAAATAAGTTCCAAAATAACATCTTTACAAAAATGCAATGCATTTAAACTTAACTAGTTTTGCTTTATTTGTTATAACTTACCCCCTTTGTAGATAAGCTGACGTATGAAAATCCTTTATATATGAGCGCTAGTTCAGAGATAATCCATGTAGCTTTTTATAACTACACTACCAAGTGTCCAGAATGGGTAGCAGAGATTAATGGCTTCAAATGAAATGGCCTATACCTTCCAACAGTCTTGGACACTGTCATAAGCAATAAAACAACATGCAGCAGTCTGAAAATTAGGATAAAATATATCCCCCATTCTGTCTGGCAATTAACTTTATGCATTCGCTTGGTAAGTATCCAGCATTACAGTCTGATGTCATTTGCATCCAACTTCGCCTGCTTACTCTGTTCTGAGGGACGTTGAAAGAGAAAGGTGAAGCCCCATGGCTCAACGCGTCAATACAGTGCTATAATATTCACTTTGTAGATATTTCTGTGCGAAACGGCCGTTTGAAGTTCAGCATGTCACATAAGACATTACATTGCTTTTTGAAATCACTGGACGAAGGTCTTTAATTGCTCACACCATATACTGGATGAAGGGAGAAATCCCCCTATGGATGAGTAATAACGCCTTATGCAATTCATAATTTCCTAACACATTTCAACAGATGTATCACATTTGATTCCAGCAACCATGTAGTGCACAGCCCATTAACACAGCAGAGGCACCTACATACCTCCAAACTGGATTACTTGACATCCAAGAACATGCAAATTGATTTTTCAACCTCTAATCCTTTGTAAATCTTAAACCTTGAAGGTAAATGGACTGGGATGAATTTGATCATTATGTAAGAATGAATAGAGGCTTAATAGTGATTTAAAGGGCTTAGGGTGAAGAGATTACTGTTGAGAAATGAAGGTGTAGTCTAAAGAGGAGAAGGGGGGATTCTGTTATTGAAGGGTGAACACCTGAGACAAATGAACGGAGCGACAGAATACACATTACGATTCATTCCCACTCTCACCATCCTGGAGAGACAGACTTATCAGCTGTTGGAAATAAGTTGCCCCATCAATAATACTGTCATCACATTCAGCCACTGCAATTAAACAGATGGATGATTCCATAAAATCAATTGTTACAAGAGTTACTGACTGGAATATTAACAATGAAGACAAATAAAACACATCAAAAAATGGTCACATGCCTGTTGTGTTTCGAAGGCTTTTGCCTAATGCATGATGGGATGGATCAAGCTCATCTTTAGCGCTGAATAGGATCAACCAATTGAAATTAAAACATTGACATGTTTTTATTTTTGGGATAGGTTCTAATGCTTTACTTTTAATACACTTAAAAGGTTTTATTTCTCCAAATGTAGCGGTAAGTTGCCATATACTGTAGTCATACGAAAGATTGTTGATACAAAATAATAGCGGCTTTATTGATAAAGCTTTTAAGGTCACATTTTCAAAGGACAAAGAAGATTTCTTAATGATAATTTCACTTCATTGGTTACTGGTGATTTTAATGGTTATAAATAAGATGTATCATTTGAAAGGAGAAGGGTGAGAACATCTGCCGTCAAGATATTAACACCCACGAAGTATTAACAATGTGACAAGGAACGCCTTCCATGGAGTAAAAAAACACAGCTTAGATTCCAGTATAGCAAGTATGATCAAATCCCTATACTATAAACAGCATAATTTACCACTTTTAATAATAAAATAACTGTCATTTTCTATTACATTGTTGATGGCCCTGCGACTCTGCAGCAATAGCCTGCAGTAAAGCTCATCCTTGTATACTTCAATACCACCTCAGTGAGAAACGCAATGTACAGAGGCCTTTGTCTGCCACATCGATTTATATCACTTCATTAACAAAGGCAACATTTCCTCAGAGGCCAGATGTTGTGCTGAAGCTAGGTTGTTTGAAGTCAGAGCGTTTGGCTCTCACATGGATGGCAGGTCACTGCAATCATGAATTATAAAGCTACTTCAAATAAACTATTGTTGTTCAAATAAAACCAGATTTTTCCTATACAAGGAGGAATAAAAGCAAAGTGAACAAAACATCTTCGCTCACTGCCTTAAGCCCTTGAAGGGTATTAATATGACTGGAAGTTTTGAAAATCGTGTTCCTTGAAGTAGTAAAGTTCAGCCGCATTGAGACTGATAGCAGCATACTGTTACCTCTGCAGATGGTAATACCACTGATCTGTGAACATCAAATAACGGGCATTTTAAATGGACAGAGAACAGATACTCCGTGTTACAGCTTTCAAGCAGAACAGAAAGTGTCTGACTTTATTGGACTCGTCGTGTCGAGACGTGTGTAAGTACAGTAGCAGCTTGGTTGACAAGTCATCTGAAACGGCTTTCCTAGGGTCTTCTACTCTCGCACCATTTGCTTCTTCACATAAATGAGAGTCAAGGCTGGTTCAGCAGCTAAGCTACAGCGGCCTGCTGAGCTTGGAAGTTTGCGTGTGCAGGAGGAGGGGGCTGATCAATGCAGTCGAGATTAGAAAGCTGGAGGCTAGGTTTTTCAACCCAACCAAAAGGTTTGCATCCAGTTTGCAAGGATGTTTTTCCAAACTACTTGTAAGTCTTCAGAATTTAGTTTGAAAGTGCTGAGTGGGAGGGCAGCAGATTTAGTTGCATGTAACAAACTAAAAGCTCCCTAGACTCTTTAATAAATTGCGTTTTTTCCAGTCATAAATAACATTAAACGGCTGATCTTGATAAAAAATGCTTGGGAAGGATTTCTTTCAGCCGGGCGAACTAAAAGTGTTTGAAACCTCCTGTTTTTGCATCACTATAAATCCAAAGAAGAAAGTCCAGTGTAAATCAAAGTTTGGGTTTTGAATGTGAGGCTTTTCTTACTGCAGGCAGATGGTGTAACTCATGCTGTGTGAATGAGTAATGCAGGTAGTCAGCATTAAATAGGAGACTTCTCTTCACCAAATGAAGGGGTGACTGAGCAATGGCCAAAAACAGTATATTGACAACAACGGCAGCAACAGGTATGTCTGATTCATGAAACACTAAGCTGCTGACGGTGTTGGTTTAACTTTAAAACTCACCAATCAGCTAAAGACTTGAAAATACATTTAATAAAATACAGCAGTGAATAACCGTCCAGCAGCGCTTGTCGTTTTGTGGTTGGTTGGTCGGTCCCAGAAAAATCAGACACTCCTTGGCAGCCACAGTTTTTGCCTTGGTTGCCAATTTGAAATTTGGCATGGAGGTCAAGTGTGTGTGTGGGTGTGTGTGTATGTGTGTATGTGTGTATGTGTGTGTGTGTGTGTGTGTGTGTGTGTGTGTGTGTGTGTGTGTGTGTGTGTGTGTGTGTGTGTGTGTGTGTGTGTGTGTGTGTGTGTGTGTGTGTGTGTGTGTGTGTGTGTGTGTGTGTGTGTGTGTGTGTGTGTGTGTGTGTGTGTGTGTGTGTGTGTGTAGGATTGTGTGTGTGTAGGATTGTGTAAAGGTGTGTGTTTGTATGCATGACAATAAGCAAATGGGGTGGTAACAATAGGATGTGGCCTGTCAAGTGTTGTAAGGTAGAGTGTTGGGATGCATGCATTGAAGCATATAACTATTGAAATGCAACATAAGTATGTCTTAAGTGAAAACACAAAAAAGTGCAAACACAAAGACATGTCTGCAACATAACAAATAAATAGAGTAGTAATGTAAGGTAAGGTCTCAATACCAATGTTACAGCCAAATACATTTTATCCATGGTCTCATATCAAATCATTGGCTGATTTTCATATCATTTCTGCTCCATTAGACAGCACACGGTGGAGAAGAAAAGAAATCGGGGGAGGGGGAGTGGCACAGCTGGTCTATAAAAGACACTCTGCAGGATTTCAAGGCGTAAGAGATCCTCACCACAGGAAGGCTAGGTGGCTTGGCGGAGCTCAGCTGCCAGTAGTTTGTGTGCAGTGCTGAGCTTTAAAAACCAGCCGATCTGTTTATCCATGCAACGTAGGCAATGCCACATCCTGGAATTTGTGGAGGAAAAACACATTCTTTGTCTTTGGTTTTGGTCGTGGTGATGTTATTAATATGTATTTCATGAATTTATGTATGTTTCTTCAGCAGGATATATGATGTTCACTCCCTTAAACAACACTATAGCAACTTCTCCACCCTCAGCAGCCTGTCCATCACGGCCGCCCAGGAGACTGGGGGGGGGGTGGGCGTCCGTACTGACAGCAGCAGCCTAAGGGTTGTCCGAGCATGTCAACAAGCTGCAGGAGGGCACATGCACCACAGTGTTCAGCACCAGCTGTTTGGGATGGCATGCTGAGGAGCCAGAATCAATGTTGGGGAGGTAGGCGACAATACATTGTAAAATAGGTGTTCAGGAGTAACCTTAATTTAACCATTGAGAACATCCGGTCTCCTCAAGGTGCAACATTGACAGCCGGGGGGGGACACACGTATGATTGCAGACAAAAAAGACCCCAGTGTTGATGTTTGCAGTTGGGCAAGCTGCAATCTTTGTACGAATTGTCCTGTAAATACTTTCTTAGTTATAGTATTTTCCCCCAAAGATATTGAAGTAACTGTTATTTTGTATATATTGATTGTTGTTCTCTTAGGTATGTCTTAATGTGTGCATATGTATAAATATGTCTGTTGATTGTGTGTATATATATATAGGTATATACATATTGTTATATATATTTGTATTTTTTGTCTTTGGGATTGTGGGAAACTGTATTTCGATCTCTCTGTCTGTACACACAAACTGAAAGATTGAAAATAAAGTTGACTTTGACTTCATTGAAAACTGAATACTGTGTGTATTGAACAGTTACATTTTAAAATATTGTGCAGTTTTGAAATTTGGATGTATATATTTGGGGGAGACATGGGAGAAGACATGGCAAATGTATTTTTCTCAGTAGTTTCTTGTTCATGGAACTAATTTACACATTAATCATGCCTGAAAAAATCTAGTTTGGCATTCATCTTGATGTAAGTCACATTGGTATTTTCTGCAGAATAATAAATGACGAGTGTCTGACATCCATTAGGCCGTGCTGCACATGGACTGCAGAACATACTGTGGACACTCCAATGTATACTTGTGTTGCTTTTATGCAGGCATTTTCAGAGTCCAGTTAAATCCTTGTAACTAAAACAATGTTATTCACATCTCACAATGAGCTGGAATCGAACTTCCCTCCACCTTGAAATAACCCTCGCTCTGTTTGACCTTCAACCGATTGCTAAGCCATATTGACACACAAACCTAAGAGCTGAAAATACAATAAAACATGGATTTGAGCACCCTTGAGCCAGGCATAAACATTCTGTAAGATGGAAGAGGCATTTTAAGAAGAAGCTGCTAATTAAGTGGCTCCTCGTGGTTGCTTAAGGCTGAGGAAAGGTATTTTCTCAAGCATGAAAGACCTTTGCCAAAGATGGAAAAAACGTAACAAATGCTACAAAGAGAAGGTTTGTGGTACACATGAGCAGAAATTCACCTCAGGGGAGACACAAAACATGAGCTCCCTTTTTGCCGAGAAATGGAGTCCGAAAGCAAAACATGTGTCAAACTAAATAAATAAATGAATAATGAATTACTTAAGCTCAAGGCAGTGCATTGCGGACACAGGCTGTCTATCAACAGCTTGCATTTTTGGGACAAAAACTCTTAAGAATGTCCTGGATGTTTTAGGGATCACCAGAAGAAGAGAAATTAGAGATAACACGGTGTCTTCTTCAAACACATTAGATTAGGCGCATTCACACCGGAGTAATTTTCCCCCTACTATTCCCTTCTAGTTCCGTTAGTACCCCTTATGTCGCGTTCACACCGGTTCACACCAAAAAGAGTACTTAGTGCCGGGAACTTTTACCCCAATTTTTAGTGCCTGCTGAGAGGTGGTACTCTCCTGAGGAAAAAAAAGTGCCCCAGTTATGATTGGCTGGGCGAATTGCAAACCACGCCCCGTAAAACTCTGAAATGTTTTGTAGAGCCGCCATTTTAATATCCTCGCATTAGCATTATTAACATTAGCATTCGCCCAGCACACAAACGCAGAGAGACTAACTTATGGCAACACAAAAGAAAACATAGGAGAGGTGGAGAGGTGGAGATGAGGAGGTGTCGGCGTTCGAGCGATTTACTTGGAAGGCTTCAGTACTGAAGCCAGTCCCCAACTCCGGGGACTTCCGGCCGGGGACTTCGGTTGGCATTATACGCCGTGAAGTTGTTTGCGGCCTGCCAGTAAACCCAAAGCAGAAGAAGAAGAAGTGACGTCAGCGGCTCATTTGCGTAATCTTCCCTCAGGGAACTTATTCCGGTGTGAACGCGATCGGCTCTTAGTTCCATAGGGGAACTAAGTGCTGGGAACTAAGTACGGCAAAGTACTTGGTGTGAACGCGGCTAATAAGGACACAAGTACCTTTTTACTCATCCTGATGGTTTATGCAATAAATAACACAATTTGCTGCCTGTTTTACTTATTTTAAGAATATTACTGTTACTCAAATTAAACACATAGCATCTTTAACAGCTAGATTGAGGCGAAATAGAAAAGGACAGATGTGTTCAAGGTCATGAGGGGCTGAAGCTTATACCAGCAAGCACTAGGCAACACCCAAGACAGTTTGATAGGTCTAACGCAGAATGACAAACACATTCGCAAATAAAGGTATATTACACTTTCTGATTCACCTTACTTGCATGTGCTTTGACAGTGAGATGAAACTAGAGCACCTCAGTATAACCAAAATATGCTTACCAAGTCAAATCTCCTGATCATCAAATATTGGCTAAATTTGAATATTTGTTTATGCGTATATTGGGTAGCTTCTTGATGTTCAAGTTGCTGTTCTGGCAATAAACAGAAGAGAAGTTGCATAATGCGTCAAGCTCAAATGTACAGGTGTAGAGGGCCCTAACATGTTTGACGAATTAGTTGCTGTTAGACATTCAGTTAGAACAGTCTTGCATCACCTGTTTGACAATTGGGTGATTTTCTAGGGTTTATCGAAAAATAATGTTCTTAGGCACGTTCACACCGCAGTACTTTTCCCACTTTAGTTCATCAGAACTTAGTTCATCAGAACTCTTTAGTTCTGATTAACTAAGTACAGATCGCGTTCAAACCGGAATAAGTCCCTGGGGGAGGATTAGGCAAATGAAGCCGCTGACGTCACTTCTTCTTCTTCTGCTTTGGGTTTACTGGCAGGCCGCAAACAACTTCACGGCGTATAGGCTACTGCCGCCGGGAGTCCCCGGCCGGAAGTCCCCGGAGTTGGGGACTGGCTTCAGTAGAAGCTGCTGGGACTCCCAGCAGCTTCTACTGAAGCCTTCCGAGTAAATCGCCAGAACGCCGACACCTCCTCATCTCCACCGCTCCCATGTTTTCTTTTGTGTTGCCATAAATTAGTCTCTCTGCGTTTGTGCGCTGGGCTAATGCTAATGCTAATAATGCTAATGCAAGGATAATAAAATGGCGGCTTCACAAAACCTTTTGGGAGTTTTACGGGGCGTGGTTTGCATACCGCCCAGCCAATCAGACATAGGAACCTTTTTCTCCCACGAAAGTACCTGCTCTCAGCAGGGACTGAAAACTGACGGAAAAGGGGGTAAAAAGGTTCTCATTAACTAATTTGAGTTCCGGCTCTTTTTGGTGTGAATGCGACATTTCGGAACTATATCGGAACTAAAGTGGGAAAAGTACTGCGGTGTGAACGCGGCTCTTGACTGTTATATATTATGTTCAATATGGGCCCCCATAGAATGACTTTTCATGACGTATTGGCCATGCAGACTATGGGCTATGAAGGCCTATCTAAGAGTTAACAAAGCATTAGATCAACCAAACAGACAGTGTCTTCCCACTTTAACGCAGTTGCATTTTACAAAGTCAGAATGCTGTTGAATTCAAATTGAATGCATGAAAGTGTGGATCCAAAGAGGTGATTCTTAAAATAATGTCTGAGAAGGTTTGGTATCATTATGGCTTTCTTGCAAGTTTTCTTTATCTTACGTTGGGAACATAACAACAGCCTTGTGTAGAGATAAGGCAACTGGACATGCAGTAGGTCAGCAGTAGACAGATAGAGCATTTGACCAACGCCCACCTGGAGCAAGATGCACGAATCAAAACCAGACTTGACTCCCTGCACACTAACCTTCACTTATATTTTCTTTAGATAAACATGATGTCTTGTTGGCTGATTGCTAATAAAAGGTCAAGTGAGTCTATGATTAACATCCTCTGCAACACAATAGGATAGAACTTATTTATCTAACCGTACTGGCTCCTGTAGATAAGGTGTTATAGGCCATGGCTGTTGGTGCTACGTTAGAATTCTGAATGAAGCAAACACATAAACTTATCTTTTCAGTAAGGCTTAATTGCTTAGAAAATGAGAATTTGACCTTCGGCTATAGTGACATACAAAAACCACATGAATCACTGCCTTAAAAGCAACATTATCCTTGATTTTCATGTTGACTAAAAAGCTAAATGAAACTGCAGCTAAGTTTTTGTGATAAAGGCACATATTATAAAAGGAACAATAACATCAAACCTATTCAACAGAAAATGAATAAAAAAGTAAAGTCTTGAATTGGACAGAAAAAAGTAAACATCATAGTCCTTATTAGGATTAGACGAAGAAGCTGATGTTCTGTAGGCCCACAACTCAACGACTGCTCAGATTTCACAATTTGTAAAGAAGAAAATCACAGTAAGCTGCGCTATTAAGATATGTGATTTGTTGGCAACGGGTGAAGCCGCCTGCAGTGTATAAACAAGGCAGCACTTTCTCACAGAGACAGAGTCACATTAACAAAAGGAGATATTACGTCTATTGAATACTGAATACTTCTATTGAATCAGCCCCAAAACCCTTTCTTCTCTTTCCCCAATTGATCTACTTAAATATTTTACAAATTGCCTGCTTCTTCTTATTTAGCCTGTAAGATAAGGTTGCCTATTAATGTGGTAAACCCCTTTCAAATCTCCTCATATACCTAGGGAAAGTGGTTGAGCCATTATAACTGGACTATGACAAGTTAAACAAAGACGTTTAAGCAAATTGGCCACTTTTGAAACCAGCTGGAAAATCTGTGAGCTTCTTTGTGATCACCTGGCCTGTACCTACACAGAGAAAGGGGGCTGTCACATGTCGCAGAAGTTGGAACACACACACATTAAACAATTATTAGAAGTGTGGGGTTGGACTCTGTGACATTAGGTGTGAATTATCTAAGAAGGACTATAACGTGTAATGTGTAACTGTGAAAAACTATGATGCCAAATCCTGGGGATAATACTGCTACAAAATCGATCAAAAGGAGCTTTAGATTTTAACCATCTGTTATTCTCCAAGTATTTTCTTTCTCACCAATACTTGCACGTATAAAGTATGGCAGACGAGTTAGCCTACTTTCCAACAACACCCTTCCCTCCTTACATACTCATATTCAACGTACAGTCATGAGCACTATTCTTTTTCAACAGGGGAGGAGAACCCCCCCCCCTCCCTTCATCTACTTCAGCACCACAGATAGCATGGATTTATCAATACTAAGCACAGTAAGAGTTGCTTTTGAAATGCTCTGCTGAGCGTCTGCTGGAATCATAAGCCGTGTGACAGCGATCAGCTCCGTTTGACGCGGTGCAGCTGCAACCAGTGGAGGCTTCTAACGTGAACAAACCCCAGTCAGATAACAGACCAGTGAGTCAAACAGAATAGACTCACATTATTCAATTAAACAACCCCTCTGCCCTGCACTCTCATTGCTGCTAGAGCACTGAAAATGGAGATGGTAGGTTAACAAGGGTGATACATTTAGTAGATTTTGCTAACAAGGGGCATGGCTTCTCCCTCTCAAATCGCCTCTGGAACATGAGAGGCTAAAATCAAATAAGTGCATGACCCCTGATGCTAAACTATTCCTTTAAATAAGGCAACAGTTTGAAAAGGATATAAGTATGTTTTTAGATTCCAGGTTTAGTTGTGGTTGGATGCAATGGAGGCATTTGACTGCAGCATTGTTGTCCGTGTGAAATGGGTTGGTCCTGCTGACCCTGTTTTAAATCATTAATACATCAGAGGTCTTCTTAGTCTACAGTACCTTCAGATGATGTCATCATAACATCAATTCTCACAGCTATGCCAAAGAAAGACAATGAACCTACAGTATATGTAGAACCAAATTATTGAAATGTGATAAACTGGCTCACATTCTGTCTGCACTTTATACATTCGTAATTATTATCTAAGACTAAAGGAAATACAAGAAAGACATAAATACTTTTGCTAAGCCCCAAGGCCAAAATAAATGCACCTTCGTAAACATCTTGGATCTCTGGTTTCCCCACATCAAACCCTTGAAATTGTGTGAGATGCTGCTTATAGTAATGAATCACACCTCCAAATCAGCTTCTTTCAGCTCGGAAATATTTCAAGAGTGCAATTTAAAGCAACAACATTCCAAAAAGCTCATTTGTGCTTACATCTCAAGCAGGATTGACTACAACACATCTCACTGGTCTTAAGTCTATTTAGGGACTATAAATTATTTAAACTCTGCTGCTTTACTCCTGATCAAAACAAGAAAAAGAAAGCTTTTGTCTGAACTGTACGTGGCTTCAAGAATCTTAGATGTTAAGATTGTATGTAAGTCCCTTTGCTTGTGTATACAGTGAAGCTTTAAATGGCTTACATCGAAGACCCCTATGGTTTTGAAGCCTTCAGATTTACTAACATCCTCCGCTGTATGTTGTTAGATGTCCAGAATCATAGATAAAAAAATGGGAGGTTCCCAATCTGGGTTAGCTGGAGGTTAAACACATCAGTCAATGTTGTTTTTCAACTTGTCTTTAATCTCTCCCTGTACCTATATTTAGTATTTGACAATATTACTTTAATGCTATTTTGTACTTCATTGAGTTTCTCAAGGTTCTTTTTTTGTTGCACTTTAAGTAACATTGTTTGTGTAAAGGAGGTTATAAAAATGAAATTATTATTATTATTTAACCTATCTGGTGTATAATGACTTTCACTTTTAGCCTCCAGTATCTGTGCTCATTGAGCTGCATACCTAACCTTTAGAAACAACACCCATTTCTATTTTTGAGAAAGGCATTTAGGGCAATAAGACAGCTGCATAGAAATCTATCACATCCACAGGAAATCATAGATTATGCCTAAAGCCAAAATCAGTGATTCCTTTTTTTTTTTTAAACAGCACAACTCTAGGCAGAACATTAAACTTATATTAATTATTTGTATTACTTTAAACAGCCTACCTGCCAAGTCAGCTAATCAATAAACAATGGTATATTGAGAGTAGAGAGGGAGAAAGAAAGAGGGG
This sequence comes from Notothenia rossii, assembly GCF_949606895.1. NCBI lineage: Eukaryota > Metazoa > Chordata > Actinopteri > Perciformes > Nototheniidae > Notothenia > Notothenia rossii. The sequence continues at coordinate 76,568,552 of NC_136909.1, forward strand.
GGGGGCAAGGCAAGATTGAATCCCTCTGACTCGCCAGGGCATCAGCTCAGCACTCAAATATTTAATCTCCTAAAACTACTGATATAAATGAGTTAAATTACTGTGCAGGATTGGTGAGTGAACAACACTGACCCCACTGCGTCAAAACAGGTCCGTGCGTAAATCTGGGGCACATAAACTACTCACGCTGCTGTTTTGTCCGGACCAGTGCACCATCGCCTGGTTATGAGCCGTGTCCCCGGCGAGAGCAAATGTCGAACTTGTGAGCTCCAACTCCTCCAGGTCCGAGAACGAGACGTCCTCCCCGTCCTCGGCTCTGAACCCGGACCAAGCCTCCGCGCTCCTCGCACTCCGGGTTCGTCTCCAACTGGCCACATCTTTATCCTCGTTAACTGTCACATCAACGTGCTCCCCATCGTTTTCCTCGTTATGTTTTCCATCTCCGGTGCTATTTTCGGTTACGTTACCATTACAGGGGGAAGGGGCAGCCGCGGGTGAAGCACTCCCAGTGAACTCTTTCGGGTGGGAAAGTTTTTGCTTATCGTTCAAAGCGTCCTTCTGGGGACAGCTTGATTTATTTCCCCCGGAGCGAGGCTGCACTTTCGACGAACTTTCTTCGCTTGCGGTTGATTCCGCAACCGTGTGCTTTTCCTCCCCGCCGGCGTTGGGTTTGGCGCCCGGTGACCCCTCCGTAAATCCCACTAATTCTTCCGCTGATGCCTCGCCAAAATTAGTGAAATCCAGCTCCGAGAGGTCCAGGGGAAATTCTGTAATTAGCGGCAGCTGGCACGAGGGAATGCACCTTATCTCCCCTTTTGTTCCGCCCAGGATGGAAGTTAGGGTGAAGAGCCAAATCCACTTAGAGAAAAAGATAAAAACGTAGTGACCGAGACGACGCTCCATTCTACGTTAATTCCGACTTCAGGCGTGTTAAAAACATGTCATTTTCACTCTTGAGCGTGAGTCTGTCATCACCTGGTAAAGTGGAGTCCGGGAATGCACTGTGGGGAGGTGCAGCAGCGCGCGGACAAGTGTTCCCAAGTACTGATGCAAACGATGCATCAGAGGAGGAGCTGGAGGCTGAATTCTGGACGAGAGGGGAGAGGGGCCCATACCCTCGCATCCTCATCTCAACCTGGATGAAAAAAGCAGCAACTTGGCGTACCATTAATTCAGTTATATTTCTGTAGAGGCACGGTTACCCCCTGGGGGGTTTTATTCTGTTTTTGATCAGCAGTGTGCCAGATATTCCACTGTGCAATCTTTGACTGGATCATCATCTTGTAGGTAATTATGCATTGGAATATCTGAAAGGTATTCTAATGCTCCCTGAGGAAAAGTCTAGAAACATTATTGGGTGTGCCTCTGCCTGTCTTTGTGTAGAAATGCTCTTGTCAGGAGCTCTACAGGAGATACAACGAGGCTTTGCATTTTCCATTAGCACAGGCCTTGGTAATCAATTAACGGGATGCCTGTGTTCACTGTCAATTACTCCATGCAGGTAATGACTCTGTTGTGGCCCCTCTGCAAAATGGCTTCGAAATTGTTTCACTTAGGCTGCACTCCTGTATTATCCAAACAACTCAGCTGAGTGGAGAAAATGCCTACCCACCAAAATACTGTTTTTTGAGTCCTTTCCTCAGATTGATATTGGGGGTTTTGACATAGAATACCGAGAAGCATTCAAACAAAAGAAGAGATTATTAATCAACCCTATGTCTGTATGTATCTAAGCACAGGAACATGCAGCGTCCATGGCAATAACCGAGAACCCATTATACTGTAACCACGCAGACACCCCGGAATATAATGTTATATTTCCTCATACTTTGGGATTTGTTCCAGGCAGCTAATGGTAAACCATTAGGAGAACTAGAGCCTGTCCAAACCCCGTGATTAGATTCTATTTCTAGGCAACATTTAGTCAATAGGATGAGGATGCTGTTGACTGGTGACTGATGCCGAAGAGACTCCCTATATTGAGCTGTGTTCTCCACATCGCTCTGAGCTGCGACGTGATCCTGTTCCACACACGGGTCAACTGCACAGAGATGTCTTTCATTGGCAGCCATTAGTGATGCAGTGAGCAAGAGCTGTCTCAATCTGTTTCAGTTAGCTCCCACCAGACAAGGGGAAACCAGTCTATAATGCAGATTGATGGCTGACTGAGAATTTCAATCATGTAGAACATTGACTAAAAAGCTCAAGTCTTGAGTGTAATGCAAACCTAATGCACAGTTAAACTATTACAATTCAGACGACGTCTCAGAAAGTAGTGCCTGTGAGTGTGGCTGGACTTGAGCGACTGTTTCTATGTATTTTTGACTTGCTGTTTGTCTGGGATACATCTGCAACGACATTGTGAGGTGATCATTATGGATTCTTGCCTGACCTGTCTGCTGAGTTTAGTAACGGATGGTTGTGTGCACATGTTGGGTTTGTGTATGCCTCGTTTTTTTTACATTTGGTCATGTTTTGCTTGTAATACTTCTGTGTGAAAAGTAGAGATGGGTGCAACTACAGGTTGGATGAATATTGATTAATATAGTGATTTGTGTTCTCAATCAACCAATGAATTGTTTAAATGTCAGAAATAAATGAAAAAGACCCATCTCAATTTCCCAAAGGAGGAAGGAGCCTGTGACATTTTGAAATTATTTGCTATATTGGAAAACAGCCCACAAACCAAAGATGTTGAATTTACAATGATCAGTGAACAGCCGGAAATTGTAAAATTGTTTTAACTGGAACTAAAGCATGTTTACATATGTGCGCCTTAAAAATATTGAAACAATGATTTGGCTATTAAAATGTTGTAGACTAATCAAGTTTTAGATCTTGGAATTTCAGTTCAAGCTCTGGATAAGAGTGATACTGTTGCTTTTATCTTCATTTTTTTTTTACTTTTTGTTTACAATTCTGAATTTATCTGACAGAGCTGAGATCAAACCCCATACATTGCTGTTGACATGGCATGAGCTGTAAGTTACCATATTATGCTTCTCTTTTTTGTTTCTAATATACTTTATTTGAAGGCACACTGGGAGGGTGCAGCTATGTAAATTTCATATGTGCAAAAATCAATAATATATTTTTCAATAACTAAAGTGATTGGGGTAAAAAATAAAAAGCATACATTTTGAAAAATGTAGAAATCACGTTCAAACCAAATATGTAGGCAAATGAAGTCAAGTAGAGTTTGGGAGGTTCTTCTTTAAAACTAACCCTCCACAGAGAATCTTTTTGACTTGTTTACTGACTTTAAATGTCCCTGTGCAGGGCGACAGACTTCAGGACTGATGGCTTATAGCACATTTGTGTGCACAACATGGCAGCTGAGTGGAATCATTGTCTTTCGACAGACAAGATTGCTGCTTTGCTGCCTGTCACACGGACTGAATACAAACTGCGTCATGCTCCCTGAGCTCATACTTCTACGATGGAAACAGCAGACAGTGTGAAAAGCACACAAAGGAACAAGACGGCAGCATTCTGTGTTGTTGGATTATTCTTAATACTTTTTTAATTAAATAGAATTCAGTGGAAGAAGAAAAGAGCACTGTGTAAAGCCCATCTCTGAAATACGAACTTTTCCACCAATGTCTCCTTTTTTGAACTGTTCTAATGAATCTGATGTTCATAACAGGAACAAAATGGAGTAAAGACAATCAGGACATTAGCCATGCACAGAACATTGTCTCGCCCTTCCGCTCCGACTAAAAAGCTAACATCTGCAGTGCTGCACAGAGTGTATAAGGAGCAATGTGTGACAAAAGACACACACGGTTGCCATGGAAAATTGGTCTCTCTTTTAAACATTCAATAATAATGTTCACCTAATCCTCCTCTCTAACAAGGAAATGGAAATAAGTGTGAAGTGTCTGCAAGTTTTTGCCTTCATTAAGATGTGTTACAGAAACACGTGCTAAGCTTGAAGGTGTTGAGGTATCTTTAGACACCCGAGACAATTAGTGCTGAACACCTCTGGGGGCACGAGGAGAGAAAAGCTCCTTTTCAAATAATGATTTCAATTACATTATTGAGAGATATTGAGAAATGCAATACAGGCTGCAGGTTAAGTGCTCTGACCCCAGTAAAAAGCTGCGGGATTTATCTTTTTGAAACCACAGATCCTTCAGATTTATTTTCGATTATGTGATACAAACTTTATAGTATGTGTTGTCAGTAAGGTAAAATAGTGAAATTATATTCTGCTGCTCACAGATGTGTACAGTTATAAATATATCCTGTAGTTTTACAGTTCTATAACACTGTCCTTCTCTACTTTACTTAACTTTGTGCTTATTTTATTATACAGTAGATGCAGCTTTAATTCATTTACCTACAGCTCTTGCGTATAAAGTCTGATTCATAACCATCATTTATTCAGCACAGATTTAGTAATTGGTGGGGTGGACTTTCCAATTAAAGTACCTCCTTAACATCATGTTAATCTTCTTTTTTTAATAGTTTTGCTCAAAGGTGGGGTAGGTCATTTTGGAGAAACCAGCTCGAGTGCGCTAGAATTTGAAAATACATAATTGGAAAAAATCTGCTACTTCCTTACAGAGCCCCTCCTCCAACACACACGAATGCGCACATGACCAATGAGGGCACGAGATAAATTTGTGCACAGATGGAAGGCTGACAGGCAGGTAGGCCATCCGGTTATTTTAGCCGGGCCGGCTCAGATGATTGGTCGTGCTTTTTACAGCGCCACGGCTTCCACAGATGACATTTTTTTATGTATTTATTGTCAAAGCATTTAATATATTCATTGCTATCAGGATGTTAAGAGCATTCCATGGAATATAACAAAAAGTGTATCTGAAATAAATTACATACCCCACCTTTAACCTTCAGAATGTGCCTCTTTGCAGTACACGAGAACAGCAACAGCAGTCTTATATAAATCACACAGCTTTACATTAATTCACATTTTAAAAAGCTAATTCCTCAAACAATTTGAGGAATGTATAAGAAATAGTTTTTTTAACAGCGACAGGGTTTACATTTTTCCTTATTTCTCTCCAACTTTAGCTGAATTACAAATTGGTGTGATGGTTCTGAGAGAATAATCAACATGAGTTGTTTGTGAGATTAGAATAAATTAAAGTAGAGTTTAGGGCACGAGGAATTAATCTTTTTCAATATTAGCAGAATATTTGCTAAAATCTACCAATATGTATTTAGAATTTTCAAAAGTGCTTATGGTTGTTAAATTGGTCTTAAATGGTTCCTGTATACATATTTACAGTAAAACAGTGTAGTATTAAAACTACACAGCGATAAAACGCAATCTCAACTGATTCTGGTTTGATAGCCAAATAAATTCTCTGAAATGTGGACACTAAAAAGCACTTGGCACAAAGGTATTCATTATTCACAGCAACAGTACTTGGATATTGAAAATGTGTTTACATTCACTTTTGATAGCACTGTCAACAAGCTCAAATCCATTAACCCTAGCTATACAGCAGGCACACACCCACTTGTATGTTTTCAGACTGTCAAGGCAGTGTTAGATAACCAGTGTCAGTGGGGTGCTGAGTCAATATTCTCAATTATAAAACATGGTATAATGGATCGTTTGGTTGTGCATATGTGGATGAAAAGTATGTTGTGCAACATTATGTATGCAGAGAATAAAATGAAAAGCTTGTTAAGTAAAATAAACTACAATAAAGTGCTCTGGAGTAGATTTCATATTCATTAGTCCCCACCCCAGAACATGACTTCTTTGATTTGATTTTCCACTACTGTACATGTCATTAATTCTGCTCTCTTGGAAATGATATTCTTAAAAGCCACCAGGCTTGAATAAAATAAATACAACCATAATTTGTGTTTGAGCCCATCTGTTCCTTCTATTTAAATACAAAAGCCCATCTCTATAACTAATATCCCACTCATCTGCACCCTAAGATCTTTCCTTTCAATGTGTCTTGTCCTAATATGTTGTTTCAATATGTCAATGCTTTTGAGATTCTTTTTAGTGGCCCTGTACAACAGAGTCGGATAGAGTGCTTATACTGATAGCTTTCTCTGTGTGAGTGAACTTTGTTGTTCTACAAACTGAATTATTTGGTGCCCCAAATAAAAGCTAGAAAATAATTTGTCAGGAAATGCTTCTAGACTTGAGGTAAAGTTAACAGGTTTGCAGAAAATGGCCCTATTTCTATTGTTATTTATAAAAATGGACACCTTGGGAAATGATGGCAAGGTGATTTATCCTTTCATTTGATTAGGAAATGTGATTCCTGAGAGATGCCTTTAGTTGGTCAGAAGAAACCCAGAGAGTGCAAAAATGAAAATAAATCTCAACCTGTTGGAGAAATGTTATTAATATCTGAGAGAAATATTGGCACAGCGGGCCAAAGTTCTGCCGAAGTAGGTTGTAATTAAAACTTTCAGAAATCCATCGTGTCCACTTAAAGGCTGTGTGGTAGTGACAGAAGTCTGAGCACCCTGCTGAAGGTTTCCTCATTAAAGTGTTGTCGATATTTCCTTTTGAGCGACTCACTTCAGAGGTTATTAGCAGTTTGCAACTGGAGAGGGAAAACCTTGAAATCTTAAGTAATAATTACGCAATTAGAATTGTTTAAAGGACCCGGATAAACAGTTGGAAAATGTTCTTTGATCATGTTAAAAAATATTCAGCTGGCCGTGTCAAACTATTTTCAGCGCTTTCGGGGATACGGTTTTATATCAACTCATCATTAGCCCACACCAGCACAACCATGACGCACAGCCTTGTAGTTATCAATTATAGATGTACCCATTCAAACTGTTTCTTCAATTTACAAATGACAAGAGTCTTAAAACCCTTTGCTCTTTGGCACAATGGATAACTGAAAAATACCAAAAAATAATTGTGATGTAACATGCATATTTATCGGATGCAAATCCATCAATTCCATTTCCTATCCATCTATATATATATATATATATATATATATATATATATATATATATATATATATATATATATATATATGTCTATCTGTCTGTCTGTCTATCTATCTATCTATTTATCTATCTATCTATCTATCCATCTATATATATATATATATATATATATATATATATATATATATATATGTCTATCTGTCTGTCTGTCTATCTATCTATCTATCTATCTATCCATCTATATGTCTATCTATCTATATGTCTATCTGTCTATCTGAGGAATTCTCTGACAATCCAAAAAGTCCTCCAAGCAGCAGTGTATTTGTTCTTGCCAAAATGTTGTCCATGCACGATATAAAGACACACAGAATAGCTTTGTATCTGAAACCAACTATTGGCCTGGTCTGTGCTTTATAAAAACATAATAATTGGTACAAAAATAAATACTATTTATAATGTGACATTGTTGTTAAGCTTTGGTTAGTTCTAGTTTGGGTGAAAATAAGTGTCTTAAAGGTGGGGTAGGTAATTCACTTCCGAAACACTTTTTGTTATATTCCATGGAATGCGCTTAACATCCCGATAGCAATGAATACATTAATTGCTTTGACAACAAATACATTAAAAAATTCATCTGTGGAAGCCGTATTATGCATTCATTATGCTGCGCTCACACCGGACGCGTTGCGAATATTCGCTTCGATCTAATCGCTCGAGTTTCACCGCGGCTGCCAGCTGTGTTGACTCGCATCATTCAAACAAGACGCGCTGGCTCGGGAGCTACAACTACAACAAAATGAACATATTTTACCGTGATTAAATTGTAATGCACGTTTCTAAATGATGCCGACGTAACAACATACTGATACCGGTTAGTAAAAACCATGAATTAATGCTTGACAAGTCTGCAGACAAGACGGCAGGCGAAAAACCTTTTAAAATGCTTGTTTTCTGAATGGAGATTGGGTCGACCAGGCTAAGCTAACGTTGAAAAAATTGAACTCTCGCGTTTGTCGCGGCAGAGTTCAATCGCCTCAATCGCGTCGCGTCCACCGCTTCATGCTCGCCGTCGGAGCAAATTCGCATCTGTCCGCGTCTCTGAATTGACTTTACATCCGATTTGAACGCAGCGGTGGGGTAGGTAATTCACTTCAGAAACACTTTTTGTTATATTCCATTAATTGCTTTGACAATAAATACATACAAAACTATCATCTGTGGAAGCCGTAGCGCTGTAAAAAGCTAGATATTGATATGGGGCTGGATCTCTCAAACTGCCATGGCCAGGCTTATGGCAACGCATCCAACATGAAAATATAATGGGCTGCAAGCTCATCTCAAGAAAAGCAACCCACTCATACATTACATTCTGTGCGCAGCACACTCCTTGAATTTGGTTGGTGTCAACTGTGTTGAAAATAGTTGTCGTGAAGCAAGCCAGTTTTTTGATATACTTCAAGGACTTTATGCTTTTTGCTCTGCTTACACACCGATGGAATAAACTGTTCACTGGAAACGTCACACTGACGCTAAAATCTCTCTCCTGTACAAGATGGAGCTGCACAGGAGACTCCACAAGAGCTCTTTGTGAGAATTACACTGCAATAATACCTCATTCACACCAACGCAACTCTGGTTCAAGCTCCGTGCTAGAGCTTTTCAGGTTCAGAACCGGTTCTTCGGTTTAGCTCCGGCTCTTTTCACACAGCCCAGAGTCAGACTGGTGCTGCGTCATTGCGTCATCGTTTGCGTCATGACGTAACCGTTTGTGTACCTGCTTCATAAAGCCAAACCGCGCGGAAACCCCTCACAGCTGACACCCACAACAACAACAATGGCCGATTGTGCTCCAGCTTCCTATGTACCTCTTCGGAAGGCCAGATTCCCAATAGGTAGCTGGTCTCTTCAGTGGACCACTGCTGCTTGTTAAGTTTCTCCATCGTTGTGTACAAACTGGATAAAACGCGTGTTTTTTGATGTTGTTCAGGAGTTGATCCCGCCCCTGCCCCTGCCCCTGCCCCTGCCCCTGCCCCTGCCCCGCCTTGATGTAAGCGTGACGTATGCAGTGCTTTTGCTCTAGCCGGACAATTTTTTGTTGCTTGAAACGAACCGGATTCCGGAGCTAAGAGGCTGCTCCGCTGTGGGGTGAACAGGAAAACCCGGTGCTTTTCAAGCTCCAGCTCCGAACCGGCCCTGAAACACCATTGGTGTGAATGAGGTATTAGAGGGGCTTTACAAATTTTGGCGGCTGATAACACAGAGCGTCAGGACACACGGCGAGAGGCCTCCGCTTTGTGTGGCAAATTTGTAAAACTAGAGACTGCTCTGCTGATAATATGACGAGACAGTGGAGCAGGAGGTGGCATTGACTGGCAGGAGCTGATCCAGTTTAGGGCTTTTGTCAGCACAGAGCCAGATAAAACTCCTGCAAACAGACTGCAGGTGGTGCTTAAACATGGACTACAGACACCATTCCCCAATGTTTTTGTTGCGCACAGGATTTTTCTCACACTGCCTGTAACCACCTGCGAGGGTGATAGGTCCTTTTCACAGCTTAAACGCATCAAAAATGAACTTAGGACAACCATGGCTCAGAAGAGACTTTCAGCCCTTTCTTTGATGGCCATCGAGTCTGATCTTGTGAGGGATCTGGATTTTGATGACCTAATCACAGACTTTTCAAAGAGAAAGTCAAGGAAGAAACACTAAAAGTTAAGATCCACTGTCTCTCATACACACTCATTCTCTCTCTCTCTCTCTCTCTCTCTCACACACACACACACACTCACACACACACACACTCACTCACTCACACACACACACACACACACACACACACACACACACACACACACACACACACACACACACACACACACACACTCACACACACACACACACACTCACACACACACACTCACACACACACACACACACACACACACACACACACACACACACACACACACACACACACACACACACACTATCTTCCATCACATACTGTATACTGATCACTTAGTTGAGCAACCACATCATTTCACTACATATTTTACTTTTGTAACTCTCAATGTTTGTAAACAATACTTGTACAGCCAGCCAGTCATGTTTTGGCATTAAGTGGGGTGCTGTTCTGAGGTTTTGAGTGATATTACCTAGGTCTTCATGAGCCATACACTGTCTTGGGATCTTATCCATTGTATCTTTGTCTTGGGATTTTTGAATAAAAGGGCAAAAGGCTAGACCTACTTTGGTTGAACTATGTGGCTGTGTCCCTACTGTTGACAAATAGGTGTGCGATTTGACATGCCAGATTGACTGAAAATTCTAAATATTGGTCATGTTGGTAGGATTGGGTAGGCGTGGTGTTACTTCTTGGTACGTGGGTTGGGGGGGGGGCATGAGCGCTCAGTGCCCAGGGGCACCTGGAGGTACTAATCCGGCCTTGCTGCCGGCTGTATACTTGCATCATTCAAACAAGAAGCGCTGGCTCGGGAGCTACAACTACAACAAAATGAACATATTTTAACATGATTAAATTGTAATACACGTTTCTAAATGACCAGGCTAAGCTAACGTTGTATATGCTCATTCCACACTCATAACAACGGCCTACAGACATAAATAAACCAGTACTGTATGTGTGTTGTACTTGTTTAACTTCTGTCCTGTTTCTGAACAGATGAGGAGCTGTGATCTATGTGTGTTAACTGCTAACAGCTAACGGCTGATGTTTTCTGGTTGAACGTCAGTGACGGCAGGCTGAGATCCTCACCGCTGATTGGCTTCCGCGAGAACGCGTCACGTGAATTTGACGCTAGAGTTGAACAAATTGAACTCTCGCGTTTGACGCAGCACCGTTCAATTGCCTCAATCGCGTGATTCGGGCCGCGTCCACCACTTTATGCTCGCCGTCGGACCGAATTCGCGTCTGTCCACGTCTCTGCATTGACTTTACATGTAATCGCGCCGCCCCCAAACATCGCATCGCGTCCGATGTGAACGCAGCATAAGGAAGTCTGAAGGAAGGGGCCGATTTTTTTCGGCTGCGTACTTTCAAATTCTAGTGCACTCGAGCTGATTTCTCCATTCTTACCTACCCTACCTTTAATGTTAAGTGGCTTTTGTTGTCTTGGTAATAATAATAATAACCGCATTGTTAAGGTTATGGGTTGATTTAATAACAAACAACATTGACTGTCGTAATGACGTCTTATTCCTCTAAACTTTGTTTACACAACTTTTGGTAGCAGCTAAGCTTTGGACGCAACATGCTGTTCTCATATTATCTAACTTAAATTAGTCATCGACACATGAGAAAAATAGGTCATTTACATATAGAAAGAAACTTTAAGACACAGATAACTAACTTCACAGGCTAGCCATGTTACCAATAATGAGGTCAGTACAGCCTTTCTCTACTAGTCTTAAAGGCCATGGCAAATAAAAGAAATGTGCACAATAACGAAGGAGCGAGGGTTGAATGGGAACTCCCACACGGTGCATCAGTAATTCACAAAGTGAAATATTTCATCTTGCAGAAGACCCCTCTTATTTTCAGGAATGTCATTTTTTGAGTCGTATGAAGGAGCTGGAGAGAGACATCCTTTCCAACATCAATTATTAACCATAGCTTATATCACAACCTCGTAGATCAAAACACTAAGCTTGTACGATACTAGAGGGCATCTCATATATTTAGCGCTGTCAGAGAAACACAAACCTAAAGACAGAAAGGTTAGGCGTTTGAAATCTGACGCAAACTCACAAGTCTTTGTATTTTCCCTGACAGGTACACGAATATGGCACAGGAACACTGTAGGGTATGAGTCTATCTTTGTACTTCTCCATCAGGGGCAGACGATTTTGCGCTACCACAGAATAGGGTTCCTGTGAAAATGAATATTTTATGATATTGCTACCAGGCTATGATTGGTAGCATAAGAGTAGATTTGCATTCCAAACTGCCTGTTGTGCAAAAAATTCATCATTACTAATCTTAGAGAAGTGTTAATGTAACAAGCAGTCCAAAAACACGTAGAGTTTTTTTATTGTCTCCCCTGAGGTTTTAAACCACTAGCAGGTAAAAATATTTACCCTTGGTTAAAAGCCTACCATTCCCTTACTCATTAGAGACACATTAAGCATTGGGGAGACAATTTCAGTGTATGCTGCTTTATTCTGTACTGCCAGTGAGGAAAAAAAGGCCTATCCTCTCCTTGTGGCTGCTTTTAATAATGATGAGATATAGTTGCCATAGCGCCCCTTATAATATATTTTCAGCTGACAAAAAAAATGTAATTTTAGAATTTTTTATCTCATCTCTTGGCAGCTTCCCATTGGTAATTAGGCATCTCAGATTCTACCAAGCAGATCTGCTCGGTTTTAAGCCTTTTTGCAAAACAAAAGACATTAGAGGTAAAATGAATAATGTAGAGTCTTTTCACAGTAAAAAGTCTGGACACTTGCCTCAAGGGGGGGCTGCGTCACTCCCCCAGCCCCCGTAACCTATATTTGTTTGAGTTTAGTTTTAACGGCCCAGCGGGGAGCTGAGCTTTCCAATACAGCGAGTTTGCAACATTAAAACAGATGATTCATCTCTGTCCCTGTGCTGTGATGCGTAAATGTGATATAGTATGTTTACCCATGGAAACATACTTCTGAAGTTTTTTTTAATGTATTTTTATATGAGTTTGGGTGCCGTTACAAATATAGAAAATGCTTTGTAACACAAACCGGGAGAAACAACGCCTATGCATTCGTATTTGTTCGAAAGTCTAAAGCAAAAATAGCCTCGCTGCCTTTGCATTCCCAAGCCTACTCCATCCTGATCCAAAAAACCTGTCACTCTCCACCTTGTGACACAAACAAACTGGAACCACCACAGGTACTCGATGCTGATTTGCATTTTGTATCAAGTTATTTGGTCCTACGCCAGCACAAGCATAAAAAGCTCGCCTCCCCTGATATGGAGGTCCTGAATGAAACTGTAGGCTGGGTGGGGGCTCTTTATACAGAGAGCTCATTAGTTGGAGAGACCTGTGTGCATTGTTCCAAGTCTGCAGAGTCAGCTAGGGAGCCACTCATCACTCCCGCACAATCGAGACCCCTGCACATCTGGTCTGGCAGCTTCAGGGTGACCTCACGCTCACACAGACACACACATGCACATGCAAATCATGGCAGAGAAGGGAACATAAACATTCACCAGCGCACAAAGAGCACCGGGATACCTGAATGCATAATCTCCTGGCTAAACATGCATGCATTGTGTAGACAGAGCTCTGAGGATGAACAGCATTGTAATATAAAAGATTGAACGCACATTCTGCCCCCGTGCACACACACACCTGCACACAAGCACTGGCCTGTATCGCTTGGGATTTACTGGCCATTTTACACCGAGCTGAGGTGGCCACCTCCAGCGCTGACCCTGCACTGCAGCTCTGCTCAGGGACGCAGGTACAGCAATTGGAAGCACTTTCCCAAGAATCCCCAAGCACAAAAAGTAACAGTGCCTTTGTCAATCTCCGCTTATGAAGGTTTTAATTTAGTGGCTTGAAGGTCTAAAATGCACAGCTACTTTCATATAGTTCAGTCCCTTTACTGCTATTCCCGGTTCTCAATTATACAGCGAGCGATCCGCACTGCAGCATGCTATACCAAACTGTGGCTAGAACTGTGTGTGCTCATACCTACAATGCTTTGGCATTATAAATCTCTGAAAGGAAGTCATCAGCATGCAGGTGACTGTCACGAACCGCATACGAATAAAGAGAAATTGAAATAAATCTATTCCACAGCAAGGGAGAGGGCATGCCTCCATTGAGAGCATGTCAGTGTTCATTCTATTGACGGACCTGTTTTATCTTGGCTACGTCATTTTCGAGACACGCTGAGCTGTGTTGGAAAAAGTTGACTGAGAAAACAGAGAACAATGAAGCCACATATTGACTCCCTGTTTCAGTATAAAAGAACATACTTTCCGAACCCATGGCTGCCATTTCAAAAGAAAAAAATTAATCAATGGAGTTCATTTCACACAATGGCGCTCACAGAGGGCCGTCATTTAAGACTAAAACGGCCATTTCAAATCAATGCTTTTTCGATTTCAATGCCACTGAAAAGATAGCATAGTGCCTCCCTTACAGTGTGGCCCAGGAGGTAGGATGAGATCACCTTCATGATTCAGACGTGGTGTGAGTGGTATAAGGCAGAGGTGTGTAATATATATTAAAAGACGAAGTTCAACGTTTTGGGAAATAGTCTGGCAGAGATTTAGAAGAGATGACAGAGGCACTCTCATGAGTGTCCATTAACTAGATATTAAACTATCGCTAGCAGCCTGCTTATGACTTACTTTTAAATCGGAGAGGATTGCAAGTGTCAGAACGTAATGACGTAACATTGAAATGTTTTTTTCTGATTTCTAACTACAAGGATGCAGATGGTCAGAAAAAACAATTTCTCGTCACAATCCTTTTATAGCTCATGTTCGTTTACCAAGACTTAACTTAGCTTAGAAAAAAATACTGGAAACAGGAGTAACGTTATCCGTATCGTGGCTTGTTTGGTTAGTAAATTAAAAACAAGCATAATCAACATTGTTCTAGTGAAGCTCTATTCCATTTTTCATCCACATATTTCTCATTGTCTCTGTCACATTATAATAAATGGAGCCACATCACTAGGAGACAACAGCATGAATTTTACATTTCTTATCTTACTCTCACATTGATAAACGTTCTTCCTCCTTTCAGCTAAGCCCTGCAGGTCTCCCACCAGATTACAGCAGGCAGGTGTGATTTGCTTCTGGTCTACATTATCTGGCAGCAGACTGCAGTTTCAGGAGCGGTGTTTAAGCGGCTTGGACAGATGCGCTGTAAGGATTAGACCACCTTTGATCCAACCATGTACAATCAATCATCACAGTACTCTACTTCATAGCTTTTTAGATTATTATCAAGCTTAATATTATCTTTCTTAGACGCCGACAACAACTTTAGATAGGCTTTAACAACTGTAAATTGTATTCCCTGACTGTCACAACACCTCTTCAGAAAACTGCTAATTGGAAGACTCAGCCTATTCTCAGTAGCCAAGAAAAGGAAGAAAAGAAAGATAAAGAAAAGAAGAAAAGTGCGAGACTTCGACGTCCCAGGCTCGACTGTCATAGCACGACGTAGTGCTGCTCCGCTGAGATTTGCCTCTGTGAAAAGCAAACACAAAGGCTTGCCGACTCCTCGGTTGAATTTTATCGGAGGTGTGAGAGAAAAGAGAGTTGTCAAGGCCATCAGAAATGTATTCACAAACCATATGTAGGTTCGAATTAATCTCTGTGATGAGTCTTGTAGTGACGTCAATAGCATCTATTTATGGAAGGATCAGTATTCGGTGTCAGGGTGATAACACTGACACTTCATTCAACTACATGACCTCATCATTATCCAACTTCACTACTTATACTTTGTTGTGCAAGACTGAAATAAAAAACATGTCACAAATGAGGTACAAGCATCTCACTTGGGAGACTATCAGAGTTCAGTGGCTTCTCAGAACATTTTTGATGTGACAGCATTGGAAATATTGCTGGCATCAAAGCTCACATTTTGGGGGAAATCTTGCTAATGATGAACTTCAGTGTTTTTACAAATGTCAAAGTCCATTGATTTACGGACAATAACGCTACTGTATACAGATGCTCATGTGACATGTTTCTCTAAATGAAAATTATATAAAGAGCTACTTTCAAATTGGTTCTTAAATCAAAGAATTCTGATCTCTTCTGAAATCCAGGCATCCATTAGTTTGTTGGCGAAGAGGGTTGCTGAGTGTGACTTTGAACTGGCCATCTGTTAGAAAATGTGCACTGTGAAAGAAGTTTTAAAAGTTATAAGTAAACTTACATCTAGTAAAGCAAAACAAGAATACAATCTCAGAGACAGGCTTGTTGGATATTGTTACTAGAGACATGCAGACTTTTCTCATATGATTTATGAATCGAGATGGAAGGTCAATAAGGGGTGGTGCAACTAGAAATGTTCCAATTGTTGTAATTGAAAGATCTTTTCAAACTTTTAATCTGTAATGAAATAATTATAGAAAAGATTTCTAAACTCTCCATTCTAAAAGGAGCTGAAACTTTTATGAGCACCATCCAGTTTTTTTTAGCCTGACGTAGAAAGCCGAGCCTTCTCTGCGGCACACTTTTCAGACGTTATAAATAAAATAAGAAGTTCATGGGTGTGCTTAAGCACCAAAAAGAAATGTCTCGGTTGTCTAGAATGATGCCAAAGTGATCTTTTGTGAAGGAAAAGAAAAGAAAAGACAAACAAAATCAATGTCACTTTCAAGTAAGTTTTTCGACAATCAAAGTGTCTGAGAGTGTATTGCCTTGTATTTAAGAAATCAATCAGAAGTGAGGTTTCTTAAAGTTCTGATCTCATTATTTTTGCAAATGAGAGCCCTAACGATGGTTTAATTGCATTGTAATGCAGTCAAAATTGATTCATTTGTTTGTTAGATTCCAGGCTCAGGGAGGCTTTGATAGTCATTTAAAGATGGGTAACACATTAATACTGCTCATAAAGGTAGGCTATCAGTCACCGCAGCTGTCAAACAGTGTAAGTAATGACAGACAATACTGAGGCTCACACCGTACTCATTGAATGCCGTTTGATGCTGTCATATCAAAGTGCTCTGTGTGTGACTTCTGCATGGGTAATATCGATAACACTGATTTGTTTATATATTTTCTACATTTTATTCATATGTGATAGTTATTGGTCTGTTCACCTAAATTATACCTTTTATGATTGTATTGTTTAGGTAATATCTGGGGCCCTGAAAAATATATCTGGCTAGAAATGATATCTGCTAAAAAAAAAATCAGCAGCAGACGGATCTTTCTGTGGTAAATGCAATCAAACAATGACACATGCACGGTCGCACACATATTGCAACAAGTTACCATGCAATGTGTGACTGTCTTAGTGCTTCCCTTGTGTTTACTTTAGTCACACTAATGGCAGAGCACGGTTCAATATGGTAATGCTCCTAGGTCATACAATTGAATCCATGATTTAATTGTCTCAACAACTGTTGTTGAATCAAAAGATTGAGGTTATTTTTGTGTGTGAAATGTCTTCACAACTTTTGGAATGGGTATGCCATCAAATCCATACACAATACATTTCCAGATTTTGAATGAATTATAAATAGCCTTTATGACCTCATTAGGTCAACATTTAGATGTCTTTGATTGACGACTATGTACTTGCAAAATCACCTCAGCCTCTTTATATAAACCTTGTGTTTGGTGCTTATTAGCAAATGTTATTATAGTCCAAATTAACATGGGAACATGGTGATATTACGTGTTGTATTTTTGCATTTTTATTGTGAGAAAAATATTATGCGTTAGCTTGTAGTCCAAAGCACTACTCTATATCTCACAGAGCCGTGAGTATAGCTGGAGACGAGTTTAGGAATGCAAAGCACTCAGTTAAGCTCAGGGAAAGCCATAGTCTTGATTAAATATTTGAAAAATTGGCAGTGACTTGAATCAGGCGACAGGAAAACTGATTTGTATTTAGCAAAACAAAAAAGTAGACTACATTCGGAGAAAGGTGTTGACATTTTAAAATAAATGACACTGTGTGTGGGTGTAGCTTTGGTAAAACTCCACCTAGGATGACAGAGCACTGTGGGAGTGATACTAGGGTTCATTGTGAGCAATGCCGTTCTTATTTTGGCATATTTTCAGGGATCTTCTCCATCTAACCTATAGAGCTGTGCAGTGTTTGAGCACCGCTGGGACCCTACTGTATGTGTCACTTTTTGATTGCCTCTGAGGAGCAATAAGAATACATGGCTCATTAAAAATGAATGTATCAGAGGGAAGGAAATCAATAGATACAACAATGGAATAGGTTAAGTGTGGACACTGTAGTGGCATCAGGGCCATCTCAGTCAGCAGCGCTATGACAAATTCATTAAAATGATTGAAGTTGGTCTTCAAAAGGCTGCAGTTCAAATTCGAGGACAGCTGGCTAACATACATCACAGCCAAGATACTGAAGTCATGACCTTAATTCCGTCATTTCACTGTGTTGCTCTTTGATAATGACAATGACACAAAGGGCACCAAGTAAAGCACCCAACCATTGGCTATAGTTCACAAACCAAAATAGCTTCTATTAACATATATCAAAATGATACTTGTCAATTATAGCTAAAGATCCTTTAGGGTTTTGGGGAAATGTCCCTATTTCTACAAAAAAGGATTGCATAATAGAGACTTTGTGTGTGTTGTGTGTAATGTTAGGTTGATTTAAGGATCAATTCAATTCCACATCATCTTTATAGAATGGACATTATATGCAGACATTCTACAGAGCAGCACACAACAACAATAGAAATTGAAATAGCCTTTCAGATGTCGATACAAATAAATTACATTCAGACAGACAGAACAGAACACAAAATCAATAGGAAAGACAACCAAACCACAGCTATTGATTTTTCAGCTTGATCATAATTTCCTAGGGAGAGTTGGTCTGCAGCCCAGCGTTCAAATACATTTGATGATAGAAATATTCCAATACTTACAAATGTTAACAATACAAAAAATATCAAAAACAGAATTGGACTGAGGAATAGTTAACCCTGACCATGAACCAATAATGTAAAACACATAATGACAAAATATAAGGCAGTCTTCCAAATAGGCATTTATTGGATAACTACAAGCTTGCAAAAATGATGGTAATTTTTTTTAGATACACAGCTTTTAATTAATCCCCTGAATGTTTTTTTCGTTGTTGTTGTTGTTGTTGTTGTTGTTGTTGTTAAGTGGACCACAGCCGCATGAATAAGATTCCCGCTCTTTGACACAGCTTTGAAATTAAATACCTGACATTATTTGTATTAGTTATAGTTTTTACAAGCATCGAGGAAAGGCAAGTTCAGTTCCTTTGTATCACATTTTTAATTAAAAAAAGCCAATTCCGAGGGCTTTAAAATAAGGGGTGGGAAAAACAGTCATTATGGAAACCATCAGCTGGGCACCATGGGTACCTGCCCCAAATGTTGAGCCAATGTATTCAGTAGATGCTGAGATATTTTGAGGTAAAAGTCACAGCATCCCCTTATTCACCAAAATGCCTTCTTTGGGGACCATTTATGTTTGTACAAAATGTCATGGCAATTTGTCAAAAGTTGTTCAGTGTGGACCAAGTGTTAACTAGAGAATGCAATTCCAGAATAAATTGCTCGTGGTAATGCTTTATGCTGAAAAGCTGACACTGAATTGCTATTCTGAAATGTAATCTGTAAGAAGAAAGTCAAGAATTTACTGGGGGCTTGAATGTGTGATAAGAGAAGAAAATAAAGTAGAAAAGCTTTGAAAAGCAGCAGAATATTTGAACTGCAAACTATTGAACTAACTTGATGACGAATGATCTGTCACCATGGCAACGGTATTTGATGACACCCCATAATACGCTTAGATGTTTTGATGGCTGCATCGTTACCAAACCTGTGAAGTTTTGGGCCGTTTGGAGCATTTTCACTGAAGTCATGAGAAAACCATGTTTCATAGCGAGCATTGCGTTGCCATGGCAACAGCATTTGAATAAATGTCAAAACTGTCAAGTATATGTCTTCACGGCTGGACTGTTAGCACACGTGAAGTTTGAGCACTTTTTGACCATTTTCATAGGAGTTATAGCAATATCGTGTTTTACGGCGAGGGATGTGTTGCCATGGCAACAGCTTTTGAGGAAAACTCACTAACGGCACATTGACATGTTGAGGGCTGGACCATTAATTGTCATCTGAAGTCTGGTGGTGTTTTGACCATTTTCATATCAGTTACGACAACATCATGTTTTTTGGCGAGGGATGCGTTTCCATGGAAACAGCCTATGGTGAGATCTCAGATTTGGTGTAGAGCTGTTGAGGCATGGACTGGTGATATACAAGCGAAGTTTGGGGACGATCTGACCGTGTCCATTGGAGTTACAGCAACATCGTGTTTCATGGCGAGGGATGCGTTTCCATGGAAACGGCATATGATGATACCCCATAATTGACATAGAGCTGTTGAGGGCAGGACCATTAACCATTATCTGAAGTCTGCTGCTCTGAGCATGTCAGTTGGAGTTATGACATCATCGTGTTCCATGACACAGGTGTTATATTTGAGCTAACGACGTGTCCAGAGATCAAAGGTTTCCATGGTGATCAAATACATGTGGCAAAGGCTCAAATTTGTTGAACAACACATTTGTAACAGGTTTTTTATTTGACCAACAAATATGAACAGTTGGAAGATTGAAAATGGGATTATTATTAGGATTATGTGTAGGTCATTGAAAAGTAGAATCATTTAGAAAGATGTGAACATTGAAGTTTCTATTTTAGAAAAGCTGACACTGTAGTGCATCGCTGGTTTTAAAAGTGATTTATAAGAGTCATGTTGTCAAGCTGTGTAATACTTAAAACGTTTATAAAGATCCTCTGAGTGTGTGTCATTAGTTAGCTGATAAAATGTTAGGGATAAATACCTTGACATATTGACCACAAGAGCTTGAATCAAACAAGCAACCTTGTATTTGAAAGATTAACTGACATAGCAACAGTCGCACGTGGTATGTGGTGTGGCTGAGTACTTTAAAGGGTTCATGAGTAGAGGGGACTTGAATGTGAGATAAAATAAAAGTCTAAATGTATGAAAAAGCAGCAGAATATTTGAACTGAAAACTTTAGAACTAAAAGCATACGTCACCAATAATGTCTAAAATATGTGGAACATGTTCAAGTCAGTATGAAGTCTCCATCAGACAGAAAAGAATAGGCTGAGACAGTCTGTTAAACTCCAGTGACCACGTCATTAGTCTGCTGCTCTAATTATGTCAATTGGAGTTATGACGTCATCATGTTTCATGACACAGGTGTTTATATTTGAGCTAACGACGTGTCCAGAGATCAAAGGTTTCCATGGTGATTAGTGAGAGGAAAGCATTTTCATTGTTCTGAATGAGAGATAAACCTGTTACATGTGAACGTTTTGCTGAAGAACCGTAACAGATATCGGTGAAATTTCAAAGCGTGAAGCATGTCAAGGAACTTGAGCATCTGAAGTGTACTTTTTGTGTACTTTCGGGTTAATAATGTGGCCTTTTTGGCAGATTAACTAAAGGTGTGCGGCTTTTGTGGTGGGGAAAGGTGAGGCTGAATTTACAATGGAGTTTAATGGAGACATGTTGAAAGTGTTTGTCACTCAATGCCCTCAAGAGGCATTTTGTTTAATAATTTTTTGCTTAATTTTTTGTTATCCTTCAAGCTACGAGATGTTTTCCTACATTTGTCATGACAAATTATGTCTCGGGAATGTAGGGTTTGGGAATTATGGCAGATTTAAAAGAAAATATGAAGGCAAAATGTTATCTGTCCTCCACTCTGTGACATCACACACTCTAGAATCTGAAGAAGGCCTCTTTACCAAGGTCTGAACAATGTTTAATATCTGTAAAAGTAAGAATCAGATGTAAAAGTTCTGTTACACGAATAATGTCAGAAAGATGTTAGATGACATTTTAAAGTTGGAATGAGGTTTCTGAGTGAAAGTATGAAGGAGCAATTAGCAGTTAAAGTTGCATGAAGATTGCTGAAGTCTGAAGAGTTCTCCATTGACTTCCATGTTAAAAATGGGATGTATTATGGGATGTATCTCTGGAATTATGAAAGTTATGAATGATAAAAGTAATAGCCATTGATTCCCGACCGAGCTGAACGTTTTGATGTTTGAACGGAGTTTCTGTGATGTTCAATGTGGGAGAAGAAGCAGCGCAAAATAACCCGGCGGAATAATAAAGAATTGTGTGCGTAGCCTAACAGATAGTTGGAATGATGTGTCAGCATTTCCACTAAACTAACTGAAGGACACTGCCATCCCTAGATGGTTTGCACTGGAAAGGCAGCTGCAAACAGAAATGGTTTAAGCTTTGAATGAAAATAACTGCATGTTGGAGCAGACCTTACATTTAGAGATATGTGGATGAAAGAAAACCTGCCATTGACAAACTGAGAGGTTTGGACATTCATAACAAGGCTGCACAGCAGACATGTAGTTGGCCAAACCATCCAATGCTTTACAAAATCAATACTTCTTTTTTTTTGTTCACTTGGGAGTATGCGGTATGATACTCAGTGTGTTCATCCATTGCTGATTGGTGATCATATACAATAAAGAGATTATGAAAGAAAGAAAAAAAAGATATATTGAAAGAAATTACAAAAGGAAGCGAGTGCAAAGATCTGAGAACGCGAGAGATCTGCTGTATTGTTTGGAGTGCAGCCTTTTAAAGATAGATATGGCCCTTGTGCAAGGCTGCAGTGTGTGCTTTTGAATCTGAAATACTATCGGATGTAGTTTGTAGTTTTTATCCACTGCCTGAATATTGTACATTGGTAAATACAGGTAGAATGAACAGCAATACCTATTTGTAAATTAAATGTTGGACCTGTCACAATACAGATAAATATCCATCATAGTCATGCACCCATGGCCCGACTTTACCAGCAGTGCATACAGCTGTGACAGGATTTTGTTGTACTGTATGTTGAAATGCTGAAAAATGGTAGCATACAAATAAATCTTATTTTGCTTTCCCAGACGGCATTAAGGTTTTCTGAAAGAAGATTGAGCATCATCTGGTAACACATCTTACAAATCACGTTTTGTGTTTATTGAAAAAATACCCCAGTATTCACTTTTGTCACTGTAATAATTACCTCATGTCCAGCTCTTTTTCCTCAAACAAAAAGCTGTTCTTCAACTTTGTGGACAATTTAACTGCATCAATAATTACTGTGAAAAAGAAAACCTCAAGAATATTGATATTGAATGGTTTCACGCTTGGTTTAACAACCCTTTCAACATCAGAACAAATCATTGAGTCTATTCTTTCAGTTGTCCTTGAATGTGTGCAACACTCTGTTGTTAAGATGAATTATATCTGGGAATCTAAACTGTCAGCTGTGGCCGAATTTAAGTGAAGTTTAAACTCAGGAGACTTTTTTACCGCATTCTGCATTGATGGTCCTATTTCCCATCCTTAGAAAACTATGTGACTCCTTCTCTGCTTTCATCGTTAATGTTGCATCGGCTACAGCAGTACACAAGTCAAACTCAATTTGATAACAGAGGCCTGCTTCCAGTGGGGCTCTTCTGTCAGAATATAAGCACCTGAAGGGGAATACAGAAACCTTTATCAAAATGATTTTATTTGTGTGTTGCAACAAACACATGTAAATAATAAGAAAGGAAAATGGAATGTTAGTCAGTCCACTACTTCAGTCCCGACTTATATATATATATATATATATATATGTATATATATATATATATATATATATATATATATATAAAAATAAAAAAGGGTTCAGATCAATTGCCATGTAGGTTTGTACGGACATTCATGTGCTCCAAAGGATAAACCCTTATGACTTTGTTAATCCCCTGACCTTTCATATATCGTTACGGTCAAAATGTTCACTTTTCTTGTACAATATCTCAACATCTACAAGAGAGATTGGGACAACATGTGACCTTCATTGGTGTTCCTCAGAAATGAATTATTTTCGCCTGTACCTTGGCCATTAAAAAGTGAAGTGAATCACTTTGTTTTTATTAAAATATCTCAGATGGACAGATGGATTCATCTGTAAATTAATAAATGTAAAAAAAAACAGCTATTAATGTCCCCTTCGGGATAGATTGTAACATGTTGCCATAATTAACAATGCATTTCTTAGCGTCAGCTGCTTTATGGCCTCAGTGCTAATAAGCAGATGCTAACACACTAAACTTAGATGGTAAACCTCATTAAAATTAACCCTGTCAAACATCAACATGTTAGCATGTTGATGTTAGCTTTAGTGTAGGTAGCCTCAAGCTTCTACCATGATTGTAGATTTGTAGGCTTGTTACATCCAAAACATTTAAGAGGGATACTATTATAAATGAAAGTCGACTTCTTTAGACTTAATATTATTTCACAACAGTTATCCTCACTTAGCAATAAAACTGTTACAGTGAGTGAAGCAAGCAAGGATAACGAAAAATACTAGGACAAAACAGAACACTCACCGGTGAACTCAGTCACAAACAAAAGACGAACCAACACTGAACACAGGAAGAGACAAGACTACACAAAGCTAGGGCCACCAGGGTGGGTGGAGGGGGTCTGGAGGACGGGTTTTGGGCTGACAGCCCAGGAGCACAGCGGAGGACGGGATCTCGGGTGGACGGCCCGGGGGCAAGGCAGAAGCCGAGAAAGGGGACTCGGGCGGATGGCCCGGTGGCAAGGCAGAGTCCAAGGTGGGGAACTCCGGCGGACAGCCCGGGGGCAAGGCAGAGTCCAAGGTGGGGGTCTCGGGCGGACGGCCCTGGGGCAAGGCAGAGTCCATGGTGGGGCGAAAGCCACAGCGGGCAACCTCAGGGGGCCGAGCATGAGGGCGAAGGCAGCAGCAGTCAGGGGGCCGGGCTCGAGGGCGAAGACCACGGCTCTCAGTGGGCCGGGCTCGAGGGTGAAGACCAGACAGCTCCGGAGGCAGGGCAGGACCCGGTGTCGGCCGAACAGGAACCGGAGCCGGTGGGACAGGCTTCGGCAGGATCCCCCATGGAAGAGGACCAGAAGTTGGCAGGACCCCCGACGAGACAGGTGATGGCGGGGCCTCGAACGGCACAGGACATAGGGTTGGCAGGACCCCCGGCAGAAGAGTAGTCGGCGGGACCCCCAACGGGACAGGACATAGGGTTGGCAGGACCCCCGGCAGAAGAGTAGTCGGCGGGACCCCCAATGGCACAGGACATGGAGTTGGCAGGACCCCCAGCGGAACCTCCAACGGCACTTCAGTAGGGACTTGAGTTTGGACTTGAGTAGGAACTTGAGTAGGGACTGGAGAGGGGACTGGAGAGGGGACTCGAGAGGGGACTCAAGAAAGGGCTTGAGAGGGGACTTGAGAGGGGACTTGAGAGGAGACTCGAGAGGTGACTTGAGAGGGAACTCGAGAGATGACTTGAGAGGGAACTCGAGAGGAGACTTGAGAGGGAACTTGAGAGGGGACTTGAGAGGGAACTTGAGAGGGGACTTGAGAGGGAACTTGAGAGGGGACTTGAGAGGAAACTGGAGAGGAAACTGGAGAGGGGACTCGAGAGGGGACTTGAGAGGGGACTTGAGAAGAAACTGGAGAGGGGACTCGAGAGGGAACTTGAGATGGGACTAGAGTTGGGACTTGAGAAGGGACTAGGGAAGTGACTAGAGGAGAGACTGGAGAAGGGACTAGAGATGGGACTAGAGAAGGGACTAGGGAAGTGAATAGAGGAGGGACTTGAGAAAGGACTTGATAAAGGAATTGAGTAGGGACTAGAGAAGGTACTAGAGAAGGGACTTGAGATGGGACTAGAGTTTGTACTTGAGAAGTGACTAGAGGTGGGACTGGAGAAGGGACTAGAGAAGGGACTTGAGTTAGGACTCGAGAAGGGACTTGAGTTAGGACTCAAGAAGAGACTAGAGAAGGGACTAGAGATGGGACTATGGCAGCTGGGGCCAGAGCTGGGTCTGGAACCATGGCTGCTGGGGCCGGAACTGGGGCCGGGACCATGGCTGCCGGGGCCAGAACTGGGGCCGGGGCCATGGCTGCCGGGGCCAGAACTGGGGCCGGGACCATGGCTGCTGGGGCCAGAACTGGGTCTGGAACCATGGCTGTTGGGGCCAGAACTGGGTCTGGAACCATGGCTGCTGGGGCCAGAACTGGGTCTGGAACCATGGCTGCTGGGGCCAGAACTGGGTCTGGAACCATGGCTCTTGGGGCTCGGGATGCTAGCCTGGCCTTGCGACTCCTTCTTTTAGGACTCGTTTGGAGGCTTCGTGGACCTCCAAAAGCCAGACGAGTTCCAGAGAACGGCTCTGGGAGGCAGAGAGCTAGCATGCCTGAGGCTAGCAGGCAGGGGATAACACACCGAGAGGAACTCAAAAATCCAGCCAGGTAAGAATCTCACCAAGCCTGGTTTCTCCGTAGTTATCTGGTGTGCCTCTGCCAGGGCAGCCTCTCGCTGCTGAACCCCGGACGCTCCCATCCATCATCAGAGCAGGTAGCCAAAGAAAAGGTCAAATCCAACAATTCCTGCTCAAAAGGATCTGCTTGGCCCATATTTGGTTGGTTCGTACTGTTACAGTGAGTGAAACAAGCAGGACCCAAATGCAGATAACGCTGAAAATGCCTTTATTTCAAGGATAACGAAAAATACTAGGACAAAACAGAAAACTCAACGGTGAACTCAGTCACAAACAAAAGACGAATCAACACTGAACACAGGAAGAGAAACAGCCGGGCAGGGGAAGAGGAACACAAGGGCGACAGGTGAACACAATCAGACAATTAGACACACCAGGGAAACTAACAACAGGGGAAAAACACAGGAAGAAGGACCAGACAATATACAAGGAGGAAAACACCCATAACCTGACATACAAAACTACAAACGTGACATAACATGAGAATCCTGACAAAAACATGTTGCTATAACCATGTCTTTTTGAACAAGTACCAGCCTGATGAAGGGGGACAAAACACACAGCATTGAATTAAGGTTACATTTATGTCCGCCCGTCCTCCCTTACTTAATGCAACCTAGAGATAAATGTTTTTGCTACTGTAATGTCTTCTTGCACAATGAAAACCCTCAAGTATTCAAAGATAATCACTTCAGATAAGTTCAGTGTTGGACATGTGCTGCTGCTGAGCATTGTAGCTGAATAGTCTGAATCCTCTCCTCAAAGCTCTTGGAGAGAAAATAACCTCAATACAAATGCACTTAGGTTCTTCTTGTAATTGCCTCCAAAGAACAACTGATCTAAAGAAGAGACATTTTATTTAAAACGCTGATGTTGAAAGGATACTGTGCTGCAAACAACTCTAAAATATTCGTCAGAAATAGTTTTTGATCTTCTCCCAGAGATGAATCCAAATGACCAGGTGGGTAATGTGAAAGACTCAGCGTGGTATTTCAGATCATAAATACTTTTGTTCCTTTGATAGCGCCCAGGAAGATCAAACAAATAAGTAAGCACTCTGGGGACAATAAAAAGGTTTTTTAAAATGTGCTGTCTGTGAGAAAGACCTGCTTGACACATTCTGGCATTAAATTCTCTCTCAACATTGTTTTTACATAATAAAGTTCTTGTATCACTCTTACAGCTAACTTATGGCATATCAAAGTATAACAGCCCTCAGAGGAGTGATCGTCCACATCATGATCTCAGTCATTAAAAGTCAGTGAAAGTACTTTTTAATGCCATGTTCCCTTGTTATTCTAGAAATAGCAAGAAAAATAATTATGTTTTAAAACCCAATGTCAGAAACAATTCACTGACCTAGAAAACATAGAAAGTTTCTCAGCGTGTGTTAAATATTTATCTCAATGAAGCTCTCTTATTACCTACAGTGTACAGTAACAAGGTTAGGTCTTTTCCTCTTAGTTATTATGTTCTGCCGAATATTTATAAATATATGAATAGATTTACATGATATTATTTCTACAGGTAGGCATAGAGCCAGAGAACAATTGACTACATTTTGGTAGAGCTCCAGATCTGGGATTTTTACCATTAGATAGTTATTGTTTTTAATCCATATGGATTTAAGGCAGATATAGGCTTGATTCCAAATGCTGAGGGTTTGTTTGCATGCCTTTTATTTTACCAGTTTAAATTATAAATGACAAAAAAGAATGATAGTTGAGGGCAGGTTTTGGCGGAGCGTTGCGGTCTGTAAGTCCCTCCTAAGTGTGATGCCTCCATGAGTCAGGGGCTTCGTCCAGGTTTAAAGAACTGCAGGACAAGAACATGATGATCAAAGGAGGGGATAGGCTTCGTTTTTTATTTTTAAGAAGTTTGCTTTCCATCCTTTTGCCCTGCCTCGTGACTCTTTGCAGAAGTAGTAATTACCTTACAGGGATTCTAAGGTAGCGCAGTACTCACTGAGACGCTGTCTTGGATATTCGTCTATGCCTCTGTTCCTGGGGTAATTAAGGCTTGGAGTCACCTCCGGAGATACTGTGGCTCCTCAAACTAGCTTGCTTTTGTAATCTGTGTCGCAGTGTAAAGCGTAATTCAACAACACAGTAAGCCAGAGTTAGGGGAAAAGTGCCTCATGTCCTCCTGAGTGAACCTGTCTGAGTTCATTGGTATTATTTAGGATGACAGAGGCATAATTGTTTGTAAAGAAAGGGGCTATTTTGGTCGGTATTATGGTGCTGCAGATGGTAATTATATTTGCAACAGCCATTCGGCAGCTACCTTGGGTCTTTTTAGGAGTGAGTCCTCTACCCATCAAACATTAATGCTTTGGTGCTGTCTGTTGTCAAGCAAATGACCAGGAGCAGACAGCTAATAAATCCAATTACGGAAGTGAATAGCTTTTGTTCCAGATATTTTGAGGCTGAACATAATATAACCAGCAAAAAAAGAGGATAGTATCAGCTATCAGTTATGATAACATCAATGAAGAACAAAATCTATCTAAAATTAAGCAGCAGTGCATCCCAGTTGGCTCCATCACAACCACAACAACAATTAATTGCTTTGTGCCCGAGACAGCCTCTTCAAGTACTTTGGAATATGGTCTGACAGCACCCTGTCCTTCCTACATAAAGTGAAACCCCACTCGGGGCTTTGCCTTTCAGATTAGAGCCTCTCTTCTTTCGCTCTGTAGCAGCCAATGAACTCTGGTTAGAGGGCTGCAGGGAGCCAAGAGCGCTCCAGCCAGTCAATGAAGGCAGCCTGATTAACATTTTCATCCTATCTGTGTGTTTCTGTCAAAGGAGATTGTGGTGTAAATGACCAAAGCAAACGTCTTGGCTAGTGCTTGAATGACAAGAGCACAACACAAGAATGGCACGCTGCAAAGGCTCTTGAATACAAAAACCGTAGCCATGTAGCCCCTGGGGAGAAGCTTTGATTTATTTACAAAACGGTTAGGCTCTGTGATCCCCAGTAGCTAACCTAGACCTCACCGAAGGTCCAAATCCAAACCATGGCTGTTTGCTGCATCTTGTCCCATCTCATTCAATTTTTCCAGTCTATCTTTATCCTTATAATAAAAAGGCATAAAAAGACTAAAAAACATCTAAAAAAGTAGCAGCAGCAGAGTCAAACACTGCTGGTGCATGCTCATGTTGTTGTCTACATGAAAGCAGCTCAAGAAAAACTCTGAACTCTCATCTCCAGCATGTCTTCGTGGGGAAGAAAAGGCTCATCTGTCTCAGACTATCTATGCCAGTGCCATCAGATGATCATCCTTTCACTGCTAGATTAAGGCGATGCACTTCACGTCAGCCTATCAAAGGTGTGTGTGATTGGTAACATGTTTCAAGGTGATGTCGAGGTTTGATGCTAGCGATTCTGACAAGTCAGTCACTGGTACAAATGATTTCTTTCTAAAAACTCTGCTGAAAAATCTCTTAACTTGTGCAACTCTTAAGTTTAATTCACACAATGTTCGGGTTTCTGCTCAAGAGGGCAAAAAAATGTCTTTAAATGTAATGCTGTGTAAGATTTAGATCTGTGAATACGACCCACATCTGAACCAAAAATGTATTTGATCACATCTTAAAAGGTCCTTGAAAAGTTTTGCTCATTAGTCGAATTGAAGCATTTCAAAGTCATTTGTGGGGCTTATATAAAAGAGCATGTCAGATGAAACTGGGTTGTTTTTTGCCATTTTGTCACAACTGTTACATCAACATACCTGTCATGTCCCCTCATACTCTGTAACCAATTGTTGTGATCATGTCATCACTTTTCTCTGAGGAATATCCTTTGTATATCGAAGCCTTGTTTATGCCTAAATACTCATGAATCTGATATTCAGGTAAAGGTTGCTGCAGCAGGAAAGCTATCTGCTGTGAACACGTTGCTATGAAAACAATTTATTTGTGATTTCACTGCATAATATAGCTGAAGGATTTACTTCTTTGACCTTCTATATGTGTGATCTATTGTATAAGCAATAAACTTCACATCAAAAAAATAGATTCCGGTCTCTTTTGCATGTAAAGAATTGCTAGTGGTGTTTTGATCTTGTTAACCTTCTCATTAAACGTGAGTAACTCAATGGTATTCATCCCATAAAACGTAGTTATTGAAGTAACCTAATAATCACACATGCAGTTGTATTTCGACTCAAGCCAGCATGTCAACAGCACAGTATCTGACTCGAATGAACTGAGGTATGTTATTCCAATTCTGATGCACGCATCCTCACAGCCCAAAGCCACCAACACCAGAGTGACGCTCACTGCCCCCAGATTCTTATTCTCTTGATTTTTCCAGAAAGCTGGTTCAGCCTGTCCAAAAACGAATTGAGAGAGGGAGTGTTTGTGACAGGAGGAGACACAGGCGGTGAGGTAACATATTCTGCTGTCATTATGTTTGCAGAGTCCTCACTAGATGGCAGTGTAGTGTAGGAATATTGTTTGACAACTTTTACCAGACATGGCATCATTTCAGAAACTTTCCTTCTGAGTGGGTGTGTGCTGGTACAACAAAAATGCAATAACTGCTCAAAGATATGGCAGTATGGGGGAGTTTTCTTGAGCTTCATCATTTTTGATGTTTATTTTAATAACTTCTCTTCATCTGACCGTGACCTTTGACCTCACTGGCCACACTCTTTGGCTGAGGCCATCCTGCGAGTGGGAGTGGTTCAGTGGTTTCAGAAAGCTCAGGAAATGAATGTTTTATCAGCCTGTGCAAAGGCAACAACAACAACAGCGTGGTGGGGAGGAACGTCTAAATTTAACTCATCAGTTGCTGCCAAGTCAAATAAAACCATCACAGGACGGTTTCCTGTCGGTTTCTCCTCCAAAGCATCTGGACTTTCATTAGATGGATAATATATATGCGTATCGAGAACATAAACATTATATATACTATAGATATCTTAGCAGAGCCTTGTTGAGCTGGAAAACGTTCACGTATTTCACTCTCTTGGTGTTTCCTAATGGCTTTTTAAGTGCTCTTATTGTTTTGATAAGACAAACTGCACCCAGAGCGACCTATCATTTGCATGCATCCGTCATTTACATGTTGATCATTTGTCATCATTTTATGTGCATTTCTTTGTTATTTCTCCACAGTATTAGCATGCACTCTCAGATGCCTGGTGTATTCAGAAGGTGCATTACAGAGGGAGAGCAGCACATCCTACTCACTCACTGTTAGAGAGCGCGTGGGAGGAGGTGATAGCGGGCAAGCATTCTGTGTGCAATGTCCTCCTCGACAGCAACATTTAGAATCATGTAGCAAGCTCAATATGCAGAGGAAAAGTATGCCTGGCAGGAGATTGCTGCAGTTTTCCTCAATAAATGGTTGGATACAGATTAGCTATTAATTCCTGCTTGATACAATATTTAGTGTTACCTTCAAAATATCTGTGATTTAGGGGAATAGGCCTGCTTTAAAGCAAAGAAGGATATATTTAAATATAACGGGGGTGGAAGCTCGTCCCACCCATTTTTATTTTCCATCCACTCCATGACCATCTCAAAGCTTGGTCTCCAGAACCTCCTCTGACAAGTTTCCTTGCTTTCCTGTGAGAATAGGCAGCCGCCGTCAGTGAGGAGCCGAGGGAGTTCAGGAGATCAGAGGCAAGCAGCAGTTGCCTCTCTTCTGGGAAACCAGATGACCCTCTTCAAAGTGATAATGTAAACAGCTAGTAACTGTTGGAACCGTGGGAGTTTGAAGTAAAACCTGAAGAATTCTCCTGCAGGATAAAGTGTAAAAGCAACCAGCACTGTAAGTTGTATTCTTTTTACCTTTTTACACATAGAAGCAGGCGTTCGCTAAGTAGATGAGGTATGTGGGTTGTTGCAATTTTGTGATCTGTGGGCTTCGGAGATTTGAGAAATAAAAGATTATTTTCAATGCGCTGATAGAAGATAAGGCACACTTTATATGGTACATTAGAGTATATTTTTTGAATGGGGATCTGTGCTTTATAGAAAGACAATCCAGAATATTAACACATGGTGAATATGGTTCACATTAAATAACTTGGTTTGCATTAAAAAAGTGAATGATGTATTTGTACAGCATTTTCTAGCTTTAACATTGTAATACATCTTTATTGCTTAACTGGCCTGTCTGCAGCTGCACTGTCAACTCCAGCTACAGAGGCTTCAAACAGCTGCTTCCAATTACTGTCAACCTGTAGAAACATTACTCCGAACAAGCATTTGTTGACTTTAGATGTGGGGCTGGGGCCGAAATAGGATTTTAT
The DNA here is from genome assembly GCF_949606895.1 of Notothenia rossii. Taxonomy (NCBI): domain Eukaryota; kingdom Metazoa; phylum Chordata; class Actinopteri; order Perciformes; family Nototheniidae; genus Notothenia; species Notothenia rossii. The sequence continues at coordinate 76,600,811 of NC_136909.1, forward strand.
AATATGTGCGCCTGATGATGTGAATTATAGAAAGCCATAAAAGTAAAAAGGCAGGTCATGACCCAAACTCTTTCACCCGTACAATTGACTGTTCCTGTTCAAATTTCTACACATTTTTTATTATATGAATTTTACGCTTAGCTAAGGTTAGATTACGTTTTATGTCGTCAGCTCATGGCTCAGGGAATTCCATAATGAATGGCAGTCTTTTACTTAACTGGCAGGATATGTTTGTGTTTGTAGTTAATGTCAGTTTTTTACATAAATGTTAGTGGTTTGCAGGATTTACAGCATTAATAAATTAAAAATCAACACTTTTTCCCAGTTGTTACAATGTGACAACATACCAGGGATCTGTTAGCCAGACCGCTACCTCAGCCCTGAGTTAAAGTGAACCACACACAAACCACTAGATCTCCAACATGGAGGCCCTCCAAAGAAAACCACAGTATGGGACTACGGCCAGCTCTTCCACTTAGGTAAACAATGTCTGTCTCATTCCACTCCACTGCGATGTGTGTGTGCGACTACATGCATGTGTGTGCCGGTGCGGTTCTACACCCAAAAGCTGCGAAGGCGCCACTGCAACTGTAAATGTAAATTGTTTCAGGTTCAAAGTATGCTCTGTTGTTGCCACCCACCCTGCTGTGAGAGTGTAGCCAATTTTAGCAAGTTGAGCGCTGATATATTCTGTGTGAAGTTATCAAAACAATGGCATTGTTGGGTAGCAGAAATAAAAACCCAGTGTTACGAGATTCTTCTCTCTGCAACCTTCCTGAAAGGCAGATGTCGAAGCTTTGTGTGCAAGTTTGACTTAATGCAAATGTTTATTTATATGAACAGTATTCCTGAAAAACTACAGTAGAGAGGTTATTCTTTTCAGTCAGGGAGCTACATGCACTATATGCTCAGTAGCAAGCTACATTATAGATGTGTATCTAAGGCTGTGAGAATTTGTTTCAAAAGACCAAATGTCCATCATGTTAAAGTTCCTTTAATAACCACTAAGGGCACAATCTAAACTGCATGACAGGATGACTGGAGAACAACACAGAAAACAGGGTCAAAACATTTAAGCTCTTAACTATTTAAAGTGTTAAAAGTATTTCAAATGTGGTCAAAACACGGTTTAGATGTATTCACACATCATTTTCGGGTTTTTGATTGTGGACAATGAGCAGCAATTGGGTAGACTACTTGGGAAATAAATTAAACACATTCAAATATTTGGATCTGGAAACAAGAAATAATCTTCCTAGATTACTGTGCTCTAAATATCATTCGCTTGCACTCGGGGTCAAGGGTCAGGTTGAGTTGATAGAAAATGTGCCCGGCAGTGGCCAAAGTATCATTATCAGGAAACGGTTATCAGGGTCTGGCTAAGCTCTAAAAAGGTTATGGCCAATATTTCAAAGATGGCTGTAGTTGGAAGGATAATAGTTGTGATCTCAATCTTCTAGGAAATCAATACAGAATGGCTTTGGTTAATGGGAGAGTACAATGAGCCTTGTGCTGTAATTACAAGGAACAGCAGTTAATCAAAGAGGCAGGAAAATGTTTTCTTGTTCGCATTGTATTTCCATGGACTGGTAGAGTTGTGTTTCTGTCTTAGTGCATTTTGCAGATAGCAGCCTCTTGTCTGTAATAGTGGATGTCAGCAACCATTTGTCTCCTTACTCAGCCTCAGACACGAGACAGCATAAGCATTGATTACCATGGCAACCAGATGGCAACAGCCCAAAAACAAAGTAGTCATTTTTCTTCCCTCCGCATTAATCATGACAAAAATGTACATGTGTTGCTACGAAGGGGTTCAGGGCTTTCTGGAACAAGAGATCTTTCAGGCTAAATAATGAAAAACTTTACAGAGAGGTTCTGATAACCTTGATGATGATGCCAATTCAAATGATTACATAATTTCCAATAACAAAGATCCTGTGAGAGCAGAATCTGTTATGTATTGTTCTTGCCCTGCAGTACTTTAATGTTATTGAGACTACGTGCATCAGATTGAAGACAAAAGGGTTTCTTTTCATTCCACATAATTTTACAGCAAAAGAGACGTTGTTTTATTTTACTAATATAATGTAATAATATCCAATGAACCAAACACTGTTACATAAGTCTGCTTTCATGTAGTACCGTATTTATTCAAATCACCAGTTGTAATCTGTTGAAATTATTATGAATGATCTGACGATAAAAAGCTATCAACAATTGAAGGAACAAATGAGGCCCAAGTGACGCATGGAAATAATGAAAGGCTGTTTTTATAGAGATTGCTTTATTTTCTGTGCCAATTCCACAATTATCTAAAAGAACACTGAGAAAAAGTAAATAAAACAAAACATTTAAAAGGATACTTAGGCAATGTGAAACACAAAAGTCAATTTCTTTGTAACAATAAGTACTACTCAACCTGTGAAAACAGTGGTGCAATGTGTTGTGTGGCTCTGAGAGAGCACTTGTCAAGTTTTAGAAAATAAGATAATGTCATTGTGATGTCATCAGGGAACATGCTGGGCATGGAGACCATATATTTAGAGGACTTTGCATAGTCCGTGTCAAAAATGTGGGGCATATTTTGGAATTTTTAAAGATGTTGATCTTTTTATTTGGATTAAGGAATTACTAATTCCAGTTCTGGTCCTAAATGATCATAGAAACAAGCTTAATAAACTTTTCTGGTCAACTTGAAACCTTTTCATCCTGTGTTGGCATAACACTGATTTTTGTATGTAAGAGAAGAGGAAACTTCTGTGGATAATTTGGCTACCATAAAATGTCCTTTACGATAAACAATGAATAATTTTAACCTAAGAAGCATCCTACAATTACAGCAATGGACAACAACTTCCATATTGCACATGTAATGATACTCCAATGTGTGACTAAAGACAGTGCAGATAATATCATGAGCCTTCAGTGGTCTCCTTTTACCTTCACTGAACAGTATGTGGGCTATATCATGTAAGATACCTCGGCTTTTCCCATTGCAGAGAAACCAGATAAAAAACCAGCCTGCTGTCATAAACCTCCCCTCCAACCATGAGCATTCGAGAGGAGACCAACTATAAGAGAGAGAATCTCCAGGTCAAAAGGTTGTTTCATGCAGCATCAACACTTTCTCAGCTCTGCCTGCCAAAGTGCCAGACTTCTTTCTAAAGCCCTACCAAAGTTCAACCACAACACGGTACAGCTCATTATTCTTTGCACTGATGTCTCTCTCACAGGCTTTACTGTGGATCATGGCTGCATTTGTGTGTGTGCATGCGGAGGTAGTGGAGTAGCTGGTCTGTGACAAGACAAAGGTGTGCTTTTATCTGCGGACATCATTATCTCGGGCAGTAATCTGTATGAATGAGACGTCGACTAATAACACCTGACATTTGGTCAATGCTTCCAAGACAGACGGCCCTCGCTGAAAAGTTCAAATAGTCAGCAAGAATGCGGGGGCTGGCGGGTGGGAGGATGTTGTGTGTGTTTAGTACGTGTGTGTGCGCAGACATTTAAGCCTGAATGTGGTTTCGGTGGGAGCTCTGCCAGAAACAGGGAGGCAGGGTTTCAGGGTTTCAGGGTTCACGCTGCTCTGTAGTGAGAAAGTTCTGCTTTTCATTACATCTACCCATATGTCCACATATATGTGCTCCGCCTCCCAGACTCCACTCTGTTTCCTGGTATTGTTATGTCAATCGGTGATTCAATCCTTCTCTCTATTACTCCCAATAATATTTGAGTATGTCTGATTGTGTGTGATTAAAGGGATAATAACTCTCTGCTTGGCAGGAGCATGGTGCTGAGAACATAGACATTCCGTTGTAGTCTACGGAGTGATTTTGAATATTGCTGCAATACTCTCTGGAGAGACTGGCCAGTAAGGCAGAACATAGTTGAGAGGTGGCCTGAAGAGAGGAAAGGACCCCTGCTCCGTAAGCAGGATAAAACTGCACCGCTATGCATTTGCTTTAATCTTGATCTTATTTCCTGTTTACTGTAAGAGAGCCAATTAACGTATATTAAAGAAAAGCAGGGTGCAAGTGTTTTTCTGCAACAACCTGGCATGAGACTCCATTTGCAGGCTTATATTTCTATGTTATCATCAGGAGAACTGTTGTGCTATGTGACTTACAAGAAAGCAAAGCTAGTATGGAGCTATTTCAGGGTCATAAGTTTTGATCATTCAAAAAAATACAATTTATCTGAAAGTCCAAGTTTTCATCCTGAACTTTGAAAAAATACAATGTTGTATTCAAAACAAAAAAAAGTATTTGAAATAATATTTCAGGTTGAATATTATTTTGATTCAGTTCAGTCAATAAAAATATTTATTTTCATATTTCACTTTTATACATATTTTCATATTTGAATACTTTCAGATTTTACGTTTTCAGATTCAAAACAATTATTTTTTCAGTTTCAGATCTTTTTTTTCGCTTTCAGATCTTTTTTTTTCGCTTTCAGACTTTTGACCCTGATATTGCTTCGGGGGGCGGGGCTTACCAAAGAGTAGTTTGGCACCCTGAGTGACAGCCCTCCCTCTGTCATGATGCCTTCATGGATGTAAGGTAGCGCAAGAAATACAACTACACACTTTCTATAGGCTACACAATACTCCCGTGATTGGTGGTAAACAAAACTGATCCAGCATCAAAGTTCCGTTAAGCGAGCTGTTGAGCATCGTAGTTGGCAACAATCAAGGTATAAGAGCAATAAACTGTGCTAGAATCTGAAATCACGTATCCGCAATCAAGCGTTGTCCTTCCCCACTTCCACGTAGCTCCATGGACGCAGCATAGTATTGGCTTGGTTTTTGCGATCAGAATCAGAATACCAGGGATACATTTACATTGTTACAGCAGACAAGAGCCAAAGACAGCTTAATGTTACCTAAAGCATGCATACAAAAAGTATTAAAGATTAAAAAAAGAAATTATATATATTTTTAAAGTTACACATTTTACATAATACACGCCCTGTGACAGTTCTGCGGATTTAGCAGCCAGATATATATTGCACAGTTTTTTAACGGCATATATATATATACACATACTGCAAATATTGCACATAGTTGGTATTTATCAACAAGAGGTGTTATAGTCTGTGTTGTTTTGTGCGGGGTCTACTAGGGGCTGTGCTGGTTGTATAGTCTGACCGCTGCAGGAAGGAAGGACCTGCGGTATCTCTCCGTGAGACAGCGGGGGATGGCGTCAGGTCCACCAGAACAACCTGCTGGCTCGTTGCAGATACGTAATTTCACATTCTAACACAGTTTATTTGTACTTGATTGTTGCCAACTACGATGCTCAACAGCTCGCTTAACGGAACTTTGACGCTGGTCATAGTTTTCTAACATCCATGAAGGCAACATGACAGAGGGAGGCCTGGATGCCAAACTACTTTTTGGTAAACCCCGCCCCCCGAAGCATCAGGGCCAAAAGTTTGAAAGCGAAAAAAAAAGATCTGAAAGTGAAAAACGATCTGAAGGTGAAAACTGAAAAGCAATGTGAAACATGAAAAAACAAGATTTGAAACTGAAAAAATAATTGTTTTGAATCTGAAAACGAAAAATCTCTGCTGAAAAAAATAAGGATTCATATATCAAAATATGTATAAAAGTGAAATCTGAAAATAAATATATTATTCCAAAAAATTGCTGAACTGAATCAAAATAATATTCAACCTGAAAAATTATTTCAAATACTTTTTTTTGTTTTGAATACATCATTGTATTTTTCAAAGTTCATGATAAAAACTTGAATTTTCAAATAAATTGTATTTTTTGGAATTATCAAAACTTATGACCCTGAAATAGCTCCATAAACTAGCATATTCAGAGATGCTGATTGGAGTGTTTAAAAAGACTGGAGGCCTATGAATGGCCTATGAATGTATTTTGCACATCAACGTAATCGGATTACAACGTGTTTGTGGATGTTGATAATGTGAACAAATAATCAGAAAGACCATACTATTTCTGTTTAGAGTGAACATCTGTATTCCATTGCTTTCATTCTGAGAGCAAACATCCTATATGTTATAACGCTTTTTTCAGAGAGAAGCACTTCCCGCTTTGAAGTGCTCGGTGTTGTTATGACTTGGCCATATAGCTTTGATGAAAACCTCTACTGAGGAGTTGTGGTAACACAGGAGCCTCAGTTATTTATGAAAATAAGTGGTAGGAGTTAATGAATCATCACATACAACGAGACACAGAGAGAAGAAGACTAATCAAAGAAATCCCAAACCCTGCTTCAAACTGCAGCAATTGTTAACACGTTCCTTGAGGGATATGGGAAACCACAAAGGATCAAACAATAGCACAGACATAAGGTCGTGAAAGTGAAACTACAAGGCCGTGCAGGAATATTACAGTAAAGCTTGTATGGTTGTAAAGAAGATCCAAAAAAGCGGAACTGATCCTGAGTGGCCATTCCTTTGTCCCGCTGCATACATAAGGCCTAGTAGTGGGTGGATAAGTGAAGTCACATGGTCACTTTTCCTTTTTCCCACACAAACACACCCACATCCTCCTCCATGCAGCCACTATTCTTCATCTCACCCGCAGCGGGCAGTGAGTCTGCTCCGGCTGGATACTGTAGCAGCACCAAGTTGCGCTCTTTTCCCACCATGTATTCGAATCGGGAATAACATCCTTCTGGTTTATTTATCCTCACTTCTGGAGCCACTGTCGGAGTAATTCGACTTCACATCGTCCGGAATCAGTTCATTCACGAACCGAACACTTTGTTTCAGGTAATTTTCAAGTTACAGTAACAGTGTTCTCCTCGTGGGATTGTGTTCGCTTTGTTTTTAAGGAGCGTGTGTACGTTTCAAAGTGTAGCTCCGGCTAATATATCCTCTCCCCTCGGTGTTTTTCGCAGTATACATGGTTTAAAGTTGTAATTTTACGCAATGCAACGAGTTCTCTGGATAACAGGCTGTTGCTTATTCAGAAGTGAACGTTTGCATTCGGTTCGGTGCAGTGAGACTATTCATTTGCAGGCCTAATGTAATGTAGAAGACTATTGTATTCCTCCACCCCCACATCCAGGTACCCCAGCACTAAAGGTGCTAACTGCTATTCAAACTGGCACATTTACATGAGGCCTACCTTTGTTTACTGTTGACCTTTAATTAGCCGCCTGCTCCTTTTATCACTCTTAAAGAGTTTGCCTCCTTCTGTGAGAGAAGAAAGAGACTCAACTTTTATGCTAAAACCTCCAAAGTGATAGAACAACTAAGAATGAGACGTCTGTAAGTGTAAGGTGTTCACATTCATCAGTGTGTTATTAAACTGTACTAAGCCTAGTTCAGTAAAAACTTGCATGACTATGTGCACAGCAACACTGACTAACTCAACCTTTTTGCACATAATCAGCCTTGTATTCACAAATCTGCCATCATGATGAAGTCCTCCTCACTTTTGTCTCCATCCCTATAATTACATGAGTCACCATAGCACCCATACAGTATATCTTCTGTAAAAGCAACACTCGCTGCATTGACAGCCCCGAATGTGAAGTAAGCTGCAATGATTCACCCTCTCTTGCAGATCCCAGAGGAAGAATAGGGGCAGTGAAGACATGAGTCTGGTGGAGGTGAGGCAGATGGCGGGGTCCCTCACCCTGTCCCTTTCCAGCAACGACCCCAAGGAGCGATACTTTGACCGCATGGACGAGAATGACCCTGAGTATCTCCGCAGCAAGATGATGTCGCCTGACCTGAAGCAGGATTTCAACATGATGGAGCAGAAGAAGAGGGTCACCCAAATCCTGCAGAGTCCGGTATGTAGCCCGCGGCGCCGTATAAGTGCCCTCCTACACACAAGCTTTCAGTGTGTATGAGTAATAAACAACGCTTTTAAAGCAGGAGAGGCTTACTTTGCCTTCACTCAAGACTGGCAGAAAGGCATTGTTTTGTTCTTGTTTATGTGAAGGTCATTTCATAGTCTCTGTCGTGCTAAGATATGGCTTTAGCTGTGAGTTTAAAGCAACAAAGAAATGTGGTACTGTCACAGTATTTGTGTTTAATATGGAGGTTTCATCTCTTTATTGTTTTACTAGTGTTACAGATTATCTGTACTCACAAATTATTTTGCAGGTAGAATATGCTGCATATTCTAAGACGTTTCCTACGTACTTGTTATATATAGTATCTGTATTGTAAGCTAAAGCTGAATAAACAAATGGATTAAAAGATCAGGTGTTTGAGGAGAAATAATCTAGCAAACACATTGATAATCAATAAAAATGTATGTTAGGTTTTCACCCAAAAATGTCAAACAGTCTCTGGAACTTCTCAGATATTTGCGGTCTGTCTTAACACAATATAACATTGAATATGTTTGGGTTTCTGACAGGTGTTCAGACAAAATAAGCAATTTAAAATGGGATTCTTACTATTTCACTATATGCAGATACTTTATAGCTTAAACTATTAACCAAAAAATGTAAATATTCTTTGGTTTGAGTTATTATCTTTCTGTGGATATTATCTCAGAATGGGTGTATTCTGGCTAGATAAACACATGCCTATGAAGTGCATAGAAATAAGACGAGCCCACACTCATCTGCGATTGCATAACAGGCCCGACAAGTGGAGCTCATCATCACCATGGGAACCGTGGTTAGATGAAGCAGAATGCTGGAGCTTAGTTGCTGCGCACAGAAAGAAAAGTGCCATTTCAAGAAGGCTCACAGACTAGTGTTGACGGCAAAAATTGATTGTGAGGTTTAATGCGATCCCCCCTGCTTCTAGTCAAGCCCTTTCCCAGACATACAAAGAGGTTTCTAATGCTCTTTGGTTGATTTGTGTACTGATGTAATAAGCATGCTGTGCTCCCTGACATCTCAAGAAAAGTGTTGGAATGAGGTTAGGGTTGTGTTTATACTGTTGCTAGGTTAATGGAGCTTTACTCTTTCTCTTTTGTCCACAGGTGTTTAAAGATGAGTTGGAAGGCCTGATTCAGGACCATGTGACGAAGGGCACCAGCACTACAGGTCTCCTGGCTCTGAGACAGATTGCTGACCTGGTCATGTCAAGTACCTTGGGAGGGGTAGGCCCCCTGACTTCACCCAACAGTGAGTAGCAGTGTGTATGTGTGTCCCTCTTCAGGCCTGATTGACATTCATTGTGTTCACTCTGTGCATTATGCAGGCTGAATATCTTCATTGTAAGACTCTTGTGACACTGAACAACCCTGAAACAGCAGAAAAGGCAGAAAGCTGTTTACAGCATTCTTCATTGTCAGTGTTTCTATTAAGTAGCACTCAATACCAGTCTTGATAATGAATTACAGCAGTTTGCAAATTTAATTATGTTAGCCTAACCTCTTGCCCTTGCGTTTCTGTATAGGTCACAGAGTACTCAATTCCAAAAAGTTTGGTAATCCAAACTGTAAATGTCTGGGAAAATGTCACTGTAGGTAAAGGCGTCTGATGACGCTCAGGGTAGGAAAGGCTAATAATTTACGAATTGTTATACAACCACAGCAATTTACTCAAATTCAAATTTTTTATGAAATCGAACACAAAGTTGATGACAACAAGCTCAAACAACCACAATCAAAATCATAGTCACCACAGAAAGTATCAGTCAATTAACCGTTAATGTTGGTAAAGCAGAGCCATCAAATCAAATGTTACTGTGTAAACCCACATACATCCTGCTCATACATCCTGCTAGCTGTAGCCCAACGCACATGAGAGAACCTCAGAAGTAGCATGCTTTAAACACACAGCACTAACAGACAAAATAGATACATTTCATAATCTCATGTAGCCTTATACTACAGGCTGATATTTGGAGTTATTGGACAAAACAACATTTAGGGAACATTGGTCATTTAGTAGGTCTTGGCCTTCTCTAGCCTTCATCCCCAGCCGGCCCTGACTGTAGGAAATGTCTTTTAGGGTTGCAAAGGCAGACTTGCTTTACAAAAAAAAGCTAAAATGGCTGGAAAAGAAAGCGTCCTGTATCATTTAATGCCCTTATATGGCATCACAGGCCAAAAATACCTTTTTCGGTTTCTCGCTGGGAATTCTAAGAAATATCTTTTTTTAGCTTCAGTTGTGGAGACTTTGGGATGTTTTAACCAAGTAAACAACCTTGTAGACGTTCAAATAATGCATATTTAATGTTGTGGATGCTTTACAAGTCACTGATTATGTTTTAAATGTTGGAGCAGGTGTTGGGACGGTGACTCCAGTCAATGACTTGTATGGCATCGAGTCCCCCTCCTATGTCAAAGGGGAGAAAACGAGTCGCTGCAGACTGGCCAGCCTCTACAGGCTTGTTGACCTCTTCAGCTGGGCCCGTTTTACGACCTCTTACATTACTGTGAGTACAACATCACAACTTGTTGCCGCTTCAGTGCACATCTGCCTATGTATGCAGCACAAAGTCTGTGTATCTTTACCGGTGACTCATGTTTTCTGGTTATTGGGCTTAAAATGAAATTCCTCTTTTTTCAGAGCCCATATATTATTTATGGTTAAGAAAAGTCAGATCTGTGAATATGTACACATCCCCAACAGAAATCTGTGATGAACACCTGGGATGTCAGGACAAAAGGCTCAGATTTTCCCAAAAGACAAAGCCTAGAAAGTCAAGTTTTATCAACCCACATACTGATGTTATGAGTTTTTCAGAGTGAAGAGAGCTCCCCTTTGTGATAGAGTTCCTTTTACCCTTGAATCTGTCAAAAATATTCTTCCTCTTTTGCGGAGCTGATACCCCATTTTAAAGTTTTTTTAAGAAAAGAGATTGGGTCTCCTGGGCTTTTAAACTAGCTTTTTGACCCTGATAATGATTTTATAGGTCCTGCAGAGGCGTGATAAGGATAAACATTGCCTTTTTATATATAACAGGGTTAATTTCTCCCATTTAAACTCAGCAAGCACTCATTTCTACACTGTAGAATCATCACTGACATTTTCAGAATAACAAATCTCTGATATTCATTCAATATAACTTAAGTTAAAGATTGTATTAGAGCTGAACAATAAATAAGATTTTTATCAAAAATGTTAAATGTCAAGAGGACAAATATTTGTTAAAAGCAGAATGTGTAAAAATACAATAAAAAAAGACTATTGTCGTTTTCAGAGATTTCTTGGCACACACATTTTAAAGGTCCCATGACATGGCCATTTCTACTGATCATAATTCCATTATTGAGGTATACTAGAATAGATTTACATTGTGCAATTTTTCAAACTCACATTGGTATGTGTTTTCACTGAATTTCACTCTGTCCTAAACGCCTTGTTGGAGCTCCTGCCCCCCTCTCCATGTGAGCCCAGTGTGCTCTGATTGGTCAGCTGGCTCGCTGCTTCGAGGAGCTGACAGTGTGAGCTGGCTTACGCAGCGTCCGCGCGGCGGCGTGCGTTGAAGCTTGCCTGTGAGCTTGTCTGAAACTCGACCAACAACCAATCACATGAATCTCCCGCCTTCAACGCACGCTGCCGTGTGGACGGGCCATTACTGGTGTGGTTTCCTGCTTGCTGCGAGACAGCGAGACATCGCGAATGGACGTGGGAAGGGCGGGGGGGTTGGTGCTAAGGGGGCTGCAGCAGCTCCACTAGCACCCGCACCCCCAAACGCGGCGCACCAACAGTGTAACGGAGCTTACACACAGCGGCGTGCATTGAAGCTTCAACGCTACTGCCCATTCACTTTGAATGGGGTGACGTCACGCTTTGCCGAACTGCATTGTGGGAGCAAAGCGTAGCGTTGCTCGCTTCAAAAGTAGAGCAATGTTCTACTTTTGAAGCTTCGACGGAAGCGTCAGCCAATCGAATCATATGCCAGTACAAGCTCTAGCCAATCAAACCGCTGCTTGTGTGTCTGGGGCGGGAGATTAATGTGATTGCGCGTCCCATTTTCGCCGCTAAAAGAGTGTGCGTGTGTGTGTGTGTGAGGAGCTCCACGGATTGGTCCAATGGGTCCATTTGGGTCGTCGTTACGTCACTTAGTACCAGGAAGAAAAAAAGAAATCTCCAACGAGGCGTTCTGGGGCAGCATAGACAGGTATTTTCTGTGTTAGAGTTTTACTCGCTACAGGGTGTACTTTGAGGGTTTGTGACTTTGCAGACCGTTTAAAAATATAATAAAACCCTTTATTACACACAAGGGGACGGATAATAACCGGAAAAGCATGACATGGGACCTATAAAACATGTTATTTTTGTTTCAGGTGCGTGTCAGTAAAGAGCAGGACCATGTTCTTATTAGTCCAAGAGGTCTGTCTTTCGCTGAGGTGACGGCGGCAAATTTGGTAAGCACAATGACTTAATGTTTGTTGATATTTTCATTATCTTTATAATTGAATAAAGACTGCTTTGTAATTCAATGTTATACATAGCATTGGGTAAACGTTCGTATACACAAACATCACATTTTACAGTAAGTGTGCTTAAAATGTTGTGATTTTACTCGGACTTTACAAAAAGAAAAAACTTTAAATTGAAGGTCATATTAACTGGCATGTGCTCAAATCCCAATTGGACTCCTTACTTTACAGATCAGACTATTACACATATTTGTGTTGTATAGTCTGATGAGTTTGATATTTTTTTGAAATTATGGCTTTTATTTACTTTACATATAAAACGGAGATTATTTTTTTGAGGTGGTTGTGTAAATGTGATTTATGGTGCTGTTAAATTGCTGCTAGACATCGTTGATACAGGTGCATGCCTCCCTTTGTGGGCTGCAAGCATGAAAGCAAATGTTTGGATCGCAGTAAAAATGTTGTGTTTGAAAGGCTTATCTAGTCAAATGGATTGAAGCAAAAATAATTTCTTGGCTGAAAACATGTGATTTTCTGGAGCTTGCACAAACAAGGACCTTTTTAACACAATACACATATAGAAGTAATTTGGCAGCAAACAGCAGGAAAGAATAGACCTCGGACTACTAGGCAAACACAGACGTAAACAATGGAGATTACACAATTTAAAAACGGTACGAGAAAGTCAACACGTAGTCAGGCCTCGAGGATAGACACAGTGTTTTTGTTGTTGATTCATTAATGTACACATAGTTTGCTTGTTTAACCGAAGACTCCACGGGATACCTTTTAATGGTTCAGGCATAATGTATATAATTACTTGCGGGTTGCGTATTTAAAAAAAGAATTCTGTCCTGTTCTAAAATAACAATGACTTTGTTCTTCTTTTTTTCTGCCCTGTGTAGGTGAAAGTGAACATAATTGGTGAGGTGGTGGACCAGGGTTCCACTAATCTGGGTATTGACCTCTTTGGCTTTGCTCCTCATGCTGCCATTTACTCGATGCGCCCTGATGTGAGATGTGTAATCCACATACACACCCCCGCTACAGCTGCTGTAAGTACGCTGCAGGCCGATATTAAATGAGCTCCGTTCTAATCAAAGCGTAAAAGCTGCTGCTAAAAGCTTATTTTGCACAAGAGAGAAAGGGCTGAATTAAAAGTAGCCCCCTGCTACTTATTTTAGACGCAGACACCCTGTAATGTGCTTTTATCCTTTCCTTTGAAGCTGGGCTGTAAAACGTAAAGCACATGATGAACATCGCTGTCAAAACTTTTATTTGCGCCTCATAGGTGAAAAACGTGCCTCTATTTATATGTTAGTGCGTCACACTCTTACTTGCTTTTATCCCACGTTAACAGGTGTCCTCGATGAAATGTGCAATCCTGCCCATTTCCCAGGAGGCTTTGCTTCTCGGAGACGTGAGCTGCTTTGGTTTCCATGGCAGCCTTGATAATAAAGAGGAGAAGGTGGAGTTTCAGAAAGCTCTGGGCCCAACTGCCAAGGTACTGTCAAACCAAGGGACTTCATTAGTGACATGCTCTCTTCTCATGGGACAGAGCAGCCTTTCAACCACTGGGTGGAAGTCATTACTTATTATATTATACTGTGTGCAACTGGCTGTACTGTATATGAGGTCTTTCCTGTGTGTTGGTTAGCACATGTTAATGAGTTATTGTGCATACAGTATAACATAAAGAGATGTGTGTACTCTTACAAACATTTCATGTATTTTTTCGATTTGCAAACCAACTTTAACTAAAAGCATTGTAAAATGAGGTAATTCCTCAATTATGTATCAGATTAAAGACATACATAAAAGGGACACGATATTAGAAAACCCCTTTTAATTATCTCACATTTCATATATCGGTTATCACTTTCATTTTCTGAAAGAAAGACGATAAGATACTACTCTGTACCAGTCTGTTAAATATGAAGCTAAAAGCTGTATAAGATTAGCTTAGCTTAAAGTCTGGAAGCTGGCTGAAAGAGGTCGGCTGGCTCTGTCCAAAGGTAAAGAAAGATCTGTCTCTGAATTAGCTTCAGAGGTGCTGTTAGCTACCAGCCTCTATGCTAAGCTAAGCTATATAGCCTTATATTTAAATGGCACACATCGTCTACAGTCTACACACAATTAAGTATTTGGGGACAGCTTTGTTGGTTTTGTTACTAGTTAAGGAATTCACAGTTCAAAAAAAGGTACAGTGAACATGACATTTTCTTTCATGGACTATTGCTCTGGGATGAACAGATTGTAAGAGCACTGCATGTGACATGTGTTGTGTGTTGACATGAGAATATTTGCTGCTTAAGTCAAATTGATGAATGTAATAAGTGTATCTGGATATTGTTTTATCATGTCTCAGATGGATCATTCAGCTCAAGTGTTTCCTGTATTTTTCAGGTGTTGATCCTGAGGAACCATGGCCTGATCGCTTTAGGGGAAACAGTTGAAGAGGCTTTTCACTACATGTACCACTCACAGCAAGCGTGTGAAATCCAGGTATAAAAAGCTTGATTTCCATTGTTTACGCTACCTCTTCCTGGAAATGACATGTACTTGCAATATTCAGTTCAAATAAATATCTGAATGAGCCCTTGATGCACATTTTACACATTAATCATACTAGAGGGGCATAAATCACATTTCCACAAATGTCAGTGTGTCTAACATGCAATGACAAAAATCATCTTATCTTATCCGTCTCGATTTTGAATCAGACTTGGTTGCAAATAGCAAAGTATCACTGCAGGGCCTTAGCAGCAAATCTGATGTGATATCTACCATACAGAGAGCTTGGAAAATGCTAAATCAAATATGTGCTACAGATCAGAGTTCACGGCCAGCCAGGTGGAACCCTGCAGAGGTTCTAAGAAACTCCTGTTACCTTGTGTCAGGGAGACCGTCGGGGGGTTGTTTATTTATCATTCTGCCGTGTCTGGACTGAATTTTCTTCAATTGTTTTTGGACACATATTGACAGCCTGGCTGACATATTTACAATTATTGTGAAATGAAATCCTACTGCATCTTGGGAGAGATGGGAGAGACAATATGTTGTGAAATTAATGATCTCAGTAGTTAGTGTTTTACATTGCAGAATTATAGTTAATGAATTAGGGAAAACCATCATTGATGTTGCGAAGAATAACTACAGTATGTGGCTCTTTACTACATAAGATATGTAAGGGTATACAAGAATCATTTTGTTGTCTGTTTTTAGGTGAATGCTATGGGGTGTTCAGGCGGCGTGGATAATCTCGTTCTCCTGGACAGAGAGAAGTTCAAGCCCCTGACTCAGGGCGCGTTCGCTGCCGGGTTAGTGATGGACAATGAGGTCAAGTGGAAAGTGGGCGAGGCCGAACTTGAGTCCCTCATGAGGATGCTGGACAACCTGGTAGGTGAACCCTGACCTGTGCCTATTACCTATGATGCTTTGAGTTTCCTGTTTCAGGCGCTTCCTCTGGAAGTCTTGATTAGAGAACACAATGAAACCAGATATGTTTTTGTAAATGTAATCTGAAAAAAGTGGAACATAGTGCTCCATGAAGGCAGTGTAATATTTTTTCTCTACAACTACAGATTCTATTAATGACAAAAACATGTCAAACCATGTTTTTTGTATCTGTGGCCAACATGCTGTCTGCAGGTGTTGTTTCTGTACAGTGCTGCACTTCTGTCAGCTTCATCCCCACTATTCTAACCGCACAGCTAATGACCAGGCCCTGTCATGTTCTGTGGACTGGACGCAGCCGATGTCAGGCTGTGTCTTCCTGAGTTTGCTTCTCTCGATAACAACTGTAGCTGGAGTGGGTTGCAGCTGTGTTAGCTCAGTGTGATCATAGCCCGCCCCCTCCTCTCCATCATTGCTTCCAGATGGTGAGGCGTGCTGTGGGCAGTCACATCCACACAGACCACACAATCACTTAGTGCAAGAACTCTAGTGTACTCAATTTAGGAATCAGATTTGGCGTTTTCTCCAAGATTGTAAAGTATGGCGCTGGGTGAAAAGGCCAGAGCTCTCACTTCAACAGGGGTACCAGTGTCCTTGGATTCTCACTATTTCTATTTTATTTGTATTTATTTGCACATGTCAAAACATTCTCTTGCACTATTTTCTCTGCTTTATGTCCTATATATTATTCATGTTGCACTATTGGAGGAGCCTGTGACTTAGGTTGTCCATTGCCATATCTATACTGTAGCTACTGTGCACATGAAGATAAAGCCTTGAATCTTGAATTTGCTAGTCAGAATCAGAAACGGGTTTATTGCCAGGCAGGTTCACACGTACGAGGAATTTGACTTATATCATGGTGCATACATACAATTTAAAACAAAAATCGAGTTGTTCTGAACGTGGTGATAATCTCTATGATAACTAGCGTCTATAGCTGAAAGGGAATACAGATACTGACCTGGTGCTTTAAGCTATTGTTTATAACAATGAATATGTAAATTGAGCATATAAAAATTGTTGTTCCTCATACCATTTGGAAACTGTGCTTCTGGTGACAGTGAACAACACTGTGAATTAATGATCAAAGCCCAAAGCAGTGATCATTTTCCGTTGCAAACTTGTCACATTGCCTGTGAGAAAATGCCAATTTTGATTGTAGCGTTGTACTGCCGGCTCCAGTTCTCATCGCTTTTCTAGTCGTCTCTCTCATCTTTGATGTATTGTTAACAACACACTCCTTTAAACCAAAGTTTTATCTATCCCCTCTGAAACTGGGCACATCTGCAAAAAACGCTGTTTGTATATACAGTGTTGTTTAAATATTTAGAAGCATTGTGTAAGTGGATCTTGGGTGGCCTGAACATCCTTTGAGTTTTATATCTTTTGTAGTTGATAGTTCTTATTTAATGGATTGCGAGGGGAAACTGAAGAACAGTTAAAACTACTGTGAACAATTAGACGTAAGGCAAAGAAAAACTGCTGAAGTAATGTCTCCACTTTGTGTGATCTTCTAGGGATACAGAACAGGCTACTCGTACAGGAACCCCATCGTCCGTGAAAAACCTCGCTCTAAGAACGATGTGGAAATCCCCGCCACGGTGTCCACGGCCCCCCCGGAGGACGGTGAGCTGGGTCTGCGTAGCCCCTTCAAGTTTATGGCCCAGAAACAGCAGAGAGAGAGGACCCGGTGGCTCAACTCGCCCAACAGCTACTTGAGGGTCGATGTTCCTGAACACTCACCCAGTGGGGACGTCAGCCCCAGAACCAGGACCATGGTGCGTGCGTTGATTCTCATGTGGAGCGGAAACAAGAAATCAAATAATCTTACCCATGCTGTTTTGGTCTCTAAAGTTGGTCTTAAAAATTGTTATCCGATACTCTTTGTATTATCCTGCCCTCTTGTGGCCTGTTCGCTAAATACTGATAAATACTGATCTTTATTCCTCAATTTGCACTAATTATTTTTTCTCAGTGGATGAAGTCTTCAGAGCCAGGCAATAACATTGGCACACCAATAAAGATCGAGGACCCAAACCAGTTTGTCCCTCTCAACACTAATCCCACAGAGGTTTTGGATAAGAGGAACCGGGTCAGTGGAAACATCACATTTTTCATGTCATAATTATCAATACTAATGACTTAATTTGTATAATTCTTATTGCCTGTGTTATATCATGATCAAAGCTGATATTGTAAAAATCAGTTTCAAACTAAAATAAACTATTAAAACATTGCATTCTGTATGATAAACTTATGGCATAGAAACTGGAATAAGATTTTTTTTTTTATAAATCAATACTGATCCTCATGCTCTGATTTCGCTTGTAAAATGACAACATATATTAGTCCCTTATGAATTTTTTTTTGAATCGCTTTGTTGACCAACTATTAACCAACTTATCAAGTCTACTAGCTGATGATGTTGATAAACCATGAAGAAATCTACTATCATTGTCTGTGTTGTTGTGTTCTGTGGTGTTTACACAAGTATGTCGGACATGCCTCTGGTCTGCATTTGTAGTGTCATGGTATTATAATATTGTATGAAATGTCAAAGATTCCTGAAGTTTAATATGATTTTTGTTGAATTCATTTATCCAGATTAAAGAACAGCACAGAGGTGACCTGATGACTTCCGGACCAAAGTCTCAGCTACTAGCAGGCATTGTTGTAGACACCGTAAAAGGACCAGTGAGTACATTTATCATTTTCCAAAGTCACTGGTGCAATAAAACTGCCTGACACACAATATGTCACTGTATTGATTTTTTCTCAATTGCGCTGGCAAGATTTTCCAAAACACTGCATCAGAGTGTTATAGAAAATAAAACACTAAGAATAAACTGTTTTTATTCTGAGCTCTACGCCACAACTGTCACTTTATCAACAAGTTCATCACCCACACAAAAGGGGAGACACTTTTTGCATAGATAACATGTTCTCAACCAAAAGACAAAAAAAGAAAGCCAATGTTAGATTCCATCAAGTACAGAAAAGTATGACCACCGATATATGTTGGATTATTCCTTTGAATAATGTGTTAATGCCTAAGCCTCCTATATTGTGCAACAGTCCCTTAGTTTCAGGGTTAAGTCATTTTAACTTAACAGTTGAGATCCTTTTCAGTCTGACCAACAGGGGGAACATGTGGAACAGGAACCAGAGACTTCCTCATACCTGACAACCTCACAGGGCCCTTTACTAACATTAAATCCCATAAGCAACACATTATACGTATATCATGTGATCATAAAGAGAATTCTACACGACTAGCAATATTAAAACTGTCAATGTGACAGAAGACACTGAAATTGTGTATTCTCCTTTAGTTCCTTCCATAAGACATCCAAACAAACAATAACCCAATTACAAAAGTGAAAGATGTTGTTGCTGAAAACAGCTGGCTGATATCATTGTAATGATTTACATTGATTTTGATGGCGGAGGTTAATGCAATCACAGATGGAAATGAAGACATAAGATAAGAATATAAAAAGCATCCAGAAATGCATAAACCAACCTACAACATACATTTCTCTGAGATCTGAGGATTGCACACAAGATTTTTAAAAGTTCGATTTGTATGTGTGCCAAAGCATTGCAACCAATGTAAACATCACAGTCTGAAGAAGAAACATTCTGCTTTGTTCCATCAGCAATTATTTATATTTAGTTTACTCAAAAATGCATTACATCAGTTGTCCAAAAATCTTTTTTTATCCTCTTCTGTCAAACAGGCTTTCATCATCGAGGACGAAGAGCAGACTCGCTCTCTTCCCCCCAACCCTTTCAATGAGCTCACAGAGAAGATGCTGGAGGAATACAAGAGCCTGGTGGAAAGAAAGCAGCTAGGCCAAGAAGGTAGTCAGACGCTTTCGTTAGCATTTCAAAGCATCAATGTGCACCATTGCTCTTGTGAGGCACGGAAAACCTCTCCCTAATGTAATCCTACTTGGGTTTATACAGCTCATATCTGACATCATCCCCTGTAGATTATGAGTGTGTGATGTACTGAAGTTAATCCTCTGCGGTCCCAGAGGTCATTAAAGAAATTGAGATGGAATGACAAAGCTAATATTAAAAACTTAACAGCAATCTCTGACTTGCCAGGCCACCCATTAAATGTAGAATTAGGAGGAATTCTTGAAGTTTTTAAATGAAAAAAGACACAAACATCTATAAACGAATTGCAATTACTTGATATCTTAATGATTATTTGTTTATAATGCTAATATTGTAGCTTCATATTTAAACACGTTTGCTGTACTTATTGCATCCCCATAAAAGCAGTCTCATTAGCCTGTTGTCAAGGCAGTTGAAGGTCATTACCAAGCAATGGCTTCTTCCTGTCTCGAGGAAATGTTCTACCTCAACTCCATTCACTGAAACGAGGATATTCCTGTGAAAATGCCTGCACAAGAAAAGTGTCAGTTAATGGTTTCACTCTTGCTGCAAAGACATTGCTCTAGTCAATCTACTTGTGTTTTAGTTATGGCAGCAGACAAGAAAAAAGGTGTGTAGGAGAGATAGATTTCTACTGCTGTATATTAGACTGGCACCTTTGTCTTGGAACGCATTGGCTAAATAATGTAACAATGTTCTTTACCATCTAGTGTTTGCTTTTTTACTTTGGAATGCTAGCAACATGTGTCGAAAGATGTTAAAGGTCCCATGTCATGCTTTTCCGGTTATTACCTGTCCCCCTGTGTGTTATGAAGGTTTTGATGCATGTAAACGGTCTGCAGAGTCAAAACCCTCAAAGTACACCCTGTAGCGAGTAAAACTAACACAGAAAATACCTCTCCAAAACGCCTCGTTGGAGATACGTCACTGTCCATTGATTCTTCCGGGTACCGCATGATGTCATGCATTACCCGGAACCAAATGCACCAATCCGTGGAGCCGTTACGTTAAGCCCCCGCTGGTCCAAATTGACCAATCCACGGACTTCCTCACACACACACTCAGTGCAGGCAGCTCTGCTGATTTCTCCTCCCTGGCTGCAGGCTGATAACAGACAGTTGGGATCGCGGCAAAATTCTCTCTGCAGACCCATTCTCACAGCGTTTATCAACCTTTTTCTTACTCAATATCAAGCCACACTTATTGTTTTTACTTCGGCTGTGACTTTGTCTGTGCTCAGGGTGAGTTTGGCTGTGTTTCGCTGTCGCTAAACAAGGAAACCACACCTCCACGGAGCTCAGCGCGATTCACAACGTCCCGACCAATCAGAGCACACTGTGCTCACATGGACTTTACTTTTTAACATTAAAGTCCTGCCAAGAGTGAAACATGTTTGCCTCTGCAAACAGTGAACATTCTGATTGCCATAAATCAGTTCATCTAACATTAGTCTCACTCCCATCAACATACTGGCTCTAATGAATGACTGACCCCTGATGACCTTTATCCGTTTACAGAAGATGATGATGCCACTGATGCGGAAGAGATGACCACCTTTGATGGCTCTACTATCTCCCTCTCCCTCTCTCCATTAATGACGCCGATTAAACAAGGTAATTAGTCAATAGTCATTGGAGTCGATAGCAATAGCTGCTTGTTTGGTTCTGTCTTTTATATCCATCTGGTGTCATCTATAAAAGGGTGTGTGTGTGTGTGTGTGTGTGTGTGTGTGTGTGTGTGTGTGTGTGTGTGTGTGTGTGTGTGTGTGTGTGTGTGTGTGTGTGTGTGTGTGTGTGTGTGTGTGTGTGTGTGTGTGTGTGTGTGTGTGTGTGTGTGTGTGTGTGTGTGTGTGTGTGTGTGTGTGTGTGTGTGAGAGAGTACTTCCTGTGCACATCCCTCTCGGCTGACATTAATTTATCTTTTCACAGACATAATACCCAACGGGAAAGACCACTTAGATGAGACGGACGAGGATCTAAGCATTGAGGTATCAAAGCTGAGTGTGAGCACTTCAGAAACGGTGGAAATCTCCATTACATCGAATGAGAAGACAGGTGAGGCTCAGACCCCGGAGAGCCAAACCAAGTCCCCCAAGAAGAAGAAAAATAAATTCCGCACACCTTCGTTCTTGAGAAAGAGTAAGAAAAAGAAGGATGAGAAAGAAAAAGCAGAAGCCTGAGGGGAGCAACTGTAAAAAACAAAACAGTAATAAGTGTTTTGCTAGGAAAACATCAGAATTGCCTTCTTAATTTGCAGCTTGTTGAAGGGAAGTGAAATAAGAGGAAATACTTTAATTTAGTCAGCTTGTCTCCAATGACTGTTGTTTTTACACAGCTTCCTACATTCACAGCTATTATTTCATGTGAAAATGATTCCGAGAAGTGCCAGCAGATGGTAATGTGGACGTGTTTTTGTCCTGCGAGGATTTGATATTGATCACTCCTGAAGGGCTCAGTAAAATGAAATCAAATGAAAAGTGAACATAAAACTGCATATTTGTAGTCTTTATTACCCATATTTTTAATGGGGTTTCAAAATGGAAATCAAAGGTTATGAAAATATCAGATTACAGTTACGTATTTGTGATATCTTTTTGCACAAATTCATTGTTGAATGTATACTGAAAGCTAAGGAAATTGTTTAACAATTTAAAAATGTAACAATCACACAGGTAGTGTAACAATGGCTAAGCATAACAAGGTTTTACAACATTCAGCCTCTTCAAAAGTACGATTTGTATCTGAATCTAGTCAAAGTTATGCTATCTTGTAATAATATATGTTGATTTATATTATAGGTATTACAATATAGTGTTTGATAGTTAAATACATGATTTTATAGTCTTTAAATATTTACTTTACCTACTACTCTTATACTAAACATGCTGTAATTGGTAATTCTGTAATATTTCATATTGTTTTTACATTGACGTCAGTGGTATTGTTCCCATGGTTGCTGCTTTATGGTAATTGTGACAAGGAATGGACTGACTAACAGAAAGAGCCCAGTAAAGTGAGGAATGTTGCATATTGATGTTTTTGGGTGACCAAGTTTGACATTTACAGAATTGAAAGAACATCAATGCTTGTTTGGACGTTGACAATGAAAGTGCCAAAGCCTGAATGGCAGGAAGTTGAAAGTGATGGACGTTTTGATTCATAGTGTCAGTTGATGGCTGTATGCTGTGGGACGCTTGTCTTCATCGCCACTGTTAGTGTGATATAAAGTATATTAGAGGATTACATATTTACATCCCAGTCAATAATGTGAATGATTTGTTTTGACCCAAAGGGCGTGAACTCTTTGCCTTTGTAAATAGTTTGTATTTGTGAAGTTATTTTGTTAAGCTAAACCAAATGTTAAACAATGAAACTTAGAAATGTGACAGTACAATCTAATAACACTATTTTAACACGTCTTTTATGGTATTTTTTATTCACCCTTATTAAGCTCCCCATTTAGTGAACATGCACAGCGCACTGTGTTTACAAATTGTATTTACTTATGTAATGTGCTTGTATTTTCCTGCATTGTTTACATATACTGAACAAAAATATAAACGCAACACTTTTGTTTTTGCTCCCATTTTTCATGAGATGAACTCAAAGATCTAAAACATTTTCTATATACACAAAATAACCATTTCTCTCAAATATTGTTTATAAATCTGAAAAAATCTGTGATAGTGAGCACTTCTCCTTTGCCGAGATAATCCATCCCACCTCACAGGTGTGGCATATCAAGATGCTGATTAGATAGCATGATTATTTCACAGGTGTGCCTTAGGCTGGCCACAATAAAAGACCACCCTTAAACATGCATTTTTGCTTTATTGGGGGGGTCTGGGGGGTCCGAAAACCAGTCAGTATCTGGTGTGAGGGTTAGGATTAGGGTTAGGGTTAGGATTAGGGTAATGTTGTGAATCGAGTGGCCTGTGTTCGTCGTCCATAACATACGCCTGCCCATACCATAACCCCACCACCACCATGGGCCACTCGATTCACAACATTACCCTAACCCTAACCCTAATCCTAACCCTCACAACAGATACTGACTGGTTTTCGGACCCCCCCAGACCCCCCCAATAAAGCAAAAATGCATGTTTAAGGGTGGCCTTTTATTGTGGCCACCCTAAGGCACACCTGTGAAATAATCATGCTGTCTCTTGATATGCCACACCTGTGAGGTGGGATGGATTTTCTCGGCAAAGGAGAAGTGCTCACTATCACAGATTTTTTCAGATTTATGAACAATATTTGAGAGAAATGGTTATTTTGTGTATGTAGAAAATGTTTTAGATCTTTGAGTTCATCTCATGAAAAATGGGAGCAAAAACAAAAGTGTTGCGTTTATATTTTTGTTCAGTGTAGCTATCTGTATCGCCTGGGTTTTCTCCATGGGGCTTTACATTACAGTCACTGTTGAAGTCAGTCTTTCTAAAATGGCCTCCCACCTGATGTAATAAAAGCTCAGATATGTTTCGATAACTGTTTTATTGCTCTCTTGCTTATTGACTCAAAGGTATATGACGTTAGCATTTATTATCTTTACTCAAATACAGTTTAAACATTGAGAAGGTTTCTTATGTTGTTGGTGCATTTATTTGAGCCTGATGTAGTTGTGCAGCTCTATCTAATTATATCCAGTTTGAAGACACTACACGGCCCCCCTCAAGCACAGAATAAAGCTTTCTAGAAAAACTACACAGCCTCCCCTTTTATTTTTAAACCAGCGTACCCCTAAAACAATACAGTCTGTTGAGCAATAATTGACCGTGTGAAGCTGTATAATCAGTCTTCGGTCATGATATGAATGGGTGTTGTCATGGTAATCCACTGAGAGGGGGCTGTGGAGACAAAGAGGGGATTTGGTGTCTCCAACAGGTGTTCATGTTGGGGGAGTGACAGGATCTATACCTACACCACCCCCAACCCATATACACACCTCTCTTAGGAACTGAAAAACATAAGATGAGGCCAAAAGGCGGTGCATTTAATTGACAGTAAAAACCACTAAATAAAATAAAAAAATCTTATGGAATAAGACTTGGTTATGAGCATTTAGTGTAAAAAATAAATACATTGTCAGCTTGTTGAAGAGACGTGAACAAGGGAAACGACTATAATTCAGTCAGAAAGTCTCCTGGGACTGTGTAATTTTCTAACTGCTTCCTACAGTATACTCACAGCTATTATTATGGGGAGTGACAGGATGTATATGCACCACCCCAAACCCATATACACACATCTCCTATAGGATTCCAAAAACAGATAAGACGAGGTCAAAAGTTTGTGCATTTAAATGAACTTAAAAACGAAATAAGTAAAAAAGACATATATGAGCAATTACATCATTATGAGCAATTACAATGAAAAAACGATGTGTTCTGCTAGATAAGCATCTGAATTGCTTTCCTAATTTTCAGGTTGTGGAAGAGGAGTCTCCCGGGACTTCCTATTCTCAGCTATAATTTGGGTGACAGGATGTATTCCTACACCACCCTGACTACACACCTCCCCTTAGAGATAACTACGAGAAGATGAGATAAAAAAAAAAGTATTAGGTTTATTTGAACATGACCAAATAAATAAAAAAACTAAACATTTGATTTTGAAGTAAAACATAGCTACTTATGCTGAACATAAAGATTGACGGTTAAAAGGAACACATTGCTGGATGGAATGAGTTAATTTAGTTTCCTCTAATCATGGGAATGACAGACAGGCTTTTAAAAATAACCTTTGTTTCTCTCTTTCCTATTATCTAAAATGCATGACTACTGCCCGGCTCCAAACTTGTTATCTGAACAATCCCTTTAAATGTGGCGATAACAAAGCTTAGCGCTGAGCTCCTGACAGTGCTAAGGAGCAGCTGACACACGTCTGGCCTGCCGGAGTGTCCTTCTGCTGTGACCTCAGGGCAAAGTGCACCCATTGTTTCCAAACAACAGGGGACGGCTGCAGCACAATGCTTAATCTGAGCTCATCTTGTAGACCACCAGCACGTGAGAGGAGAGCATCAGCAGGATAGATAGCACCTGATGAAAAATATATATTCCATTTCAACAAAATCCCAAATGCTTACTATTCCCTGCTGTTTGGCACATTCTTTCATAACACACACACACACACACACAGCAGCGTCGTGTGACTTTGCCTTCTCTGTGACAGCGGAGCCACCGGTGTAATCCTCAGGCTTTTCAGATTACTCCAGTTGGGGTCACATTCTACACCAACCTACAGTGGGTCAGCTTTCCATGCCGGCGCTATCAGCGTGCAGCTCGTACAGTCGGTCAGCTGCACACATCCTCTCTGCACAGAGGAGCTTTTCCCTGCTGAACTCTCTGCCCATGTCACACTATCTTTTTCTGTCCCTTTGAGCAAATGGGCAGCAAAAGATAGGATGATATTGGATATTACAGTTGTATTGGCATTTCGGAAAGATGCTCTAGTAACAAGAGACTAAAAGTAGTAAAATGCATACTAGAAGAGAAAGTATTCCAAAAATAGTCCTGTATTTGTTGGTTTTAGACGTCTTTTAGGGCTTCATGATTATTATAAATTAATGAATTGCGCTTATTTTTGACTAATATTGCAAGTGCAATACATTTTGTATTGTAATATCAGAGGCAATAACCATTTTGGAACATTATTCACATTATAATTGAAAAATATATTGAAATGTTCCTGGTATGACTTTTAAGAGGATCTCTACCAAAAAAAAGATTGTTCTTAGATTACCCAGACTTCTCTGTTTACCAAAATACTCAATTCAGAATGAAATTATCACATATTTAGCATTTAGGAAATATTGCTCCTACTGGGATTTGTATATTGCACGTCTCTATATTGAGATTTCTATCAAATTTAGATTTTTTTTAATGTAGTCCTAACACCTTTGAATCAGAATTTGAGCATGCTTTTTCACTACAGACTTTCTGTTTCAGACCAGGACTGTCTGTGAGTGTCAGGCCTTGCCAGGCAGCTGAAATAGACTCCATGGGAGGGTGTGCTCTCTCACAGGCGTCCGTTACAGGCCACATCTGCAGCGGGCCAGCCATCTGCACCCATTGTCTGAGAGGCACAACACAGCCCTGCACGCATGGCTAGCCTTGTAAAGGCAGGCCCTTTCCACTCTGTCCTCCTCCTTCCCTCAGCGTGTGGGGAAGAAATGACTTCTTAATAAGTCAAAAGGAACAGCAGGAGTAGAAAATCAAGCTAAGAGTAAACCAAATGTCATGGTTCGTTTTGCAAAGGACAGGTAACTTAAAAGATCAGTAAAATATGGTCGCTTTAACTATGAATTATGTTGTCCACTGAATCCGCACCTGCTTAGTATGACATTAACCATAATCTCACTGGTTTATTTTCTTGGTATCGCCATTTATTGTTGTAGAATGGAAAGAATATATTCAAATCCAACCTGATAATATGTGAAAACAAAGTGGTCTACTCTACTAAAAAGACAGGGGAAAACAATGGGATTATCAAAGTCCAAATAACCTCAAACTACCTCATACATTTTATTAATGTATTGCATTCACACTATGGGTAAAACACCCCTTCATTTGGGATACAGTGAGCAAGCAAATTGCCTTAAAGTAGCATTTAATAGACTAACCATTTATCTCTGATATACTATCCATACTGATACATCCTCATACTGTATATGGCCATGTGGTCTAAATGCTTTTCACTTTCCAACAACTATGCTCACATACATTCAGACAAAACAGTGTGCATATTGATAGCAGCTTAAATTTGTAAAATATATCCAGATGACGTTAAATGAAATAAAGAAGTGTTGAAGAGCAGGCATTATGTGTGTTATTTGTTATTCTCCTAGTGTATTGATAATGAGGATGTATTATGGCACAGTTAACAATGAATGCAATGTGAATGCGTTAGTGGGAGGGATTATCCACCAAGTAGGGCAAGTGGCTGAGTATGAAGACTGCAATTCCATCGAGCCTATTTCATTTCAGTCCGACGCTCAGAGCACAGACGGGACAAGGAGAGCAATTCAGCGCTGCTTTTTTGTCCAAGTCCCCCCCACAAAAAAAGCCTAAAGTGAAAATGGTAAAGTACATGCGACAGCACAGCGAGCTGAAACTCGAAGAGGTTCTGTCGGAGTCTGATGAGTCCATGGACCAGCAGGATTTTGGAGAATTGTCCGACTATTCTTTCAGCGACGTTTTATACTCCAAATGTTCCGCAATGGACCAAATCGGCACTTTCATGAAGAACGTGCAAGTGCTGCTCGATGCAGCAAATTACATAGAAAATGTCGAGAAGAACAACGGAAGTAAGTAAACACGGGCAGCAGGGGATATTAACACGTAATGCGCCGAGCAGACAACAAAAGAGGCGAAGGCGACAAAAGACGCGCAGCGGACAGATGAGCTGGCCCGGCAGCAGCCAATGATAGTTCACCTGCTACTGATAAACTGTAGTGGAATCGACCGTATACACGAAATATCCACAGTCGAAAATAAGTTGAAAATTGCCTACATAAATTCAGGAAATTGCATCTCCAGAGACTGATTTGATTGCAAGCCTTAAGCCAAATTATCTTCTGCTCCCTTTAAAACTGGTTATCTGCAGAGGCTTCATCGAACAAGCACGATCATTCATTATTAAAGATCTAAAGGCTTGCATAAGGGCACATTTTAGGTGAATTCAAGCAGCCTATTAGCCTATATTTTGTTCTAGTTTTATTTTTATATGAGACTTGTAATTCTCTATTTAATCTTTTATATCGGTTCGACTGCAGCTCAATTCACGCTTATCCCATGCATTGAGATAGCCGATCGCATCAAAGTTAAATATTGAATCCAAGGTCCATATTTCATATAAAACCAGCGATTTAGAGTTTATTTCCTCAACATTTCCAATTCAAGAACCTCCTATCATTTACAGGAGCAGCTGCTGCTTCCTTGTATGTGTTGTTCACATGGTTTCCACATGGAACAAATTGTAAAGTTGTCATTGGTCCGCACACATGTTCCCAGCACGAGAGTCACGGCAGACAGCCAATCACAGCCAGGTTCACGTCTGACGTCGGATGTTACTGGGAAGGAGGGTTCAAGGGAACTGTATGCATTTTTGAGAACAGGAAGAAAACTAGAATATAAATGTGTCTTGACATGTGGCTGTATTGATATTAGCATTTTTAAGAAGGGTTGTGAGTTTTAATTATTTAAGTAAATCCTTGGATGTTTTGCCACATATTTAAATGTAATTTAGAATTCAGGTCGCATCAAGTGTTCAAGTCTAAGCCATCGTGAAGCCTTTTACTTCTATCACATTGGTTAAAAATATGTAAAATGTATTTTAATAAAATGTTTATTTTTCATCACCAGAATGTGAGCATGGTTATGCTTCAACATACCCGGACACCGAGACTGCACATCAACAGAAACAGCGTAAATTCAAGAACAGGAAGTTGGACAATATACACAATAGGTAAGTTAAAGTGTTCAAAAATATCCCTCAAAATAAATATATTCCAAATTATTACAATGTGTCCTGTGTGTACAGAATTGTCATTAGTAAGCTATTTTTTTTAACATTAAATGATAAGTATGGTGTATAGCAATATGTACTCCACTATTATTTTACATCACTATTGGGGATAGGTTTTTAAATATAGATTTACATATTTCGTATTTTGCATCATTAGGACTTGTCTAACAGTTTTTTTACATGTTTATAATTTAAATAGGTCAGCACACAATGAACTGGAAAAAAATAGGTGAGTAAACTACATTGAAAATATTATTTATATGCATGTTTAAAACACTCACTTGAAAGGTCAAGATTACTCTAAGGGAACATGGACAAGAGCACAATGAATATGAAATGTAGGCACTGTGGGTAATCATTTAAGATTTCTATGACCATTTACTTAAATATCTTCAGCATTTTAACTGCTTTAGCAAATGGATGTTCACAGGGAGTCTATCTAAAGAGCCTGCTGCCTCAAAATGGAGCTTCAAGCTGATAAACCAAAAGCGTACTACATTCTTTCAGCTTTGCATATCTTGGTGCATACCATTTTCAAACGAGATGCACTGCAGGCCTATAAATCATCTTATTATCACCATAGAACTCACAAGAAAGGCATCTTTATCACCATTGGTGTATGATTGCAGAAATCATTTTGCATGGCAAATAAAAGGATGATGTAATGCAGCAGCAGCAGCAGCAGCAGCTGACATTTCCCCAGTCAGCAAATGGGAACCGTCTGTTTACAGGCTCCTTCCTGAGAGAGTGTCATGCGCAAATCTAACAGTAGCTTGCTTCTATCGCCCCAGAATGAGGAAGCCTCTGCTTGAGCTAGACATAAATGTCAGAACACGTTTATCCTTACGATCCCAGATAATCTCCAAAAGCACACCAAGTTTGTGTGAATCTTGGTTTGAGCGATGCACTGAGTTATTAGAAAAATGGCATCTTCAAATGCAAGGCTTATTTCATATCAGGCTATTTCAGACAACAAAATGGTTGCCAATGCAGACAGAAGAGATGACATCATAACTTGACCTACATTTTACTCACTTATCTGAAAGGACAGCGAGTGTCCTCCGCCAGTTACTGCATTTGGTCAGACCACAGGCCCAGAGGCCTTGGTGGATCAGAATCAGTATTGAGCTGACCTCAGCAGTTTTACAATCTGGGGCCAGACCGATCTATACAGTTTTGCAAAGGAGTATGATAACTAACTACAAAAATGGATAAACAAATAAATCAAATGCTTGAATATCATGATTATTACATTGCGCATCCCAGATGTATAATGTTATTATAATTAGAATCGATCCAATCCAATAGGGATTTGCCTCAACTATTACAACACTAATCAAATTGGATAAGAGGGATATATTATAATCTGACTTAATCCGGATCAGTGCAGAGGAAAATAATATATTAGTCTGGAAATTCATCTCGCTGTCTGCATAATTGCTTCACAATGCATATTACTCCATGCACGCTGTCTCTTAAGAGAAATGACCCATCTTGATTGTCTCCCCCAACAGACGAGCACATCTCCGCCTGTGTTTGGAGAGGTTGAAGTCCCTCATCCCTCTGGGGCCAGACTGCAGTCGGCACACCACACTAGGACTGCTTAACAAGGCCCAAGTACACATCAAGGTGAGGTGCCCATGCTACCATCATCGGATAAAGGGCTACGTTGTCAATTTCTGTGCTCAAAGTTAATGACTTAAACATATTTAAATACTGCTTCCACTATTTCACCCACATGGTAATGGTTGGTAATACCAGTTAGGGAAAGTATGAGTATCAACCTAAAATTCCTGAGGCTGAATTCAACAAAAGACTAAAGCAGCTAAATTGAATTGAGCCAATTTATTTCTTTGCTTTTTCTTTTGTGACTCAAAATGCCATCATCTATTCTAACATAATGGATTTTTACGCTCACACCTTTCACTCACATATATTGAATTAAGAGATATCTAGATGTTCCCTTGAGTAAAACAATGTTTGATGTCATATTGACAGCAAATATAGATCGGAGGTACAACAGAAGATGACTTTGACCTAGCACCCATTCGATTTTTATCTGGGACCTAATCTAATCCATAGTGATGGTTTACAAAAGGCTGACCAGTCAATATACTGATCCTGTTTTTATTTTTAGAACAAAATTGTATGTTAGTCTCTTCCAGTAGCTCTCACCCTAGGTGGCCCTAGGAGTATGTCTGAACTGCAAATATGATTCTGTGACATTAAAGCATCCAAGACTCAACACTTTGACCCCCTGGTGGATGCAGTCTAAGCCAGATCAGATATTTTTGGGGAAAAATCTGATTTTCTCAAGCTATGTCTGGGCAGACTCCAGTAATGGGATACAGTAGGGATGACTGTGGGCTACAATATGAAAGCAATCCTCGCAACAATCTTTAATTTTATTACAGCAGGGGAAATGGATTGAGTACCTACTATATATTGTCAACTGTTGACTT
Source organism: Notothenia rossii (assembly GCF_949606895.1). Classification (NCBI taxonomy): domain Eukaryota; kingdom Metazoa; phylum Chordata; class Actinopteri; order Perciformes; family Nototheniidae; genus Notothenia; species Notothenia rossii. The sequence goes on from NC_136909.1 coordinate 76,632,454, forward strand.
TGGACCTGCCTGTTTGAAGTCCAAGAAATGTGGTCCCTGAAAGCTGCTGTGTTTTATGTTTGGAACCAGAGGATGTGTAGGACAGTAAAAGGGTAGAAAATGTGCAAACAGCATTTTCTTACAAGGAAGTTAAGTTGTGGGAAACGTACTATCCTTTTTACGCTATGCCTTCAAGCAAATATAATCCTTATGCAACAGTCCTTTGGAGAATCAAGTAGAAAGATTAACCATGCCTGGAAACTCATACAATACGTTACTGTGCAAAACTATAACACAGTATGTCTTATTTTGTTAAATGTATCAAAGTTGAGAAATCACCACAAAGCTCTAAGGCACACTCTTAACCAATTAAAAGGCCTAATACAGGATGTTGTTGCTTCTTTTTGGAATAATCAGCAGAACAGCGGCCTTAAAAATGTTTTTCCTACAGCAGTAAATATTGCATACATAATTTGAGTAATTATTAATATGCTACTGCAGCGGAATTACATTATAAGATGTGATGATTGGGATGAAATGATTAAATGACTGAGGTTCAAAGTTCACCTTCAGGGCTTTGGTTTTATATTAACTTTTCACACATAGTTAAGTGTGCCATTTGTGATTGTCGTTTGAGGCATTTAGGCAGGCTTTATTTAGATTTGCTATTAAATAAAACACCGATTCTATCGTCGTATTTAACTTGAATCCAATGGGCACGTCCTTATGCGTTAAATATTTAATTAGAAGGCACAGGGGGGCGTCACATTTGATGGTAGCTACAACTAAATATTAACGTCACATCACTGCACCCGAGACGAGTTCACCATCCTCTCATGCATATAGTATATTAATCATAAGGAACATCTAGAGAAGTGCGTCCATCACGGTTTGCTTGAATTGCTAAGTAATGAATGTAAACACTAAATGTGCCAGGTTGGTTCTGATTGTTCTGATTACCTTTACATCAAAACGAAATCATTAACTGTTTTTGCATTTTCCTTTTTCTTCAGAAACTCGAAGAGACGGACCGGAGGAGTTTGCACCAGCTGGAGAATTTGGAGAGGGAGCAGAGGCACCTGCAGAGGCAACTCTCCCAGCTTCAGCCTCATGGAGACTGGGAGAGGGTCCGTAAAGACAGCCTGGGCTCCCGCATGGACTTTGACCGCTCAGAGTCTGACAGAGGTTAGTTTCGGATTAAGATCGGTTACCCAGGGGCAAGCTTTGTAATCTAGGACTGCACAATTCATCTATTTTAAATATGCATTTTATATAACAGTTCAGTGTATTCGATGGCCTCTACTGTAACCTAAAATATTTGGGGCTAATATTCGTGTATTTTTTCATATAGCAAAGAATATTGCAGAGAAAGTAATAATGTTAGAAAAAAATAAAAATAATCCTGACCTCAATATGACTCATAATGGGCATAAATATAATGTTTGTGCATCCCTACTTTAGAATATAATTATGGTTTGTCACCATATTCACTCAATTACAAATATGTGTCCTTGCATGATTCAGAAAATTAATGTTCTTTTTTTTTTTTTTGCAGAAGAAGAAATTGAAGTTGATGTTGAAAGCACTGAGTTCTCCCATGGAGAAATGGACAGTGTGAGCACCAGTGGGGCGAGCGACCTGGATGACCACAGCAGCCGGCAGAGCACGGCCAGTGACGAGGGCTACTCCACCTGCAGTCTAAAACTGGCTTTCTCTGCTTAAAGCACCAGCCTATATGTTCACATCAGCTGCAGTCTTTTATGGCTTTCACCTTTCAAAGTACCAGCCAAAAGCTCCACTCTTTTCTGCAGTTTAGGTTAGCTGTCATCAGAAGAACAACCCGTCTCAATCCCACTTATACCTGACAAATCCAACATCTACACCCAATGAACCAGCCTTAAGGTCAACTCAGTCTAAACGCTGAAAACGTCTCCTTCCAAAATACCTGTTAGAGGTGCTCTTCTACATCTGTCTGAAACATTTAACACTATCGCCTCAAATGTAATTTCGTAAGCTTATAATACAGTATCCTCAGTTTAAGACTGGCCCCTCGCCTGAATGTCCCTTAACCGATTACCAGCTTCAAATGAACCATACCTGCAAGACCCATTACCCGTACCAGTGTCCACCACTGAAGAGGAAGCTCTACCTTTAGCCAAGATGACCCTCTCAAACCAGCAAAAAAACTAAAACCCCAATACCAGCTAGAAGTTCACCATTGGGAACATTTGCCTTGTAAAAACATTGCCCCTATTCTAAGGATAATATATCCAGACAGCACTTCTTGTCAGTGTACAAGCCAGTGGCAGGGGCTACGATGTCTGCATTCCAAAATGTTTATAACACTACTATAACCTCTGCTTTAGGAGCCACAACCACCACTGATCCATGTGGCGTCCCCTTTACGACTGAAATGCAGTCGTATTCAAACTGGTGGTGTAGTCCACTTTTGTTATTCTAATTTATTTTTACATTATAGTATGATTATAGTATTTATTTTTGGTATATTTAAATTTGACTTTAGCTAAGTCTTGGTGTTGCTTGAATGTTTAATGTCTTTTTTTAATTTTTTTATGTTTACCAAATTACATGACGTAAATGATTAACCCCTACAGAAGCAAACGCAGTGCTAAAGGTTAAATGCATTGCTCAAGGTTTTGTCTTCTTTTACACTTTGCACAAATTCTCTTGTATTTAGACAGAAATAAGCTATCCCACAATTGTCCAAGCACAAGGCTTAAAGCATATATTTTCATCATATATTAAATGTTGGCTGTGATTAGCACACTCTGTCCGTCCAACACCAAATTGCAGTTTGCTTGTTTTTCACTGACTCCAGTAGTATCAGTTTTAATATTCAGCAGTAAAAATGATTGTAATTGATTTTAAAAAGCTATGGGGCATGTGTATTGAATGTAGCTTGTCTAATCATGTTATGTGCTTTAGTTTGACAAGTCTTTACAAATATCTGTAGCATGAACTACAAACACTACAGGACACTAATTTTGGTTCATACTTCAATGTTTAATACCGTTCCTTTTTTTGTATTCTAGCAGAAAACGATCACATACTTAACATTTGGAGATTTCACATTAATAAGTCAATGTCTATTTGACATACTATTGCACTGCTGACCTGTTAGAATCCATGAAACCAAATAAGGCATTTCAATATGACCATTTATCTGCATTTGTTTTGGTCCAAGTCCTAAGGAGATCACCACCAAATTGTGTCTTAACATGGGTATTGCACAAAGTTCCTTGTTCCAGGTCTTTTTCCTCCCCAACCAGTTTGGGAAACTATCAAATGCACTATGAAAAAGACTGTTGTTAAGGATATGTCAAAGCACATCCCAGAATGTTTTCTCCCGTGTTTAATCAGCCATCCAAGGTGACTTTTTGCAAAACATGCTGCTGGTCCCCTGCTAGTACGATGTTACAGACCCTGAATACTGTCCCTGGAATCGTAATAAACCTCTACCACCCAGACATAAATCTGTGTTGTCTTTTCTTTTATTGGTAAGCCTACCATAAATGCTCAAATCATCATTAGATAAGTCACGTATACAATTAGACAAGTCTGTAATAAATGCTCTCAATAAAGCCCCCTGAACTAACAAAAAAGAACACTTGACATAAATGGGAAGAGTGGTTGAATAAACAGCTGCAACATGCTTCCCATGTCTTTAATAATGGTGAATGTCTTTACTGCCACCTACAGGACCCGACAGAGCCACAATAAATATATCATTTTAAAATTGAGGTAAATGACGTGGAAGCCGTTATTTTAAAAAAACTGAAAACAAAACAATGTTTATTGGACTGTTATATACAGAGAAATTAAAAACGTAAATTCAGAGATGTCAAATCCACATCATTATTGAAGTGTACACCCCCACCCCACAATGGGTCAGTGTTCAAAATACAGCTTCAAATGTACAACAAAACAAATCTGCAGGTGTATATTTATTCTCGTTTTAGCAGGTATTTGGCCTCAGTGGAACCTGAACACAAACAACAAACTACAAGGTTGATCTAAAACACCACTTCCTGTTCTTACACAACAGGGGACTTTGTTCCAGTGCTGTGAAAATCTGGGATTTTTCTGTTGTACTTTGTAATATATAAGAAAACTACATCAATATTTCAAACGTGGTGTGCAAGCAATTCCTTTCAAAGCTTTCTTTACTTTGGAAATGAGACTCATGTATAAACACAATGGAAAGCACTGATACAGGAAGTATACAGTGGATCAGTATATACAGAATATATCAGGTCATTGTGGCATTAGATGTCTAACATTATATTTTGCTGTGTCACTGTACTGTGTCATTGGCTTGTCTGCAATACCACATGTTCCAACTCCCACCTTTCCAGAGACGCTTTCTGGAGATGCAAATATGCTTCGCTTGACCTAGAAAAAACAAAAATGGACAATGTTAATTATTAAATATATGAATGGCTTAGTGTCCATTATTACTATATACATTTACAATCCTCCCACAGCAATTCATGGACAGTGTTAACATGTGTTTCAAGATTCTAGCCCTCCAGTACTGTACAACGGTGCAGTATGCAATGCAGAGTGATGGACAAAATGTTGTATTCATTATATTTTACATATTTATTTAAAGAAATCTATGAAACTTTATGAATGTACACTTTTACTCTTCTTTGATTGTTTGAACTAAAGTTCTTAATGTCTTGCTAGAAAGCAAAAGATAGGAGACTGGTACACTACAACCTCACCCACTGTGTTTTATCAGTGCACCATGGATTTCCCAGCACTCAAATAAAGATATCTGACAAAGAAAATAACGAACCTGTCCTTTCTTGTTCTTTGAGTAGGCTTTGTTGTTGAAATTCTGCCACTTTGACTTTTGTTCCTCCCTCTCTGTCTCCAATTCCTTCATCCTCAGAACCTTTTTCTGGGCTTTTTTCTTCTTATACTCTCTCTGATCGGCTATCTGTTCTTTCCTAGAAAGACAAACAAGGAGAAGAGAAACATTTAACATTGAGTCCATGATGAACAAATGCAATACAAAAAACAGCCTTAATGAAACCATGGTTTATACTGAACTATTTAATATCAACTGAAACTCTGCTAAATCCATTACAAATATTTGTTAAACCGTACATACTAGAGGTATCATGCATTCATCTTGTATTTGAAGAAACAAGACGAAGCCAGGTCTTGGAAGAGTTTGTTTTTATGTCTATATAAAGAAAAACATACAATCATCTGTGCAATAACATTGAAATGATAAGCGACCTCCTTCAAATGTACCCGTGTCATTGAAAGGCAATACAAGAGGCGCTTTCACACCAAGTACTTTTCCCAGGAATAGTTCACGGAACTTTCCCCCGGAACTATCTAGTAAATCGTAATAAATGTTCAAACTGGAATAAGTGCTTGAGGGAGCCGCTGACGTCACTTCTTCTTCTGCTGCTGCTGCTTTGGATTTACTGGCAGGCCGCAAACAACTTCACAGCGTATACTGCCACCCGAAGTCCCCGGAGTTGAAGCCTTCAGAGTAAATCGCCAGAAGCGCCGACACCTCCTCATCACTCCCATGTTTTCTTTTGTGTTGCCATAAGTTAGTCTCTCTCCGTTGATGCGCTGGGCTAATGCTAATAATGCAAGCCAATAAAATGGCGGCTTCAGCGGAAATAAAAACTTTTCCGAGTTTTACAGGGCGTGGTTTGCAATTCGCCCAGCCAATCGGAAATTGGAACCTTTTTCTCCCCAGGAAAGTCCCTAAAAAAGGGATGAAAAGGTTCACGAAAAAGTTCTAGTTCCAGATCTTTTTGATGTGATGGCCAAAATCCCAGGAACTATAGGAACTATTCCTGGGAAAAGTACTCCGGTGTGAAAGCCCCTAATGACACCACAGTAGTGTTTCCTGAAAACTACTCTACTCAATAGTGATGAAGTTCTAGATTTGTATTCAGAGTAAAGGTGGATGCTCACAATTGTATTAACTACGGTAACATATTTAGACAAAATATATGTAACTTGCACAGTGTAATGTCAATGCCAAGCATTCCCTTAAAATATGAATAGGCTGGAAGTAAGCAAAGGTTTATATGTTTGCATATAAAGTAAGTGAGATGTGTTTTCAGTTCATACTTTGATTTAGGCTTCCCATCGTCGGCATTTCGTTTCCCGTCCTCGGATGGCTTGAGGTTCTGCAGAGGAATCACTTCAGCGTTCCCGTACCCGGCGAAGGTCACGGCTGCGGTGCCATTCTCCCGGTCTATCTCCTCAATCTCAGCCTCATAAGTCCTGCCAAAGAATCACGTCTGTAAGCAGGTGAGTATGAGCCAAATACTCAAGCTCTTCAAAATAAAGCAATCGTTTACTCATGAATTATACTTAATGACAAGTTAATCGTTACAAGATGTAATTATTTGAGCAATTTGTATAATAAGAAGTATTTACAGTTGACTTTTGCTACACCTATATTTATAGAGACTGGTTGAATTTCAAAACATTACTTTTTAATAAAAGTGAAATAGAAAAGTGTACGGGAATTGCTTTTTTATGAAACGAGGCTGGTGATACTCACTGTCCGTCCTGATTCCACACAGCCAGGCAGTTGTCCCCCACTTTCCAGCGCTGCTTCACTGGTGCTGTCACTGAGCTATTAGTAGTTGAAGCACTCTCAGCGGGTTGTGAGGTAAGAAGGTCTGTTGTCAGATCGATGACTTCCTGCAGGAAAAAGGTAGGTTATTTCTGTGTTTTGGCTTTTCCTTAAATCAAGCCGCGTGGGGAGCTCCAACATCATACTTTTATGATTTGGATGTACGAGTATGAAAATCTTAAGACCATGGCAATACTAACACTAACTGTAATTAAGCATTTAAATAATATTTGCTTGTAAATTAAGATGCTTCTCTTTAACATGAAAGTATATATTTCACATGACAAACCTGCAAATGTATGACAACAAAAGAGACCCTACGGATAAGATTATTCTGTGTGATTAGGATAATTATTTTAGCTGCAAAATCTATACAATGTTTAAAATCATACACATTCAGATAGCTAGCTTTCACAGTGAAGTACTTCAATGTTATCATTTGGTATTCAATGTTTCCATTATAAAGTGTTTAACCTTTTATTTCGAATCCAGCTATTATAAATACTCTTAAGTGTAATTCAATATACTTTACTACATTATAGTCACACAAACCTGCAAGTCTTTCTGGAGTTTAAGGAGGTCTTCATTTTCTTCATCGGTAGATAAGGCAACTTCTACTTGCTGTAGCTGGGCTTTGTAGCTGTTCAACTGTTTCACCAAGTCTTCCGACATCTGTTCGTATACAAAAAGAAATAGCGTGTTTGGCTAACGTTAGCATATCCCAAAAGCTAATCGTAAACAACTTTTAATATCGAGCCACCACACATGAACGTTACTATAATCAGACTCAATTTTCGTATCGTGTTTGAATGCATCTGAGTGAACCGTGGACACATCCACATCTAGCGTTAAATGACAAACAAGATGAATACATTAGCTTGACGCTAAAACTGTTAGCAATACCCCTCGGCCTTCTTTCGTCGACGTCAATTTGACGGACAACGGCTAATGCTAGCAACGAGTGGCTGAGGCGCAATCACAAAAAGCATGGGTCACGGTGTAATCTTACCTCAGTATATATGTTCTTCAAATTATAAATACGGCAAGCATTCAAATTTCAAGTTGAAGATTTCCTAAATCGACTGCTGAAAAGAACAACAGCAATTCGTTTCTTCCTCCCGTACACAAATAGCTAACCGGAAGTCGGCAAACGAATTTCTCGCGATAACAAGAGATATCAGAATAAATACCAAGCGATGGCTCGTTAGCCCCCCTAGCGGCAATGCTCAGTGCTCAGTAGTATCTTCAGTCTGCTGATAATTTTCCCATACTGGAAGCCATGTAGCTATAATTAACTTACAAGTGTGGGACATGACTGTTTGTACTGCGACTATAGCCATCCAATGAATAATGCTTTGTGTTGTGTCTGCCTGTGGTATGAAAAAACTGTTTTTGTACATCAAGATTTAAGTTACTTATTGAACTGTTAATCAAGATAATATATGGTAAAACTGTGCAGATCATTAGAATGCTCCAGAGATAAAAACACTTTTAAAAGAATAGTTGTTATTATTTTAAGGCATAATGTCACAGTAATTGTAAGCTACCACAATCAAAAATGATGACATCAGTGTATCCAAAATCAGGCACACAAAAATAATTAAAATTCCCAATAAATGTCATATTGAAGCATTATGTTGCACAGCACAAGACAGGAAAACACATTATATTTGTGTATCAAATACTCGATACTAGGTGATGTATTCACTATGTCCTTGGAAAAACAAAATGTGTCAAGCTACCTTTTTTATTACTGTAAATGTACTGCTCTAGTGAGTGATCTCTTTAGTTAAAGGCTGCGATCTCTCTACTGATTCAGATTTTATTTCCAGTTATTTTTCTCTCAGGATATACCTCAACAATTTGTTAATAAAGTAGAACAGATAAACCATAAAGAGTGTTATCTTAATCTATTGTAATTGAATAAACTACAGATATTACTTCTATAAATCAAATATATTATTAATGCCATAATCAGCGAATGGTTTCAGGGTCTGGGAGCAACAACAAATTGCTTTTAAATCTCCACTAGCAGATGAACTCCGCCCATTCCCGATCTCACTGAAGTGGAGCCGGCATCACAGATGCTCAGCGTCAGATCAAGCCCATATAAAAAGAAGAACTCTCCACTTTACCCACAGCAGATGACAGGATCTCCCTGAGCCGGCACTCTCTGGAATGTAAGTCTGTATTATGATTTGTACTTTGCTATGCTAAAAATGTTGCTGGGTAAAGATTTTCTTTTTAAAAGGTTAGATCTATTTTAAAAATCATCATCATCTTATGTGGGAAACTGGGAATACATCAGTTATCTTTATTCCTTTCATTGTTGGTTTATTGGTGTTTTGTAATACAAAGAGACATTCTCATAATTTTTCTCTGTTGGTTGGTGTCTTTTTTTCTCAGTGAAAAAGAGGAAAAGAAAATCTCCAAGTGAAGAAAAATGAAAAGACTGAATTCTCTGAGGCTGTATTGTTGAATGGATAATATCAACATACTACTGGCAAGCACAGCTTCCACTGTTGGGACAATATCGCCGACACCCCAGCTATGGGTTGTCTTAACTTAACCAGTGGAAATGAGACTGGCAGGCACCCTTATACTGTGCAGACCTCTGTGCCTTTAACCATCCTAGTGGGTATCCTCATCCTGCTAACTGTGTTTGGCAATGTCATGGTGGTGATTGCTGTGATCACCAGCCGAGCCCTGAGAGCGCCTCAGAACTTGTTTTTAGTCTCTCTGGCATGTGCGGACATTCTGGTTGCCACCTCAGTGATGCCTTTTTCTTTAGCCAATGAACTGATGGGTTACTGGCACTTTGGGAAAGTATGGTGTGAAATCCACCTGGCTTTGGACGTGCTCTTCTGCACCTCGTCCATCGTTCACCTGTGTGCCATCAGCCTGGACAGATACTGGTCTGTCTCTCAGGCCATCGAGTACAACCTGAGAAGGACGCCGCGCAGGATTAAATGCACAGTCATCGTAGTTTGGGTACTGGCGGCTATTATATCCTTCCCTCCACTTATCACAATGAAGAAGGACGAGGGGAAAGAAGATCGTCCCGAATGTAAAATTAATGAGGAGAAATGGTACATCATATTCTCCAGCACTGCCTCTTTCTTTGCACCATGTGTCATCATGATCATGGTGTATGTTAGAATATACCTGATTGCCAAGAAAAGAACCAGAACCCCGCCAGGTGAAAGGCAGAGAGGATTCGGAAACACAGAAGACGCAAAGTGTGGTTTGGAGAGAAAAGAGGGAGAAGAGAGGGAGGAGGAAGAGGGGGACGGAGCAGAGATCAACGGGCTAGATCTGGAGGAGGAACCATCCTCGTCTGATGGGAATGACACTGTCCTATGTTACCGGAAGAAGGGGAGTTGTGTGAGAACAGCCAAAGGGGCTCAGGTGAAGCCGGGGGAAACCTCTCTGAAGCCAGAGGCGCAGCCCTGCGTGGGTCCGAGCAAGTGGAAAGGGAGGCAGTACAGAGAGAGGCGCTTCACATTTGTTCTGGCTGTTGTCATGGGAGTGTTTGTTCTTTGCTGGTTCCCCTTTTTCTTCACGTACTCGCTCACAGCTGTGTGTGATGCCTGCTGTGTCCCAGAGACACTGTTCAAAATGTTCTTCTGGTTCGGTTACTGTAACAGCTCACTAAACCCTGTTATTTACACCATATTCAATAATGACTTTAGGAGGTCTTTTAAAAAGATCCTGTGTAAAAGGAACAGAGTACGTTTATAAATAGGATTTTTTATGTATGCATTTTAAAATACAGCATGTTTGGTCATCTGTACCTAAGCTCAGATAAGTGTACATTTTACACAGATATTTATGGAATATACGAAAAATGTGAAAAGAAGCATGTTTTGCCATTGTGTTTTAACATGTTGTGTATTACCACATCAGTAAATATCTGTAATATTAAAATCATGCCAAATATCTTATGTGAAGTGTATCACAGCTAGTATTATAATATGACAACTTTTGAGTTTACATTGTGACAACATGGATGATACATTTTCTACATGCATTTGTAACAGTATTCAGTCAACCTTTAGATATTTTTCATGTTTTGGGTCTTAACGCTTTAAACTCTTAATGCTTTAAAGACGGACTGACAGTGTGAGTTAGAAAAGAGAAAGATTCAGAACAAGAAAAATGGTGATAGGGAAACAATGGTGTAATAAGCTACGAAAAAACATCCACTATAATGGCACTAGTTTGTAAACAAGCATGGACAATAATTTCATTATGACGGATAACTTAATCAGCAATTACTCTGCCGGAAAAATGTTGAGAAGCTATGCATGCTTTTTGGACCGTTTTCCTCTCTGTGAATTACCATCATAATGAAACAAAAAGCATACAGGAAAGTGCACAATTGAAAAATGCTGCAGTATCATCTTTGCATAATAGTAAAAACTTTAGCAAAGGCAAATAAAAGCATATTGTACCATAACATATAGTATTCCTATCTGACTAACCATCTCCTTCACTCCTAACAAGCACATGAACATGACAATTATATGAAAATAAATTACGCCTCGGAGGTACGGGTGGCGCGACAATATTGAATGGAGTCTGTCTTGAATTATAGCCCTTCATATCAGGATATTATTAAATCTTCCCCTGGAGTCAAACACAAAGCGTGCAGCGATAGAAATATGAGTGGCTGCTGCAAATTACACTGCAAGGCTAATATCCACACAAGCTTATCAACGTGGTGTTCTGCTTGTTCAACATGCGGTCTCTTCTCCTTTTTTAATACACTGTTAACAGCAGATCTTTATATCCACTTTACTTTAACAAATAGACATTTAGACCATTATCAGTCTGTGAACCTGGAAAAAGTCAACGCACTATCCATTCCTTCAACTTACTGTACCACACGTTTACACGCTGGACTGCTCACATTGAGTGATTCCCATGACTTTCCGGACTCTGGTGTTTTGAGTTTCCTGTGGTACACATGTTTGGATTCGAAACATGTCTCAGAGTCTTAAAATACAACATCCTTTCTCACCACAAATGGTAAACCATAGATTCAACAAATATTGCTAATAGAGTTCCCACGAACAATTTGACACGAGAAATATTAGAAAGCAGTGGTATTTGTGGCTTTGTGGCAATGAGAATCCATGCAGGATAAATCTATTCCCGGGTGGTTGTAAAATCCTCGCAGCACTTTGTTAGGATTCTGACAGATGGTATCAATATGTGTAAAACTGTACAGGAAAAGCCCTGCCATTGCAGCACTTACGAGGACTGCAAATAAACAAACTTTCTCGCTTTATACTAAAGCTTATCAATCAACATGATGTAACATTTAGTACCATAAAACATCAGCCAGACAAAAATCCTTCAGATATTTCTCCTTGACACATGAATATGTCCTGAAAGATTAAAGTGCACTCATTACTATCTGAATGCATTCTTTTATTAAAATGACAACTATAATGGAGTCGGCCTCCTTGAGCGGCACGATGCATACATTACATTTGTAAAGCACTCTCTAAGCAACAGAGATTAAATACCAAAACACTAATGACATTACATTCCTAAAAATAATAATGAATACAATCCTAAAGAGTTGACTTGGCCATCATTTATAATTAGTTTGTCAAATCCAAACCACAGAAACATTCATGACATATTGAATAAATCACGTTACTAAAGGTTTTCCAAATTTTCTGTGAACTTTAGGCTAGTTAACTGCAGCTCCCTATGAATTATGGCTCGTTACAAAATGTAAGCAGTTGATTTATTATTGTTATTCTCCACACACACACACACACACACACACACACACACACACACACACACACACACACACACACACACACACACACACACACACACACACACACACACACACACACACACACACACACACACACACACACACACACACACACACACACACACACACACACACACACACACACACACACACACACACACACACACACACACACACACACACACACACACACACACCATCTGCCAAGACAATGATTTATTCCCCCCTCTCAAGGCCACTTCAGAACATCACGATTTATGATTGTGACACTAAGCTAATAAAACTATGCTTTATAAGCTCTCTCTCTGGCAGGCGTTCCCACAACACAGCGCCTCAGTCAGACTTCTCCATTTCCTTCTTATTTCTCTCACCTATAGCTCAATAAGAGCTCTTTAAAGCAGCAAGTCACGCATCTCAGGTGAACTTAAAAAGGCAATTAAAGACCAAAGAGAAAACACATTGCAGACAATGAGATTGCCAAGGCAGGCTTACACAGACAGAGACCTTAGTAACAAGTTTAAAATCATAGCTAGTGATGAATAGAGTGTTTTTAATTGAATGTTGGGTAATTCATTATGAATTGAGCACAATGCATCAGGCACACTGGGGCATGCAATGCTTCCCCCCCTCTTGAATTGATAAGGATGTGAGATAATCAAATAACATTGTGAGTGATGGGAGCAGCAGGAAGCTCCTGTTTAATTTGCCTCGTGCAATCTCTGTTACTTTCCATACTCCCTCTGCTCACTATTGCATCTGCAAACCACATTTTACTGAATAAAAAGTCGTTTTCTATCCCCAATGATTTTACTGGATAATATTGCAACATTTCTAGCAGTCTAAATATGCAGAATATGACCAACCTTCAGTAAGAAAACTTTTTTTTTTTTTTCGTGCTATGACGGTATTTTTCCGAATTATTTGCTGGGCCATTTTCAGCCTACAAGATTCCATTAGAGGTCATTTTCTAGCTCTAGTCCTTGAGAAAGGGATTATTGTTATTATTATTTAGGATTATAAAAGGTCAACTAGTAGGTTATTATATTTTCTTAGCTCATCTAAAAAGCAAAACATGCTCGCCTGGAAGGGGCTCAAGAAGCCCCCAGGGGACTGAGGACCTACTGGGAGTTAGGGGACCTAAAGCGCATGGATAATGTGGAATTGACTAAATATACCATCAGTTGGAAGTCCATTCTTTGGGACAGCAAATACATTTACTCATTCATGCTTTCATTTAATCATATCTGACCTCCTCCTTTTTCCAACATTTGAAAAATAATCTCTGACATTTTATTTTTTACAAAAGCTGTTTTACAGAATATTTTAAACTTCTTTACCTACCCTAAATGCCTAGGGTATACTATGCGTGTGTGACAGAGAGAGAAAGAGAGGGGAAAAGGGTAAGGGCTAAACTGTTATGTGAATAGTCACAAAATAAGGGTCTTACTCATTTTTCTTGAGTTAATCTATCACGGTCCATTTACATTTTTAATAAAAACTATAATGAGTTTTAAAACATTGATTTTCCATGCTCATTACCATCAGAAGTAGAGATAATCTCCACTCTGTGAAACTGGAAGCACCGTCTCTACAGCAATGCGTTCTTTGCCCTGCAGTGAATCCTCGCTGATACTAAATTAAGCTCTGGCAAATCTCCTGCTCCGGACACCATAATTCTTCCTCAGACATCTTGTCCTTTCTCTGCTATCGATCGTAACCATTTCCAGTCTGGCCTACTCTCCTTCTCAGGCTCAAGCTTCTGCACAACACCCCCGCCCCACCCACATGCTCCTGGATGATGTCAGGACACACACAAAGTAAACACAACTGAGAAAGCTTACTATGATTGTGCTTCATCTCACCAGCTAGGGGTTATTATGTGTATAAAATTATCCCTCGATGTGCTGTCAGGTAACACACACCTTCACATAGTTAAAGAGCAAGCTGTCCCACACTATCATCTGGGACTTCTCTATATCCCTGTTTTCCTTTTCATATATGTCATATACCACGAGGGTGTCAACATTGACAGTTTTACTTCTATCAGGTTACTTTTAGCTGGATCTCAGGCAACAAAGCAAACATGCTGATTAAACTGATTGAGGAATCAGACATTAAAACGTGACATGAATACTTGCTAATGAAAATCCAAAGCCAAAACGATTTAATTACGTGTCTACATTTTTTTAATTCATCAAAAATGTACAAGGCAAACTTGGCAAGAGTTAAATGCTCCTTGACTTTGCATTTATTTTTACATTTTATTCAAAAATATGTTGGTAATGTTTCACCTTTAGCACAGCTGGGAACACTTTATCTGTGCTCCAGTATTTAATTGTTATTTATAATAAAAGTCTAAGTTTTGGAGTAGATTGTATAAAAAGGCCTTGTTTTGGCACAGTAGCCTGTCATGAAACGGCAATTATGAATAGAAGTGGTCTCAGTCTGTGTAAAAAGTAAAGTATACCTTCTAATATGATTACTAATACACTGCCATACTTCAGTGATGGCTTTGATCTATGGATCGAGAGGACTGTGTTGTGGTAATTACTTCTACTGGGCAGCAGATGGAGCCTTGTGGGGTTATTTGTTATTTTCCAGGTGATTTGTTGACAGGTTTCCTTAAGTGCTCAGAAAGTTCAGTGAAGATCCATTCTGAAAAGGTAAATCATAATTTTAAAATGTATTGATTGTGTAAAGTCAGTTAGTTTAAGTATTAAGATGTTGGCAGTGGTGCAAAGTAACCAAGTACATTTACTGAAGTACTGTTCTTTACTTAAGTATTTCAAATGTTTGCTACTTGCACTTTAACTTATACCCCATTACACTTCAGAGGTAAATCATGTACTTTTACTTCAAGCTACCCTGCAGAATACAATATAATTATAACTAGCTGCACCTTAACCAGCTTTGATAAACACTTTAATGAATCAATAATAATAATCAAAACCGATAATATATACTTTTGTACTTCACTTGAGTAACATTTTGAAAGCAGGACTTTTACTTTTAACAGAGTATTCCTACACTCCTGTACTTTTACTTTTCCTATGTACAAAGATCTCAGCACTTCTGGCTGTTGCTAGCCCCTATGTGCCTCTGTCGAAGCTAACTCACCTAACGTCAGCTGACATTAGCTAGTTATTAATTTAACACTTGTGACGTTTGGATTGATTGATTAATTAATAGCAACAAAGTGATAACATGTGTTTAAGCAAGTTGAAAAAATGTGATTGGTTAAGAACCACTTACATGTATTTTTGAGCATATGTTCGGGTTCCTCAAAGAGAAGTTATATCCATTCCATTAAAACAAAAATATTAAATTTCTAGCTTCGCGTGGCTACTAGCATTGACTGCTAAAGGTCGCTAGCTAGTACATTTTAAAGTCATGGCAACCGGAAGTGACACTACTTCTTCTTCGATATAAAAAAAGAGGGGAATAAATCTAATCTTCTTACTCGATTTGTTACCTACTACCGTACTACTCGAGTACAACGCAGTTAAAGAAGTACAGGGTTTGAAAACATCAAATACGTGTAAACAACATTAATAAAGATATGTGCTGTGCTCATGGAAGTGGAACAAGATTTAGCTAATGTGTTTTTGCTTAAACGTGCAACTTTTATATAGATAGGGATTGTTTAAAAAGCTTCTTTATTCTGTTTAAAAGTGCTCCACTTGGATACACGAGTTGTTAAAGCATCTGGAAATCCTTTTAAAACAGAGGTAATTGTTTTCCGACAAAATATTGACTTACTTTATCATCCAAAACACACTTAAGCTAGCTTGTGACTCAAGTGTAACGTTAGGGAAGGATCCTGCTAATCCCAATAATTACAGACCCATAGCATTAACATCACACTTATGTAAATGGATGGAGAAGATGATAGTGCATAGACTATCACACGTCTTAGAACAGAGAGGGTTAATAAGTCATTTTCAGAGTGGTTTTCGTAAAGGAAGATCCACAATAGATGCTTTGATTAGAGTAAGCAATGAGGTGGAAAAGACAGTGAAAATGAAAGAGGTTATGGCAATTGTATATTTTGATATTGAAAAGGCTTATGATTCTATGTGGAGGGATGGGTTGCTCATCAAATTGAGTAGAATGGGTGTTGGAGGGAGAATGTATAACTGGATCATGGCTTTTTTATCAGACAGAACATTCAGAGTTAAAGTAGGGGCAGAGGTTTCAAAAGAGTGCAGTATAGAAAATGGTATTCCTCAAGGGAGTTCAATCAGCCCGATATTATTTAATGTTATGATAAATGACATTTTTAGTAATTTGGATGGATGCATAAAATCTGCACTATATGCAGATGACGGGGCCATATGGATACGGGGAAGAAATGTTCCATATGTGTTTGAAAAAATAGGGAAAGCTATAAAGAAAGTGGAGACGTGGTCATACAACTGGGGTTTCAAGCTGTCAGCAAGCAAATCTTGCTTTATGAAATTTACGAATAAACGCAAGATGGAGACTGAGAAGCTTACATTATATGGAAAGCCGATGAGTGAGGTCAATGAATTTAAATATCTGGGGCTATGGTTAGATAGTAAATATACATGGAAAACTCATATTAAACATTTGGAAACAAAATCCAAAAAAGTGTTGAACCTATTAAGAGCAGTGGCTGGATGTGACTGGGGGGCAGACAAACAGGCATTAATCGACATCTATCGGGCAATTATGAGGACAACACTGGATTATGGGTGTTTAATATATGCAGCAGCAGCAAAAACGTCATTACTAAAAATTGATAGGTTACAATATAAAGCGTTACGGTTGTGTATAGGTGCCATTAAGTCAACCCCTACTAATGCAATATTAGTTGAAGCAGGAGAGACTCCATTGGAGCTAAGAAGAGAGAAAATTGCTCTTGCTTATTGGGTCAGGTTAAAAGGAAGTGGGGAAGGAAATATCACAAACAAAATACTACAGGAGTGCTGGGAATATTCTAAATTTCAGGGGCGTGGGTTTGGATGGACAAATAAAGAAAAAATAAGGACATACGGCATGCATGAGTTAGAGTTTTCACCATCAAATCCATTCAGTAGTGTACCCCCATGGCTCTTTCCAATAGTAAATATAGATGTGAGTATAGTAGAAAAGAAAAGAGAGTGGCAAATAAATGAAGTAGGACTCAAAACAAGTTTGTACCTCAGGAATAATTATCACAATTACCTCAAAATATATACAGATGGTTCTAAAAACAAAGAAGAGTGTGTCGGAATTGGTATATATATCCCAGAATTTAAAGTGTCAATATCAAAAAGAGCATCAGACCAACTTTCAGTGTATACAGCAGAAATGCTGGCAGTAGTAATAGGATTACAGTGGGTGGAAGAGGTCAGACCAGACAGGGTGGTGATATGCACAGATTCATTATCCAGTTTACAAAGCATACAGTCAACAACAACTGCCAGAGAAGACATACTCATAGAAATCAATCACAGCCTGTTAAGACTTCACAGAAGCGGCATAGATCTGCAGTTCTGCTGGGTGCCTGCGCATGAGGGGGTGAAAGGGAACGAGTGTGCTGATAGATTAGCAAAAAGTGCACTACAAAAGGAAATCACATTACCAGTTCAACTTGGAAAAGGAGAAGGAAAAGCAGTTATTAAGAAGAAAGGGATGGAGATCTGGCAGAAAAGGTGGGAGAAAGACCAGAAAGGCAAAGAATACCATCAAGTGCAAAAGACAATTACAATTAATATTTATAAAGAAAGAAACAGAAGGGAGGAAGTAATGATAGCTAGGCTCAGACTAAATCACACTGCATTAAATGGTACGCTGTATGTCATGGGGAAAAGTGACAGTGACAAGTGTGGGAACTGTGGAGTTAGGGAAAATGTGGAACATATTTTATTACATTGTGTCACCTATAGAGTTGAAAGAGGGAAATTAAGGGATACAGTTTTAGAGGCAAAGAGGGAGTGGAATGTAGCGGGTATTCTGGGAACAGAAGGAGAAGGAGTAAGAGCTATCAGAAAAGCACTGTTCACCTTTTTGAGGGAAACTGGGATAGGGAAAAGAATTTAACAGTAGACCATGGATGATTTGTTTTTTTTTTTTTGTTTTGTTTTATTTATTTTATTTTATTTTTATTTTATGGTTTTCTTTGTGATATGCTGGTTTATTAGAGGACTGACATGATGATACACACTCGTGTACAGTAGGTGGCGGTATGCAACCAAAAGCTGTTTGCGACCCGCCATTAAAAAAGAGAAGAAGAAGAAGAAGTGTAACGTTTGCTGTATCAATGCTTGATGATGGTCGCAAAAGCACTGCTTACTTGATTGATTTACAATTAACTAACATTTATAAAACGTATCTATAATGTATCTATGTATATAATTTATTTTAATTTATTAGTACCTCTTTTATGAATTGTCTTTTTGTTCTTATGATTTTTTATTATTATTATTATGTGTTATTGTACCTTGAATTCTCTTTGTGTCTGAAATGTGCTCTAAACAAACTAACCTTAACCTTATCATACTCTTTTTGCAACCCATTGTTCTTATACAGCTCACGGTCCAACACACAGTTTGCATCAGGTGTTGGAGGGACTTTCTGGGGAAAGTGAAAATGTGGTTGCTCTGTTTGACGGTAATAAACCGTACACCTTGTGGGTAAGTCTCAAATAAACCTATTACTTGGCCTGGTAAATATGTAGGCTACTCAATACAAACTTAATGACATTCTTTGGGCAGAAAGGTTTGGGCATTGTTTGTTTTTTGTGAAACGTACCACAATTGTTAACCTCTTGGTCCTGACAATGGCAATATTGCTTACATGTTTTTCACAATATGTGGATGATTAAAAAGTGAGAGGATGGTGGTGTGTTCTTTGCTATAGGCAGCTGAGACATACCTCTTATAATGGTAGATTATCTCTTGTGATTGATGTCATACATCCAAGTTTACATTTTTGGTTCAATTTAATGGCCAAAACGATTGGACTTATTTCTTGACCCTTTGGGCTGTATTGTATTTGTTGTGACCATAAATATTGCATGTTATGTCAACTTCTTGACTTGAATGGACGCTGTTTCCATGTTTGAGCTGCTTTGAGTTTATTCTTCTTAAACTCTACAGACCTTGTTGAAGTGGCAAGTGCTCATTGCTCATGTTATCCCCCAAATGCGGCCACTTTGTTTATTTATTTAATACCAGTAGGCCTACTATGAATATAGATTTTAACTAAAGCTATATGAAACAGCTCACTGTAATATAATAATATTACTTGTGATATGGTGATTTATTTTTGTTTCCATAAAAGTTGTAATTGAGCACAAGGTACATGAATTGAATTAACATCAGTTACGTTTTCTCAAATTGTGTGTACAACACTGAACAGTTCTCAATATAATAGACAAAAGAAGCTTGGCTATCAGAATGATATAGGCTTTGTTTTAAGAATGTAGAAAAACATATGATTTCTTATTGGCAATTTGAGATGTAACTACTATTTTGGCAGACCCCAAGTAATTGGAGTTTCATACACCATGTGATGGCACTTATTACTCATCCTTACAATGCCCTTTTCTGTTCATATCCATAGTCTGGGTGATCTATCTGTGTGGCTTGCAAGTGAAATTGCATGTGTGCAGTATGACACAAGGCATGCTTTTCACCATTGCTGTGACAGAATTATTTTATTTTTGGTTGATGTCTTTTTTTTAAGCTGTCTATGCACAATTCCTCATTAACTTCTCTCTCAATACTGTTAAAATGATATGTTCTGTTTGTGCTCAATATCTTGTGAGCATGGTCCTGAACCAAATTAGATGAAATTAGAAAAATCAGGCATACTTACCAATTCCAGTAATAACCGTGAACTAACAGATTACAGAAAATGAAAACAGTGAATTGTGAAACAAAATCATGATGCAGCACCAAAGTGAATTTAATTAATATTGCCTGTTTGTGCTTGCCTGTGTTTTGAGGAAAACTGCAGAATTAACTTTTTTTGTGATTACCCAAGAAAATTATGTCTGTTTTAAATAATCTATTAAATTCCATGTAAACTATGATCTGCCAGGAAGGAGAACACAACCAGGAATAATAAGCCCCCTCATTTGCAGAAATAATTAGATTTTGCAAAAATAATCAGTCATGCTAATCTCCACGGGAGCAAACATAATTAAATTTGCCAGTCTCAAATTTGGAGATGCCTCTCTAAGAACTCAGCGACAATATTGTGTTTTACCTTGTCAATAGTCAGTCTTGTAAGTCACTTGGGGAATAGTTAATTAAAATAAGCCCTTAGACACTTAGTAATAGGTTTTCCTCGGTTAATTATATGCTCCTCAGGGCAGGTTGCAAACACTCTCTAAACCTGCAAGTGTTCATTGTGGTTGGCACACAGGACAGGAGCATAAGACAATGCAACAGAAAGTATATGTGTAATGTAGTATATTGACTACAGCAAATATATATATTTTTGTAATTAAAGGTCAAATGTTTGCAACTTATGCAGTTTAATAGTTAGATTTGTGTGGCCTTTATAACAAGGTATTTAGTATGGAGTAACTGAGAGAGACTGGGAGTAATGAGCAATGACTGCCATCTACAGACAGGTGTGTGTAACTGCTAACAACTAAGGTTCAACCAACATGTGAAATAAGCTGACACGTTCTCTTTGGTCTGTAAACATAATGTTATAAAACAGCTTATGAAACTTGCTAATCATGTTATTGAGGTTGTTCAGAGAGCTTGTCCGGGCATGCGCGCTCTTCAGGGTGGCACACTCTCTTTCTGCGTGCTCTGCGAGCCAATCACATTTCAGATAAACACAATATTGCGTCATTGTTATTGTGGTGGTTGGTGCTCCAGCTGCTTGCTTAGGCATTTCGCCATCATTTCGATTACACGTATGCATTTAAAACTAACGGCTGGACCTTCAAGATCACACCAGTAAAATGTCGCAGCAAAAGGAGATTTCATCGGACGACAGTTTGCAAGGTAACGAATAACCGACGAAACATATTGTAGCTAACCAGTGGTTATGCTAGCGCTAGCTGAAAGTAGGGAATCACAGCGTTATATTACTATACTTAGCCCGGAGGTAAACACTCGATGTATCTGGAAAACTTGCTATGTTAAAGCTCAACGCTACCTATGTTTTTTCGAGACGTGGAGAGCCCTACACAGATTATAAACCCAGCGGCATAGTCAGTAAATAAGGTTTAACTGTATTGTTGTACCATCAAAATGACCTCAAGGCAGATTATAGGGTGCCTCTGTTTATTTTTCTAATTTAGCCCTAGCCTGTGTGTTAGTCCCAGGCCCAGCCTATATAGAATCAGAAAACCTTTATTCACCCGACAAAGGGGACATTTACTTTGTGACAGCAGAGTAAAGGGCCAAAAATGGCTAAATATTAATAAAGAAAGCATAAAATACTATAGATACAAATAGAAATACGACACAATTACAATTTAATTTACAATAATACACATCCAGGGGGACAAAACAAAGACCAATGATGCCATTATGGATACCCTTCAAATGCAATGTGTTAAAACTATGTTTTTGATTTAAGGTTCCTGGGTTGAGCTGAATTTCAGTGGCAATGGCTCTCAAAACACTAGTCATCATGGAAGCCAGGAACAAATCCCCATGTCCTTGCAGGAGTGTGAAATGGAGAAAATGCTGGTCGATGCACAGCACGAGTCAGGCAAAAACAGCTCCAGAGGAAGTTCTCAGTGCAACAGGTTTGTAATGGGGGAAGGGAAGCACAGTTTTTGTTTTACTTGTATGTTGTGTAATACTGATCATCTGTGTGTCACTCTTAACTGACCTTTTTGTGTTGTCTCCTTCACACTAGCCCTCTTAGAGCCCAGACCCCTCTTCTTCTGTGTAGAGGATCAGAGACAAACAGCTCACAGGTACAATTTTAATCAACATTTCATATGGTGTTTGACAGCATAATGTTGCTTTATTTAATATCAGTTATGGCCAAGTTGTTGCTTGATTTTCCACATTTACTGTTTTCAGTCAGATGAAGACTTTCAGGAAAGAAGATGGGAAGTGGAGAACATTATGAAGAAAAACGCTGACTGGATCTGGGACTGGTCCAGTCGACCTGAGAACAATCCACCAAAGTAAGTGGTCATGTGGTAACTCTTAGTATGATTATTTTATAACAAAAATGTGCTGTTAGGTATTTATAGATGCAAATGATTGATGACTATTAAACCGTCTGAATACAATTATGATCTAATCAACACATATGAGAAAATGGCAGTGATAACAATAATGGAACATGGTTAGCGAACAAATAGAAAGCTCTATAATCTCTTACACATATTAGTCTATGTATATATATCTGAGACTGTGATTTCTTACTGTATTGTTTGTGTAAGTAGAGGTGTTGATGTGATAATAAACTGGCACTCATTGATTTCTATGTATTCATAACAGTGAAACATTGATGTGCTTCTCTGTAGGGAGTTCCTGCTGAAGTACCCTAACCGCACGACCTCTCTCAGCATCAGGAACACCAGCGTCATGAAGAAGGGAGGCGTTCTCTCTGCTGACTTTCTGAAGCTTTTCCTTCCTTCATTAATCATTTCTCACATACTGGCTGTTGGCCTAGGGTAAGCCTCATAATTACATCTCTAGCTATGGCAATATTACAGTAACTCAGAAAAACTAAAAACATTGCAGAACATTGGAAAAGGATTTATAAAAAAATGTTTAAAGCCCAGATTTTTACCACATTCAATTTTTAAATAATCAAATAATTTGACATGATTTATTTGGTATTTTTCATATAATAATACATGAACATATAGACTAGTTTTCCATTTTGTTTTGAAACATCACTGATGCAAACAGACCTTTAACTGCACCCACACACCATGAATAATTTAGTGGTTGTCGAGTGTTAGTCTCTGCATTAAATGGCCTGACAATTACTTCAGAGTGATGGATTCCAGTGTAGTGTTTACATGTTTTATTGCAGGACAACTGTTGTACCTCTAAACATATGTAGGATAGAAGATAACAGTATTGCAGTAACACAAAAAGCAGTTCCAAAACTCAAATACCCTGTAGAAAGTGGCAGCCCTATATTTTTTTCTCATGTTCAGTGTATCATATTTAGTGGGAAAACGGTAAATATAACTCATAGTAGTGTACTATTTATACCTTTGTCATGTGCATTGTCAGAAGGTTATGTTGAGTTCCAGCAGTAATCAATGGTAAATATGTATGTTTATTAATTACTTAAGACAAACGTAACATGGAACAGATGTGTTTGTATTATTCTGATAAAGTAGAGCCTTCAAATGTGAGCATCAGTGTTTCCCCTCTGTTTTTTTTTGTATATTTTGTTCTGTGTACCATATTTTGACATGTTTGTCTCTCTTCTTTTAGGATATACATTGGGAAGCGCCTTACCTCCCACAGCACCTACTAAGTAGGACGGTGGTCTGTTGCGACACCATGTCACCTTCATGTGACCACCTCGGCATGCCTTAAAATGCGACCTTTTGATGATCAATGGGAGGTGGCCATGTGACACGGTCAAATTTCATTGAGGGCCCCTCTTAACTCACACCTGTGTTAGAGTTAAGGATCTGTCATTGCTGTCTCATGATGTTTACTCCTGAACACAACAGTGACCTATCCTCCGCTCATTGCTGTAGTCCTAGTTCTGGCCTGGAGATGGCCGTTTTGCTGCTTCCTGCTCCTTAAATCTGCACGTTAGGGAACTATATAATGTACACCATGCCTTTTTCATTTTGCAATGAGATATCACTTTGATTTGAAAGGATACACTATCTGAGTTTTGAAGATCAGCTTTGGAGAAAGGGAATTGTTTTGACATGTAACTTTTATTTGTTTTCTTATGGATCATTAGCCTCGTATTAACGTGACTGCATCTATTATTGCTTGCTCAATTATTTGCAATTGTGATAAGTATTAAAGAGGACTGATATGGTCTACGATATTGATCATACTACACAATAAAAGTTGGAAATACACATATGGCCCTGATGGATTTTTAACCAGTATTCAAAAACATGGATTTATTAAGGAAAGGACCACATGCAGATGAACACAATTAAAATTTTATTGAACTTTGGTCAAAATAATAAACAAGTGAATACATTGCCACCATGTTAGGAATCAATGGACAAAGACAATGCATTAATATGTGTTGTTTTAATGTCATCAGTATATGTTTTGTGTAGTCAACCTTCATTTTTGCATTCACAACTACGGAGATAAGATCCACATTTGCAATACGGTTTAAGTTTGGGTGACATCCCTAATAAATGAGTAAGGGCACATGTATGAGGCCTGTCTGAATTTCTTATTTATTACATGATTAGGAGGCACTCTTATTACATAAACTGTAGGGTGTGCAATTTCCTCCTTTGTGTTTTCATAGACAGCCACATATAGCAGCAGTATGAGGACATAACTCTATAAAATAGGATTTACAAATAATGCACATGAGGTTTGTAAAACGTTTGGGGACATAACTTGTACAGTAGCTGTCACTGATAGAAGTAGGTATTAAGGCTGCAGATTCCCTTTGTCCTGGGCCCCATCTTGTGCCATGTAGTTTCCAGCCTACACCCTAAACATGGTTAAAAACAAGAAATTAATCTCTTGACACCAACACATTATCAGTTGTCTCCCACAGTGGTTCTGAAACTGGTAGCCCCAAATGGTATTTCAATAACAACTTTGCTTGATCTGCTCAAAGACAGTGGTGTGACTGGACATTTTCCACCTCTCTACAACATAAAAACATGCAAAGCAATAAACATGTTTTAATACATACTTCTAAATTTAAAAACACATCTGTAGTTTTAGTTTCTTTTTATTATGTGGATGACAAGGTGTACTTGAGTAGATACAGTCAGTGAAATTATGTCACCGTATTTACTGGGTAAAGTAAGAGGAAGGGGAAAGAAAAGAAACAAGTCCACTTTCCAAATGCATGGCCTCTTCCACCTGTAGTTTGGCCTGAATACATGGCCAATGGGGGGAATGTTACAGTTAGGCTTATTGGCCATTAATCCGTGCTTCAGAAAGCCCAAAATCTTTGAGATGATGTTACAACTTTGACAAGACGTCATTTTAAGGGCTTCCAAGAGTTCTGTCGTTAAATCATGAAATGAAGGCTTAAAATGTCAACACAAACACCAACGTTCAAGAGTTTGACCTGACCTCTAGGGAGTGCCATTCCGTCAATTAGACCCGAATTGGGTTTTCTGGGTCAGGTGGCATGTCGATTGCCCTGGTGCCAAAGGCAAAAACAACCTAAGCTCAGACTCAAAATAAAACAGGCCTATGGATCAACCTCCTGTGGCAAAAAAAGTAGACGCGTGCTTTCGAATTCTTCACCAGGAGAACAACGAGGCTGTTTCTTCTTATACAGATAGACAAGTAGTAGGCTTAACTACACAGGTACGGTAAAAGCCCTATCCTCTGGAGCCCCAAATCTTCTAGTTGATTTTGTCCTGGAAAATGTACAAGTTGTTGGTGGCTGCCACAGCTATCACGTTATCTTTGGGGTGCCAGGCAGTGTGGAGGATCTTCTTGTTGAAGTCCAGGCTGTCCACGCTGATCTCATCCTTCTTCCTCTTGCCACCGGTGGACACTTTGCGCGGTTTGAGCGTAGCCCGTGGTTTGCTGCTCTCCCGGGACGCCTCCAGTGTGATGTCTCGCCTGGTGTTGCGGTCAAACATTCGGAAGAAGTTGTTGTAGGAGCCGGTCATGATGGCACTGGTGAAGAGAGAAAATAAACAGTTGTCAAACATGAGAAAACCAAACACAACGTCAAATAAGTTAGTAATATAGTAAAAACCTATTATTTAGAAACATAATAAACAACTAAAAAGCAAAGCCGTACAAGCGTTTGCACACATACCTGTCACTGCCATTCCAGCAGCACTCAAACTTGTCAAAGATACAGTCGTTTTCATACAAGGAGCAGAGCTTACTGCGAAGGTATTCGTGGACCTGAAACATAACGCAGAACTTTAAGCAAAAATATTCACTTGAGCCGTTGATATAGTTGAAGTGTAAATCGACTCAAGCAATACTTGGTGTTGAAAGAAATTGGTAGAAAAAGTGTAAAGTAGCAGGGGAGGGGTAGCGGCACCACATGCTTGATGTTATATCACTTTGGGAAAGTCCTGACTTAATTGCCATGATCACAAAAATAGAACTTAGTGCTTTTCAGTCTATGTAAGAAATAGCTATTGATACAGTCCCTCAGATCAGAGATCATTGTTTTAGGCACTGCTTATTATTGTTCTCACACACATGGTTACATGTTGTATTGGAAGTCACTAGAGAAGTATGTTTATGCACCTGATACGTCTCCACTGGCCTGTTCTCCATGTTGAGGTCCCACACTTTGACGGAGAGGTAGTCACGTGTCATCATATAGCGTCCGCTGTGACTGAACTTCACGTCCGAGATGGAGGAGATGATCTCAGAAAAAAAGGATCGGCTGCTCGGATCCTCTGGCTCCTCAAAGACTAAAACAAAGATGGAAAATCCCAAACTCTTAGTCCTAAATTGATACGCCTTTTTTGTCTTTTTAATAATAGGTAACAGATAACACAATCTAGGCATGAAAAAGAAAACTCTACTAAAAATGAATATCTATCTATATCTATCTTCTCACTCCTTATCAACCCCCACGGTCCCTCAGATCCACCGCAGCCGGACTCCTATCCATTCCCACATCCACACTCTGCAGCTTTGGGGACAGAGCCTTCTCAGTGGCAGCTCCTAGGCTCTGGAATTCCCTCCGCCAAGATCTCCGTGACTCTGAGTCCCTCACAGTCTTTCAGTCCCGCCTCAAAACACATCTTTTCAACTCTGCCTACCCATAAGCCCCCCTCCTCTCAATCAATTTCCTCTTGACTGCCTTTTTATTTATTTTACTATACTTACTTGTTTGCCTGTCCTTGTTTGTCTACCCTCCCTCATATTGTAAAGCGTCTTTGAGTCGTGAAAAGCGCTATATAAATAAAATGCATTATTATTATTATTATTATTATCACAACCATATTAGTTTAGATAAATTGTTTTTCAAAAAAAATACTGGATGTCAAACAATGGCAATATTACAGTAACAAATCTATCAAAAGTATTTATTAATGAATTGTTCTATTCAACACCTATCGATTGACTACACATTGCAGCATACAGTTGAAATACTTACACTTTGAGTGCCTGTCGCAGAGTGCCGCTGCTCGCATGTCACAGAGGCGGATGGTGCCTTTGCTACTGCTGTACACAAATACATTGCATTGGTGTGGATGGCACTCAGCAGCTGTGATTACTTCTGTCAGTTCCTCCATGTTAGCGGGCTTGATGTCTACAATATCTGGGAACGCACTGTTAAGGAACAAGCAGTCTTATGTTTCATCATGATACAATGCAGAGACTATAAGCCACACATCGAATAGATGTATTTCTGATGACGAAAAAGGATACTAAAACTTCTGTCTGTGATTTCCATGTGCCATAGATTTATTCTTAGGTCATCTGCGGAGAGGTACGTTTCATGATCACTATTTACAGAAATGGAATTAATGTGATAGGTGTGCGCATTTGCAAAGATCCTCCGTGGGCTTGCTTCTACCATGAGATCCATTGGCATCAGTACTGGTACCTGAAACAAACAACATGCATTTTTAGACAATATATAAAAAAAAACAGTTCAAAAATTAGACGGGTCTCACGAATGATTACACATACCCGTAAAGAGGTGATTCTAAAGGGGTCTCTAAGTCGTCCATCTTCATCTTTCAGGTTGTAACCTTCTGCTCTTTTATCTCTTTCACTTATTTTCCACAATTTGATAGTTTTATCTGACAAAAATAGATAAGAAGAGGAGACAACAATTACCGGACAGGGTTCAAGTTGCATCTTAGTTTCAAATACTAACATTTCCAAATTATCCAAATAGATAGAAAACAAACTCTTACCATTTGTCGAAAGTAGAAAGTGAGCAGCATTTTGTTGGGGTAGCCATCTTATTTTATTAATTTTTTCCTCGATTTCTAAACTTTTCAAATAGTCAAATTCTGGCTCGTGACTCTGAAAAGTGCTATAGACGTTGTACTCCCCGCGCAGGTGTGGACGATTCTTTGACTGAAAACAAACACAAGTCATGTGGTTTAAACATTGTTATTGCAGTCAGTCAGGATATAACTTCAGACAAAATGCTGTTGATGAACACACTCACTCCATGTGAGCCTTACCTCTTGTTCATGTTGGAATATCACTACTCTTCCTCCTTTATCTCCAGTTGCAAGTAATTCTCCAGAATAGTTGAACTCAACTGTTGAGATTATGTCAGCTGAAAATGCACAGAAATCAGAGTGAGTCACTTTATAGCTCAGTTTTTACCATCATATTTCTGATGACAACAACCATCATGCTACTGTGTTAGGCTACAGACTAGAGACAATTCACTGGAATAAAGCATCACAGGCACACGGTGTCAAATTACACAACATGTACACCCATTGAAGTATGAATGAATGAAAACAAGCATGATGTCACTAGACAATTTATGGACGCAGCCCATTGACGTCATGGACACGGTCGCTCCCCTTTAATAGCTTAGCCACCACCTAGCATACAGCTAGCTAGCGACACACAGTAATGCACAGGAAAGGGCGTTTGTGCAACTGATCCACCAACAGCATCGCAGCACCCACAATAGCCGTCCAATATTAAAACATGTGTAAACATCCAGCTATCGTGCATCTCATGTGAAGCCCACAGAGCATCCTCATCATCAGACCATCAAGCTAGCTTCCCATCGTTTTAGCCTAGCCGCCGAGCTAACGTTAGCTACATACCTTCCGCAACATCTTCATCTATCGCTCCTTTCACTTGAGAGAAACACCACTGAAAATCATTTCCTCCTGCAACTCCTGTAGAAAATAACAAAGCGTTAGTTTGTGTGTGACTCGGGTTTGGTCTGACAATAAAATGACCAGACAGTGACACAGTTTGACAACTAGCAACTTAGCTTGCCAGCGCTAACATTGGCTAGCTAACTTGCAGATTCAGGCCATCACACACACCAAGTGAGGTGGGTCCTTTGCCTCCCTTCAAAAGTAGCTTACCCGCCATTGCTTCATGTAGCAGCTCTTGCTGTACACGGCTTGCGAAACTTAATCAACCAATGAGGCTTGCTCGGAGAAATAGATAGCATCCACAATCAGTGTGAAGACTCGGGTCCAGATCTGTCAAGACCACGGAAATTATCCGAGATTTTTTTCTTCCAAAATGGCGCACAGTACATGGAGAAATGACGTCATGCACACATGCCACATCCTGGCTCCATCCATCCTCCTGAGCATCATATTGTTAAATGTGCATCCAGCATGGCTTTTCTATGCATTTAACTTTATGTGTTTACATTATATATCAATACCTGCCTATGCAGCCTGTTAAATCCAATTCAGATTATGATAGGTTGGTCAGATTGCATTCACACCGAGATGTTGAAGCCAACAAAACCAAATAAACAAAAAATAGCCTGCATAAACAGCATTAAAATGTTCTTATCTTTATTTATCTTATCTTATCTTATCTTTAAGTCTTTGGCCATCTACGTTTCATAAATGTACATAATGTAAGTAATTTATTAAGTCCTGGCATATAAGTAGGCCCAGGGCACACAACTCACACAAATATTAACAATTTATACTATTTATGATGACACTTTTTGTTTTGCTTGGTTGTTGTTAATGTTAGATAATCAATGGTCCTTCCTAACTCAAAATGATGTGACACCTTACAAGTACACCAGTTGTTATTCTGTGGTCAGTGGGTGACATCTAGTGGTGAAATTATGAAAATCCAGTTTATACATGTTTGGTATATTCCACTTCTATATGTATTACACTGAATGCAAACACATCCATTCTCTATTTCACAGACAACAACCTATGTTGTATTGTCTATTCATCTATCTATCTATCTATCTATCTATCTATCTATCTATCTATCTATCTATCTATCTATCTATCTATCTATCTATCTATCTATCTATCTATCTATCTATCTATCTATCTATCTATCTATCTATCTATCTATCCATCCAACTATCTTTTCATATTCTGCTCAACCCATTGCTGCTCAGATTCCGTAAATATGCCATTTATATCTATATTATTTCTCTATTTCTGTGAGAATATTATGCTCAAATCGAAAAAAATATGTTGTAGCTTCGGTAGTTGTTTTTAGTTCAATGATTATTTTTTCTTTAAACAGCATTCTCTGAAGGGTTTGCCTTGTCAAGAATTGGGAGGAGGAGGATAGCCCATAGGGGGAAAAAGTCACATTCAGAAAAATACAAAAATGGTAAGTGCTGATGAAGTGTGAGAATATGTAATATCTGGGCCACATTTCTGTGGATAAAACAGAATAAACAGAAGTATGTACTTTTCTGTTAACAAGTCGATATAAATACACTATTCAAATATAAACTATATTCAGCTGAAATAAGGAAGGGAATAAGAAAAAAACATCTCCTGTTTGCAGTTGCCAGTATATTCTTGTTTTACTTTTTATCCAAAAATAGCATAGTGGCCCAAAAGGCGTCATTAACAAATGGTGCTCATTTTTAACCAAATATTACTGGTCCCTTGTGTAATTGAAGCTAGTTAATCACCTGTCCTCGTTTTAAGCCACTGTGATTATAGGCTTTGGATACACACAGTTGGTTTTGCCTCCATAGTGGTTTTAAACTTTTTGTTTGCTGCATCTGCAGATTGTCCTGGAGGTGCCAAGTGAACAAATAGAGATGCACCCAGAAAGACCTGGACCAAATTTCACCAAAACCTTCTCCCCAGCATCTCCCGAGCTGCACATTCCTCTCATCACTCACATCGTCCCATGGGGAGCAGCAGAGCAGAGGCCTGGAGGTTAGGAAGACTATATCAATATCTATATATAAAGGTGGGCAAACTTGTACCTGCTGTAAACATACAAGCTGGATGGTCTTTGGCTATTCATAGAAAAAATTGTGACATTAAAAATGCTCACAGGGCACATATTTGAACTAGTGTAACAATTGTACATTATACATGTGTTCCCCAAAATGCTTATCAAACTGCTGCAAAGTTTCTTTAAACATATACCCCAGTAAGCTTTAACACTTATATAGTTAATAATCCAATTAGTAGTTTATAGATGTAGGGATTTTACCTTTACATTAAAAACAGATCCATCACCACTGTTGTAACACCATCGTTATTTCAAGAACCGCTTAAATCTTTAAAACATCCTTGACTTCAACACAAGGAGCCCTGTATAATTCCACACTTCACCTAATGGGTTTGCAGTGGCTTTTACCTCTATCTGATGAGGCTGTGCAGATGTTACTTGTTGGATACAGTAAAAACCAGCTCGATTTGACATCATGAAGTGTGGTTAATATTCTATACGTAAGGACAGAATAAGGGATGCTTAATATAGCTCAGAAATAATTGAAACAAGTTGTTTTGAATTCTACAACGGTCTTTACAATGTATACAACTCATTAATTACAGTGTAAAAAATAGCTGCCTTGAGTAACAGCACACTATTAAAAACATAACAAACTAACTAATTTGTGATTTAACAAACCGTACAGCTTAATTGTTGTTTACATTCAATTTTTCACATTTTTACAAGTTCAGTGTTGTGGCTGTGTGACTGCATGTGTGTGTATGAGTGTGTTTCCTGCCTTGCCGTAGCTTCATCAGGTATAAGGAGAGGTGTTGACTTTATTCCGAGCCTCCAGTAACACCACTGACTCTGATAGTTCCCCATCCCGGTGGGAATTCATTATAAGACAGCTAGAGGCTGCTTGTGGATGGTTACTGTGCTGCCCGTATGTTAACTTGTCGCTATCGCGCAAGGCAAACATGTGGTGCAGCTGCTTTCTCTGGCTGTGGGCAACCTGGAGAGATTGATTGGTGAGCCTTCTGTTTTATCCAGGATCAGGGCCACATTCAGTAGACATGGTGCCTCCGGAGAAGCAGCCATTTTCCCCAGAAAATATGGCTCATTACCAGCACAGACAAAATGAAGGTATATTGACTTTTTAACATCTTACAACATACCTATTTCTGAGCCGTTTAACAACAAGCATTTGTCTCCTGGAAATGTTTACTTTGTTTTATTCCCATGTAACTGAATGCGAAAACAGTCATGATTTTAACATGAGCTCATCGTGTCTCTTTTGACCAAATCAAACACGGCTACTGTCCTCATCTATTTTTGTTTCAATTTACACTCAAAGGCATGTGTGTAAATACCCTCACACATGCACCCGACACACACAAACACACCCTTCCCCCCACATTTGGTCCATCAGACAGTTTTTAACACAAACCATTGGCCAGTGGATGTGTCTGCTCTGCTCAGGGGCATAAGCTCTGTCCAGACCCTCAGTCTTAACTCTCTCTCTCTCACACACACACTCAAACACACAAACAGCAAAGACAAACACAATCAATTATTCAACACTCTTGTTTTGGCTCATGTGTTTTTTCTTATTATTTCTGTTCAGTTGTTTCTATAGCATCCTCTGGCAACCTAACAGCCAGGAGGCCCTATGAGTGAGATACGACGCCTGATGACTTGAGGTCTGTGTATGTCTTTGTAATTTAGATTGCAGAGTATAATTTGCATGCACAGCCTTCAACATTGTCTCATTGTCTGAAGAAAATTATCCTTGCGGCTTTCCACAACTGAGGGTAGTCAGAGACCTGGCTTGGAAGGCAAACCTTTGTCTCCGAGTTTATTTCCCCCAAGAGTGGACATCTTCAGAGTGGTCATTCAGTGTAGTTAAACCTCACATTGATGCACACAAGCAATCATTGTAAATACTACACTATCCTTTACTGTGTTTTATATCTCTATCACTTGAACCTCTTTTGTAAGGCTTTATGCCTATATATGTTAGATATAGTTTATGTGCATGCAGGGTCTGTCATTGTTCAGTGTGCAAATGTGAGCACTAGATGGCACTATGGCACTTATTATTCAATGCCAATAGATAATTTCCATTTTGGAGGGTAAGTGTGTGCTGCTGACACGAGTGATGATCACAAACTGCTTGTTTTCCCTGAGCTGATGTTGATATTATCATGAAGCACTCAGTGGCCACTGACATTTATTAATGAACAGTTTTGACCTTTTAATAACAAAGCAATTGTTTGGATTTTATTCCAGAAGTTTCCAGTGAAATATATATCAAGAATACTGAATTAGAGTGTAGAACACTGACGTTTTCAGTTTATCCGGAAGTCTAACTTGACAGATTCAGAGATATTTCTTTTTTTTTTTAAAGGCTCAAGTGAACATCAAACAAAATACTCTCCCAAATCAATAAAAACAGAGAAGAATCACATTGAGGGGATATATTAGATGTGAATCCTTGCAGCGATGATGTCCTTGTAACAGATCATATTGTAAATAAGATGGGTTAAATTGCACTTGTAGCTTCCCTTCAAACAGTCAGGCTATTCTCTCGGGGGGGACAAGAGAGTGCTGCACACTCTTCCTCTAATAACGCAAGACAATGAGATCCCGGCTCATAACATAGGCCTCCACTATATAGAACAAGTATTGGGGGCTTAGCAGCTAATAAAGTGGCAAGTCTTCAAATCCATGTCAGAAGAGGAGAGTGCCACAGGGACCTTTCATAACACGTGTATGTGCAGGTTCAACTGCAGTGTAAAGGTTACGCATCCACATTGCACTGATCTAACCTGATGAGTTGCCTTAAGCCCCACAAATTTCACGGCTGTGTTTCTTATTTAAAGAAGTGGAACTGAATAATTCCCTCACTTTCTACAACAAGACAGGAGTGTGGAATGAATGTTTGACACGCAATACAAAATATTCTGTGTGTCCTCCACTCAATTAAGTGCACATGAAGCGGTGACAATATTTAAATCCTATGTTGTTTCATATCTGATAAGCTTGTTTTACCACGTATTTTGTATGTAGGGTAATTTAATTTTCCCAAATAAGCGAAAATTATAATTCACATCAATTTTGTTAATGGAATCATGCTGCCCTTTGAGTTCACCAAACACAGCCTCAGTAATTAGCCTTGATTGCCTGGTCTGCGTTTCATAAATGGTCTCTCCCGCTTTCTCTCTAGTGAACCTGTCCTTCACTGGAGCACAGACACTCCTCCAGCATTTCCACCCACTTTGTTTGTGAGTCTTTGATCCACAGTATTCCAGTTAAAGTTACACCCATGTGCTGCAAGTTGAAACTTTCAGCATTGTTGCTCGGGGGAACCTTATACCCGTGGCGCCTTCTGCTTTTGTCCTTCCCTTTAGCAACAGAACTCTCCTATGGTCCCGGACAAAAGACTACTCACGACACCATTTTATGATCTCTGTGATGATACCGTTTCCTTCTCCTGCTCGCATGTTACCTTCTTCTACTCATCTAAGCCAAAATGATAATGTATTAAAAAAAACATCATTAGGCGGTTTACCCTTGAGACAATTGTTGATTTGGAGAAAAAGATGATGACAAAGAAAATCCTTTATGCTTAAGATTTTTTTACTGCCAACAAGAAAACTAATTTAAATCAGTACCTTTTTTATATGCTGCACAATAACATAAAAATATAAGAACAGATGCTACCAAGTTGATAATTGAATAATAAAAAACAAAACTCTAATTTGTGGTTTTTGTTTTTCAATTAAATTGATGTGCACGATCAGCCGGACTGCCCTCATAATGCTCATTGTGTTCAGTGGATGAATGTGTTTGTGTGCACTTATTCATAACTTGCATTTAAATGAGCATGTATGGTAGTATGTACTAGAACTACACATGCATGTTAAGCCTAATTGAAGTAACAATTATAACCATTTTCTACAACAACATTATAATCTGGTGTGGAGAACACTTAAAGACAATAACAACAACACATAGAGTGTATTAAAGTAGAGTGTAAAGTGCTGCAATGTCTTGCCTCTCCAGTCTGTCTAATCACTATGTGAGTGAAACATTCATGGTACACTAGATCAGTTCAATATTTAATTTCTCAACAAAGACTACATGATGGAACAGATGCTCAAACTTTGTATGTTTCTCAGGAGAGCAAAACTCACTTTCGCTGAAGCTACTGAGCACAGAGATTGTGATTGTGTACAAGCTTTGTGTTGACTTCTCCGGGCTCTTCACCTATGCACTAAACGTACAGTCATGGATAAAAAGATGTTCAAACATGCTAAGCGTGCATAGTGAGTCAGTTCTCAAACCACGGATTGAATACATCAATTGTTTACATCCAGGGGCACTGAAAACTCATGTGTGGAACCGCATTAGTGATGCACCAAGGCTGGCCTTTGCCTCCATGTCACATCTCAAGTGAAAATTTGACTTGGCATGTTTACATAGGATTTCTTCATCTCCATTTTAAACCCCTATGGGCAAACTGAAGGTGAGGGGAACTAAGATTATTATCCCCCGTTTCTCTGAGGAGCTTTTCTTTATGCACACCCTCGCAGATGTCGACATTTGGTTAGGCGGTGTACATAGAAGCCCCAGATTATCTAGCGCTTCAGGAAGTCTGTTTAGCTAAAGTTAGGAGTGGTTACTTTCCTGCACCTTCCTAATGTACCCTTGTGCTTTGTAACCTGCTTGGTCATACATCTGTGGTAAAGAGTGAGAAAATTATTAGTGATTGAATATTGCTGTCTATTAAAAAACCATAGGTGTACTTGTAATGATGTTCATATCAATAGGCTCCACTTGTGCAGACCTAGTCGCAGAAAGCGTAGCAGATGGTGTACTATATGTCATAATGCTATAAAATCCAACAGGAATTGACAATTGAAATCCCACCCTGGAGTTTGCCTCTTTTAGCTTTGGCATAATCTTCTCAGGATTTCAATTGCAAAGTCAAAGAGAATAGTCTAGCACACGGGGACTAGTTATCTGGGGCAAATGCGGTCTAAGGTTGACAATGCAAAGGCTATGTTTATGTGCATCACACTTACTATACTGAATGTTTCCCAGAGTGCAAGAACATCCTCCCCTGAATTCTATTCCTCTTCCCACGTCCCAGTGCTGCCGTGGAAAGTAGGCCAAGTGAGCACCAGGGCGTTGCTTTTTTAAGATGATCAGTTTGTCAGTGTGTTTTGTGCTCAGGACGGCTATTCATGTGGCTTGACTCTGTAGAACAAAGACCAGCATTATACAATTTGCAGCACTTCCAATAGCAAGGAAAAGGGAGAGGTTGGAAAATAGGGACAGGACAAGTGTGGATGAAACAAAGACAGAAACTGGCTTGTACTCTAATTCATTTACTTCCTCTTTTCCACCTCTTTGTTGCAGCAAAAAGGTCCCTTGCCAGTAGCACTCCTCTGCAGGATCATACTGTACTCTAGCTGGCATGGATTATTTTTAGCTATTGCTGTGCAGCTTTCACCTTGACTCTCACCATCTTGACATCATAATTAACATTTCTGTTAATAGTAACACAGTCCAATATTAATAGAGATCTCTGACAAAAGTCAAAATTCAGATGTATAGTGATAATGAATTGCATCACTCATATTAAAGAGACCTTGCCAATTACATTTGTTTTATCACCTTAAGGATGGCAATTCCTTTAGGAGTAAATTAGAGGCGCTGATGCAACATGTAGAAAATATACATTTTGACATGAGTGACTTGAGAATTATGGGACTCCTGCAGGTGGGGCAGTATCACTGGAAGTTGGCAGTAGCTCCATCATAGGGGTCAACAGGCAAATTAAGTTCTCTTGAGTATTGAGGGAAAGGCTGTTGCCTGTGTGGTCATGCACATGGGCTCTAAAAAAAAAAAAACAAGAAAAAAAAACAAGGTTAAAGCTGATGCCTCCCGTTTTGGAGGCCACATTGCCCGATGCAACATGTGCACATATCATACTTACTGATGAGAATTGTAAATGACCTTAAAGTCCAATTTTTGCAACCGTTTTTCTGAGTGCACTCCGTTTGGTATTAGAGCGCTTATATTAAAAGTTAATATGTTCCGATTTAGGGCTGAATAATCACATTTACCTCACTTCCATCAATGCCACTGAGAAATGTGAGGCGGCATGATACGTTTTTTTTTTTTTAAATAAAGAATTTTAGACAGGCCTATAAAAGCTGTGATGGACACAATCAAGACGTGGCTGCATAAGAGCGTAGGTATGCTGGATATTTGGTCATGTGTATTTTGGTCTAAATTTCCAGGGGATATTTTAGATGTTAATAGCCCTGAAGTGGTCTCGGTTTCTTATTTAATTTCTCTCGCCTTCTTTAAATGTAATTCGCCCACAGACTGCGCCGCGAGGCTCTAAACCGCGCTGAAACTCTCTCATCATTTCCACAGCAGAATGGAAATGCAAATTGTTCGCACGGGCAATGCCCTTGACAGAACTCACCACTGCACACAATTAACATGAACACTCTGACAGAAGTTAGTGACGAAATGTGAGGTCACACCAGATAATGTGCTTGTGTTTATTTGAAAAGTCCTACAATATCAAAAAGAAACACACGTGGAATGTAAAGCCAACTCTAAATAATATTTATAATAATAATTAGCGTTTAAAAAATGTCAATTTATCTTAACGTGACAATTCAAATGTTAGAACAATAATGCGCTGTCTTCTTCTTAGTCTTTAGCTGTATAGCCTACAAACGCTTTTTATTTTTATTTAAATCGTCAGTATTGTGTTTTTTATTTTGTTTATAATAAACTCGGTTAAGTATTTTTTTTATATAGTTTGTCCTTCCCATAAACAACAATATTTTGGCCGCTAATAGGGCCGGGGAGGGGGTGTTAGATAAACCTATGTTGAGATTTAGCTATCTTGTCACTGAGGAACACAGCTGCCTCATATCGACACAATGATCTCAAGTGTAACCAACGAGGGGCGCTGTCCGTCTATCAGCTATTACTGCCTGACACGAACAGCCTACATGATTGATCTCATCACTCTTGGCCATTTGTGTTTTACCCCTATAATTAAAAAATAACGTTCAAACTGTATTTTAATTTGATATTTGAATATGTCATATCAAGTGTCGCGCGTCCGTTTATTAGGCCTATAACGTTAATAGCTTCTGGAAACAAAGTTTGCAAGGTGTCTGTCATTGTAATGAGGTATTAAGCATTTTATTAATTTAAATTGAAAAAGATCTCATATATGTAAATATTGTCTGTTTTCCA
Source organism: Notothenia rossii (assembly GCF_949606895.1). Taxonomy (NCBI): domain Eukaryota; kingdom Metazoa; phylum Chordata; class Actinopteri; order Perciformes; family Nototheniidae; genus Notothenia; species Notothenia rossii. The sequence goes on from NC_136909.1 coordinate 76,671,113, forward strand.
CCACTTTTGAGAAAAAATCTCAAATCACACATATAAAAGTTGACCCTTTAAAATAGCTACAAGTGAAATGATTATTTAAACAAAGACAGTAGGCTACCCCTCATTAAAGAACATTTGAGATTTTCTTTGCGCGGCATGTAACTATATGGCTACACCTAAATAAACAAATAAATTATTTAATATAACTTAAAGTTTAACTAAACAACATAGTATTCGTCTAAACAATGGAATAATATTGAGTTGCTGTAAACAATAAGTGGGCTGACTGCCTATTTGTTCCATATGGAGTTTGGAGTGATGCGTAACTGTAGGCGTATTTGATTAATATTTAATCGGAATAAGATCACTTTAAAACAATCTCTGTGATAAAGCCGTGAGCTAACTTGCTTGGTGCGTGCTAATAAGATTTCTTTCTTCCTCCTTTTTTGCCAATCATTTCATTAGGAAACAATGCAGGTGAGCGTGATGAAAGTGTTGTCCCAATAAAGTGCATGAATGGACAGCTGGGCAGCGGCCGGCTGATTGACTTTGCCTTGACATCTGGGAGGCCCGCTGGCCCCTGGCACGCGTATCGGCTGATGTCGCCATTTACATGCAAATTTAAGGAGATCATGAGGGCCTCGCCCCGTAAATTCACACAAAAAAGAAGACGTCACCCTCAATACGGAGGAAGCTCGTCCCGGCGAGACGGGAGGTCTTCGGAGTCACCGTGTACATTTTTATTGGGAGCCACGCGTCCCGGGGACTTAAGTTTTATATCAATGGTCCAGCCCAAATCTTTAGGGGTTCATCTATTGTGCCCACTGAATAGAAGAAAGAGATAACAGCCCCCCGTGTCATCAAGCGGTCATTTTAAACGAGCATTCAGCCTGGTTCAATGCGGCCAAGATGCAGAGATGAGGCAAACAGTTTGCACTTGTTTCCCTGCTCCTCACCCCCCACTTACCTCAGGAGTGCAGTTAGGAAGCAAGCTTTTTTTGTTGTTGTGAAAAATTAGAAAATGTGACTATGATCCTCTAATTCCACGCCTGTGCAAAGTTGTCATGCATGCAGCCACTAAAATAAACGGGGATCAACATTTTCTTTTATTTTGATGCTAACATTTCACCTAATGATGGAGAGCGCATTTTCCACGGTGTAAGCCCACCACGCAGATGATCCCACAGAATGAGCTGAGACGGATTCAGGCTCCGCGCCTCAGTGTGTGGAGCAGCTGACTCCCTCTCTCCACGTCCAGATGGCTCCTGCACACAGATTTGCATTCATTTTCCTCTAATATCTTCTGAAATAGCGGGGCAGCTGCATTTGTTGTCAAATACGGTTTAAAACTCCCTTTCAGGACAGCATCGTTACCTACGTGACGGGTGTGGAGATCCATTTTCTTTCTCCAGTCAACAGTATCAGATCTAAGAGGATTTGTCTCAAAGTCTCCTAATTTGATAATCAGATTTAAATCGCCTTGGTGCGTGTAATCAGGGGTTAAATTATAATAAGCGACTTGAAAATGTGCAGCAAAAAAAGGCAGAGTGAGTTGTGTGCTAAAAAGAAATGTACAATCTCGGTAGAACAGACACAAATATTTACAACATGCGTCTCGGTTTGTTTAATGTAATAGAACAAAAACTTATTTTTTAAAAGGGCCCCTTTGATTTTTTTTTACCCCCACAAATGAAATCTTGGATTTTTCTTAAATAATAAAAATAGTATAAAATCCACACCCTCGTTTTGTGACTGGGCAATTTGGCAATAGATTGTGTAGAGGTGAAAGCAACAGCTTATAATTCACTTATCTTTGGCAGCAGCTATTAACCCTCAGCACCAGCTAGATAGATTGCTCAGGATATAGCACACATCTCTCTTCCTCGCACCCTCCCCTCTCTCCCTCCATCCTCTCCTCCTTTTCACCACTAATGAACCGAATTGCTTGCTTGCCCCTCTCGGACAGAGTCGGACATGTATGGCAGTTGGCTCTTTAAAAATGATTAAGATGTTTCTGATTATTACTGATTTTTCAAGACGTGCATGAAATAAAGAAGACACAGAACCATGGATTTCCTGAACTTTGTTTAATGTCATGAGACACTGTGGCTCTGATTTTCATCCCATAAAAAGTAATCTTCTGTAAATGGCACAGCGGTGGGATTGATTTGTTTTCACATTAATAATATGGATACTAAGGAACTGGGTTTCAAACTTTGTTCATATGTTATTCTTAACGCCATGAATTAAATAAATCCTCTGCTCTGCCATGCAAAACAATTAAAAGTAAATCATCTGTTGTTAAACATTTTCAATGAAAAGTAAATGTAAATTAATAAATGTATAATCATGTCTGATTCTGTGAAATCAGTGTTAAATTAATTACATTGTAATTACAGTAAAATAACCCGCAGCATGGAGTTAAACATGCACAATAGAAATATATCAGTTATATGAAGAAACATGATCTGCTGTTATTGAAATATGATTTATGGCCTGTATTCACGTATCTATTGAGATGCTTTCGATGCGTTAGTGAACAAACAATCTCATCAAGTCAATTTGTAATAATCACAAATTTAATCGAATAAATATGTCAAAGACTATTAATTCTAATAATAAAACTAATCACGGAAATTGCAATCATCAGGCCAGCTAGAAATAATAAGCAAGGAATTCCGAGTTATTATCATGTATTATTATTTATATTTTTTCTCATTATGTGTGATGGTTACACCCGGTCGAATTTTCCATATCATTAAAAAAATCAAACTCACCACATATAGGGCCTAAGCAAGAGGAAAAGTGGAGCGAATGAGTGTTCTCGGGCTGCAGCACTATTGGGCTGCACCGTACAGAGGAGCGCCACTGCTTGACAGGAAGCGTCAGAGCTCCATATTTGGGCAAAGCTCCGCCTCTTCAGCGTCATATTCTGACAGCGCCTCTCCCGTGGGTTTAGAGTTTTGGCTCCCGGGAAAGATTTCAGTCCTCGGGGAAAGAGGGCTTAGTTTTGCATGTTCCCATCCATCCTGCACGACGCGAAAGGGCCCCTTATCCACCTCTCCTGTGTACAAGGAACACCTCCACTGGTGATCAGCCTTTGCCTGTGTTTGTCTTGTGGAGAAGCAGCAGCACCTTTTCAGGAGTGGGTTTTTTATTCAACAAGAAGTCCTGAAGGTTTTGGATGCGGTGCTTCAGGGATGTGGGCACTTTGAGAGCAGCATCACCCACAAACATACAACAACTGCCATCGATTTTTCTGTGAATAGCACAAAAAAAAGAAAAAGAAAAAACATAGAGGAACAATAGCAACAAAAAAAAATCTTGTCTGTTGAACAATTCACTTTTGCAGTCTGTGGATACCGCTCTAACTAAGTACAGCACTTTGAGAATTGTTCACATCGGACGGACTGAAGAGGGAGGCAAGACCTGTGGACCGGGTTTTCCCTCGCAAGTGTGAATCGGCTCTCGCTACTTATCCTGTGAAAAAAAACCAACCCTAAAGGATAACACGCTTGGAGGTTTATTTCCCTTATTTCGCAGGAGGCTCTTTTTCACGCAAATTGTCCTAAATGTTTGGAATTCAGGAAACTATACCGCGGGGTGGGACGACGATGAAGGAGGAACCGCTCGGACTGAACTCGGTCCGCTCCTGGATGCACACAGCTGGGGTGGTGGATGCAAACACAGCCGCCCAAAGGTACGCATGCCAAAAGCATCTGATTTTTCTCACGCATTCCCTCCTCATCATATCGACCCCTCAATCCCCTGAATACTCTGTATCAATTACGGTCTCCCAATAAATGCCCCCCCTTCGGCTTTCCCTTCTTTCATTACATCAGATTACCCATTATTGTGACAAATCAAGAAATCTCCCCCGTACTCAAGCGTGCTTCTGCATCTCCAATGTTTCCATCAGCTTCTCCATCATCTAGTATCCCCGGTGTCCGGTGCTTAACCGACATGGTCTCTTGTTTTCTCCCCGCAGCGGTGTCGGCTTGGCACGGGCACATTATGAAAAGCAGCCCCCTTCCAACCTCAGAAAATCCAATTTTTTCCATTTCGTCCTGGCTCTGTATGACAGACAGGGTCAGCCCGTGGAGATCGAAAGGACAGCTTTTGTGGACTTTGTGGAGAAAGATAAAGTAAGCGTTGTATTTGAGAAAAAATAACCTGCACCCCTGTACATAATCAGCACATGTATCGAAATGATGTTCCCTGAAATGGCAATGGGTTACCAAGGGGAAGTCACATGTCGTATTGATTTTTTAAAAACTCAATTTTTAGATGACAGAGAGTCGTTTTAAAAACTAAACCTGTTTTTCTTCTTCTTGCCCAGAAAGTATGCATTTTTGTCAACACAGAGACATGTGATGGTGATGGGCATGTTCTGTTGATTTTTACAAACTGTTGTCTTCTGCAGGAACCAACCAGTGAAAAAACTAACAATGGGATACATTACAAACTACAGTTATTATACAGCAATGGTGAGTTAAACTGTCTTTATTATTTTGCAAACACTTGCAGATATATCAGACATGAGTTTGTCCTTCAGTATAAAACCACATACAAAAATATTGGTAATAATCATAATAGTAATTATAAATATTACAATATTAATAATAAAAGCAGTATTTATAAATGTACTAACTATCTGAACTGTTGATATTTTTTTACGAGATGTTCTTTAACTTTTTTGGGAGAGCTTTCTATTTGTTCTGTTTGAATGCATTGCAATTTTTCAAAACTCACAAGTGGCCTTCTTTTTTGTCTCCCCAGGCGTCAGAGTAGAACAGGATCTTTACATACGGTTAATCGATTCCATGACGAAGCAGGTAAGCTGCTGTTACACTTGTTTCTATACGCATACAGTGCAAAAGCTGCTCACATGCTTAGTTCAGTTGTGCAAAACCTTAACATGCCGTGCAAATCTCGTCACCCCTGAGATGCATGCACCACACTGTTTCCAAAAAAAAAAATTAAATAAATAAATCTGCATGCAAATTGGAAGTTGTGGCACAAAATAAAATAAAATTACCGGTGTAACAAGAACAGACAGCTTTCATTTTAACTGTTTAGGTTTGGCCATATCATATTGCAAGACTCCAAAGTCAATTTAACTCTGCCTGAGTTAGGCTTCTTTGTAGGCTCACATTAAACATTTAACCACTACGTCTGCTCCATATGATCTGATTTGACTTTTCGTGCAAAGAGTCAAAGGTGACGCTCTTTACATATATATATTTAAAAAAGTGTCAAGTATTATAATTATAAATATACATATTTTTGCAGAGGTGCATTTCACTTATCTTCTTCGCAAACATTTCTGACCCAGAGCCCAGCGCGCATAATGCAATAATAATGTCTTAAAGCACATGAAGCCAACGCAAAGATTTGTAAAGTGAACTATAATTTGGGGAATAAAATCATACATCCTTATTTTAGCTCTCCACCTGGTGTTTTCTTATTAAATGAAGGGTTTAGGTAGAGCCTTCTGAATAGAGCCGTGAAGCCTGGGCCACTGCATGGTCACAGTCTACATTCCTGTGCGAATGATCCGAGTCAATGACGCAGAACAAGCAATTTATGGATTTCTGTTTCTACAGCTGCAAACACCGCCATAAATCAAACCAATATAGATAATCGCCCGGTTCCTAGAATAAAAAAAAAAGGCAAGTAAAAAAACACATCAGGTCAAGTAGAACAGCGTTTAAAAGCGGGAGAGTGATGCGACCTGGTTCAGATATGTCACTTTTTCCAAAGTCAATCTCCCATATTATATCTCTTATGGCCTCACGCGTTGCAGAAAAAAAATCCTGAAAAAATATAAATTGCTTAAAAAAGTAAAATAAATGTAAGGCTGTATTTTTACGTGTAGCCTATTTATATTATTTTACCAAAAAAAACGTATTTTGTCAATAATGTGGTGCTTTGCCTGCGTTTGCACTTGGTGCCGGTTCAATACGAGGGAGTGAAGTGTCTATCCTTAGAAATGGAAGAAGGAGGGAGGGATCGAGGGAGGGAGAGAAAAGCGGCAGAACTGATAGCTCCACGCCATCTGTTTCAGCCAATGCTCAAAAATTACTCAACCGTACCGCCAGACACCGCTTTTTATCCACAGAAAGATCATTGTTAGCGGCTCAAAATAAACAACAGATTGCCCATTAACACTTTCCCCCAAATATCCCCAGATTATAAGCATATTGATGACACTTCTATTGGATCTCTCCTTATGAAAATCTCTCTGTCTCTCTGTCTGCCTCTCTGAGCCACAGGATATTATCGAGATTAATAAAAAAATACAATTTAATGTTATTATTATCATCTTAATCATTAGCATTAATTTTATTATAGCTGCCATTACAAAGAGGTGTTGTTATTTGTATTATTAGTCATAGTTATTTTTGTAATTGTTTAATTTGGTTGATGTCATTGATGTTTTTATGAAATAATATAATTTATAACACTGATTTTGCTGTGATTATCTTAACTCAATTTAAATTAGCCTTTGCACTCTTCTAATATATTCTGTTGTCCTTAGATCATGTGTATTCATGCCCTGATTTATTTTATGAAGTGAAAAAATATCAAACATGTTAGTGTAATTATTTGTGTGAATTAATGTGTGTTTAAGAAGTGTCTTTGTTTTCACTTTATTTCCATCTCATTTCCTTTCAAAGGCCATAATTTATGAGGGTCAAGACAAGAATCCAGAAATGTGCAGAGTTCTTCTTACCCATGAAATTATGTGCAGGTAAGCATTATTTTTTCTTCTTGTCCATTTTGCAGATCCATGCAAAAAGTAATTCCCTCCCCTTCAATACGTTTTGACACTCATGATGTGATGTAGCAATCCAGACTGTCCTGTGGTCCTCCAGCAACCACAGAGAGAGCTGCTGTCATTTCTAACTTTGATATGATGTGATTCAACTTTGATATGAATATGAATATGACAGGGAAAATAACTGTCTTTTCAGTGACTTGAAATTGAGTGTATGATAAACAGTCAGACACAAGGCATGAGTTATGCTTTTACATTTGTATCTTTAATTTTCTTTTCTAAGACATAATTTAAGCCTGTGTTTTCTGTTAAGTTATGCAGAGGCGTTACATGCCATGTGTAATTTCTTTCCTTCATTTTAGCATAGAGTCAGTTCTCGGTTGATCCCACCTGTCAACAATGATCAGCGAGCCTTTTAGCGTCATTTAACCACGTAAATCTCAACCTCTCATATTGCGCTGCTATTCAGCGGTGTCATTGATACTAAAAGGAAAAACGCCTTTTGTTGTTATTGTTGAGCTCAGCATGAGCTTTGTGAACATTGAATTCGGATACTGTCGGTTAACCTCTCCTTTGTTGCACCGGTGCATTGTTCAAGTTACTGCTTGAGAGCAAGTGCAGCATGAGAGCTGAGAATGATTTGTCTTTTTCCATGCATAAACTCATCACTCACGCTCAATTTATACATGCATCCATCACTTATTTGTGACACGTTGAATATGCTCGTGCTCTAGAGGTAATATTTTTTTGTCAAGAGGAAGTGCGTTTTGCTGCTGAATAAAAAACTACTTTAACTGCTGCCTATTATCAGATAAGAAGATATACATAATAAGAACTAGTATAATAAGAATAATATTTTCATGTCTTAACTTATTATATCTTATTTGTTAGGCATGTCATACATATAGTTTTTAAATTATATTCTTGCTGTAATACACTGCGGCACCTTAGCTATAAAACACATCTTTATTACTGCTGCTAGAAAGTCATGTAAATCAGACATATTTAAATAATGTGTGGCTGACTGACAGTAGCTTTGCACAAAATCTTTGTTTTTCCTTCAGCACCATATGGAATAAATCAATCTTATTCACATATGTTTATATGTTTTCATTTCAAATGGAAGCTAGGATGATGTATTTGTTTATTTTTGCAGTTTTGATTCAAGTCCCAATCAAAGTAGTAAAAGTCAGCTAGCTATAGGCTTAGGGTGGAGATGGCTGAAACATGTGGTGGAAGATAGATTAGTGCTTTTGAGGCCATAATTGATAAATGCCCTGCAGAAATATTGGTTGAGGGTGGCACCTTGCATCTCCCTCAGAAATAGCAGCTTGGCAATTAGAGGTAAACAAAAGCTGAAGCTGTGAAAAGTGACTCCCCTGCCTCCTGGCCCAATCCCCACTCCCCTCCCCTCCAACACTAAGCCAAACAACACAACATGTTGTTTTCACCATTTTTATCAGCCATCAGCATCAATGGAATGGATAGATTGAGTGAAGGAAATCTCATGACAATTTCCCCCCCCACTATCAAAACTACTCCTAGGCACTTAATACATGTATGTGATTTTCTGTGCATTATTTATTTATTTTTATTTATTTATTTAGAAAAGTATTGCTTGTTCTCTAACACCCTGTCTGTGTTCCTCTAGCCGATGCTGTGACAAGAAAAGCTGCGGAAACAGGAACGAGACTCCATCAGACCCTGTGATCATTGACAGGTAGGCAGTGTGCAGCTTCTTCTTCTTCTACTACTGTGTTTGTGAACGGGGACTGAGTAAGTGAATGGGTGAGTGTCTGAGTGACTAAATGGATGAGTGACTGAGTGGATGAGCAGGCACATGGATGAACAAATGAGTTCCCTCCCGGTGTGCCAGACGGCCCCGTTGGGCTGACTTGCATCTTATAGCCTCAGTGTGGGAACCGTGGGTGATTCTGTGTGAGTGTCTGAGGGGCGTCTTTCCCAGGTACCTGTGCACCGAGGGGCGGTCACCACCTGGATAGGGTTTGTTCAATCACAGGTGGTTCAATCACTAGAGGATCATGCTGGGAATACACCTAATTAGCTTATAGGCAACTTCACATTTATCTGGCTGGCTTCCCTTCATTGTTTACGACAGTGATGCTTACAGTGTCAATAGTTGTTTTTCATTGACTGTTTCCTTCGCTCAAGTTAGCTGAGAGCTAGATGCCATTACATTTTCGTTTTAGAAGGGATAAACATTTTATGTCTACTGTCTCGTCCGCCACATTTATAGCACCTTCATCACCTTCTAAAGAGGGGGAATAAACGCTCTTCTTTCAAGCATTGACATTTTTCTCACACTGTGAAACTATACGTCCTGGTCAGAGTGCATATGTTTAGGCAGTTTAGTGGATGTGTGTGCGTGGTGGATAGGGTGAGGTAGGGGGTGTAGTTTGAGCGTCGATCTCAATGTAACTCTCGCCACGTAGCAGGGAGAGACAGCAATGCTAATGTTTGACTAGCCGGAATCACTGTTTGCTTAGTGGAGAATGCCTGGTATCTGACAGAGGGGACAACTCTCTTATTAGTAATCAAATAGGGCTGAGCAGTTGTTGCTGCCACTCCACTCCAGCGGCTTCTCATGCATCAGGAAGTAGGAGCTGGCTGCCCTGGGAGCCTGGATGGATTACCAGAGCTACTGCTGTCTGAACTCAAACTCACACAGACACACGTAGATACACACACACACAAACACACAAGCATGCACATCCTCGTAGGCATGCATGGTGCTTGTATGTTTATGCTCGAGAGTCACAGTGCTTACAAAAAAAGTAGAGGTGTTTAGGACTATGTCAGAAGAGTACTTTTTTAGCTGTATCAGATACCAGACAGACTGCTTAATTTATTAGTCAAGTGCATCTGTTAGTGAATGGATAGTGCTAACATTAACATATAACTTGAGACGTCTACTTTGCTTAATTTCCGCCGCTTTCATGTTTGCTTTGTGTCGCTCTGCTGCCTTTTAGTGCTTAGAGTTTCGCACACCATTGTTCTTCAATCTGCAGGACAAAACATGTAACATAAGTACAATAAGCAAAATGAATGCATGGAGAATTAAAGTCAAGAAAGAGGGGTGGGAAAAAAAAGAACAGGGAAAAAAGAAGCGGATGGATATTGTAAGCTCAACTGGCTCTGGGAGGGCTCGGATTTTCATTGTGACGAGTCTGAATAGGAGTAGAGTATCCCTTTCCTTGCACAATGAGCGGCTCTGTTGAAACACAAAAGCATATGTTCCTCATTAGACCCTCCCATTGTCTCCATGTCGTAACTATGAGCCCGTCAGCTCACCCCAACAGACCCACACAGGTTCCCAGTGACTCGCAGAGTGGGGTGCCTGTGAAAGGTTGCAGGGTTTAGCGTGAGTTACGGATATAGCCAGAACACTCTCACTACGCACGATTATTTTCCGCAATTGCTTGACTTTTCACGATGTGCATATGGATAAGCTTTTAGTTAAAGCTTCCATGTTTTACAGGCATTTCTTTTACATCTGTTATTTTCTCATGCACATCATTACAGGCACCTGTGTTGCGGCCGCTGCTGGCAGAAACTGATTATTTCCAATTGAGTAGAACATAGTTGAGTGACATAAACCAAGTTTTGATTGTTGAATCAGGCATGTCTCATCTGTCTACAATTACAGTATGAAAACCAGCTAGCCCTGCCACATTTCCGAGAGAAACAGTAGCATGGCCGAACCTTAAGAAACAGATTTGGAGTGAATCATTGATGGCGTTCATTCCCTGTAACATTTTCCCAGATGGTAAGAGGGGAAAGCGCACACAGCTAGCTGGCATCTAGCAAGACATTAACTGGCGTTCCCATGGATCTGGCATATCCAACGGAGTTTGGGAAACTTATCATTCCAAATGTGTCCTATTTTCCTGCGGTCAAGCCAGACATCTGTTTACCCTATTTTCTCTCAGAGTTTTGATACAGATTTTCAGACAGATTTTTGAAGAGGAAGGGTTCCTCTTAAAAAAGAGTTGGTTAGATATAGGCCCAACAGCTGTCACAAAGTTTCAGCACTGCTTGGTCTTTAAATATTTCAGCACTTACATTTGATGCCCTTGCATTATTCATAATTCTTTTTTGGATGAAGAAAGGCCTGTTTTTGTTGCATTTGGGTGAGTTTTTATGTGTTGTGATTCAAATTTCAACATCGTTTGGGAAAGTCAGTACATATTTTAGTCTATAAAAAAAAGCCTATTGTGTTTCAACAGTGGTCGCATACTTTTTTCCATACAGTTGGAGCTTACATTAAATACAAAAAATACAGTACATTTATCTAGTGACTAATTGTAGCACTTATGCCATGACCACATGGCTTTGCAGTTCAGTATAATCATCTCTCCTTTTTATAAATCCAGCAGTGCTACACATGTCACATTTATAAGTTAATGATGCCTTAAAGTAAGTGGGGGTGTAGGTTTATTCAGTCAGTAATTTGAGTCTTTAGAATTATAGTGATGAGGTACCCAATATCTGATTAGATGGTTTTCCCATTTACAGTGTATGTAGTGTATAGCCAAACATAACTCAATTTGCGATGACTCTCCTGGTCTGGAATCTGTCTTCACTCTCTTGCATATTGACTTTGTCTTCTCTTGTGTGAAAGATTAGATACATTGTTCAGGCTTACACATGGATTTTGTAATAAGACAGCACATGTTGTTGAAAGAGGAGAGAAAATGACTCATTCTGCATGTCAGGGTTCAAAGGTCACTTTTTACTCTGGGAAGCCGGGGCAATTTATGCAAGTGGAATCGAGACGAACAGAGAGAGAATGTGATATCAATGTGTACTCTACCCATATATGAATTTTGGATTTAATTCATGTTCATACAGTTTAACATCTTGTGTCAATTTACGCTGCCATTCACAAACGGATTCTGGACCAGAACTAAACATGTCAGCTCCATTTATTCCAGCGGCTACGGCACTCCCTTTCACTTCCTGTCACAAAGGTCAAAGAGCACTGACCTTTGGAGAGCAGCCCAGCCACTGAATAATTCATGACATTGACTTGTTTTTTCCCTTATTTTTCCCCTTGTCTCTTTTTTTGGTCAGCACACATGGTTGTGCTGTGGGAGGCTTTTATTCATTTAGCTCATTTATAAAGGCCTCACCGCACCTGTTCGTGTGTTAATGTGATTACATTTTGGCCTAATGTAAATTTTGCTTAGCTTTCCGTTATGTCCCTCATTAGTGAGCCTGTATTTTCTAAATGACTTTGCGTTATCGTTCATTTGTGGAACACCTACGAGGTCATTTCCCAGAGTGCACTTGACTTGTTGTCAAGTTGTTTACCAGAAACAAAAGACCGCAGCCTTAGAACGTCTCGCATGTGGTTCCCTCGGCCTTCTAAGAAACAAATCGGGAAATGTGTGTGCTCCCATCTGGTTTTTGCAAAACCGTGATTACCTCCAAAAGCTGAACAAATGCCAGTATTTATAAGGTCAGCCCTTTATGTGGAAATGTGATGTAAATGAGAATCAGCGAAAGGGGACATTAAACAAAATTAAATTCATTGTCTCCTTTAATGTCATTTACATTTTTGGCTAAGCCCTGGACTGTCAAAGAGGATTTCTAAAACCATTTTAATTGCACATCAGCATTGGAAAGGAGGGCGTGTTTTCACCGAGCGGCTGTCTTGATAACCTGCAAAGAGAAGTCTGTTTGTGAACTAAATGCCTTCTTTTCTCTGCATCTGTGGAGGGGCAATTAAGATGGTATTCAGTAGGTAGTGTTAATCTAGCATTGTGCTCCCACCATCCATAATGAAAATGATGCAGCGGGTAGGGTCACTGTTGTTGTGATAGAGCGTTGATTGCTGCAGGTGTTCCTTCTGGGTTTTATACATTATACCATTGAGCCGTGGGACCTGCAATGCTATGTTTTTTTAGGCTTCACAGTGAGTCATTTAAAGCTGTTAACGTGTGTAGGAAATGCTCTCTTTCTATGTTTACACACGCATGCAAACACCTGCACACAGCTTTTTTACACGGCTTAACAATATATCCATCCCAGCATTTTATTTATGGCTGTGTTTGGTGTAATTCATGTGACAGATGTGAGTTTTTGACACCCATTGAGAAATTGGAGAATAAACTGGCCAGCCCTGCCTAAATCGACGTGATGTTTGAGTGAAGCCTGTCTCCTCCCGAGCCAGAGTAGGAAGAGCAGGAAGTGTTGAGAGCAAAAGCTGTACTTGGCAGCTCTCCTTTGGCTTGCACTTGCTGAGAAATGAAACCCAGACCCTCTCTGCTGCACCAGAGCCAGAACGTCCTTCCCATTGCTCCAACATCCAGGATTGGGTAATACTGTTCACTAAGCAAAACATTACCTCAAATTATTCTCGCCCTGTTTTCTATTCCCTCCTCCCTCATGTCGGTTTTATCGCAGTTTGTAAATGTCAAGACACGTACAAAGACGCACAGTATAAATGATATTTTCCAAATTATGCTCACATGTTTGGGTTCACATGAGTGGCGGCTGAACGTAACGTGGTGCCTGACGCTCCCGAGGGACACCCACCTCACTAGGGTAGGATTCCCCAGTGGCATCAGCTAATGGCAAGACTTGACAACAGCAGAGAAGCCGGGGGTGTTGTGTTTTACTAGCGCTGAGCAGGGGTGATGACTTTAACATGTGTGCTCAGAAAGACTGAGATGTTTGTGTGGCGTGTGTGTGTGTGTGTGTGTGTCTGTGTGTGTGTGTGTGTGTGTGTGTGTGTGTGTGTGTGTGTGTGTGCACGTGCGTTTCATGTGTGTCCCTGCGCATGCATACGTTTGCACGCATGTGTGCGTAATCGCGCACTTGTGTGTGTGTGTGCGCGTTCTGCTAAAGAGAGAGGTGTGCACTAAGAAAGAGTGGCGCGGGCCAACAGAGCGACGGATTCGGCTCCAGCTTGACGGCAGTGAAAGACGAAACATGGTTCCACATGTGTTGAGAAAGAGCAGTCCATCTGTCCATGGAGACAGCCCCTCCCCCCTTCACCACCCCCTTCTCTTTCCTCTCTCCTTCTCCTCTTCTCCTTCTCTTGCTCTCCTCTTCCCCCACTCTTTACTCCCCTGGTTCACTGCTGACAGAAACAAGGCCAGAGCCGGGGTGATGGGATGAATGCTGGGCCAAGAGCAACACTCACTGGTCGTTGTATACACACAGTTACATACACACACATGCACACACACACATGCACATGCACATGTTGAAAAGATATAGGAAAATGTTATCAACATTTTTTTCAGTCCATATGTTGTTAAAGTTTACTATCTTCAGTTGCATTCACTGACTTCTTTTAGCGCTGCGTTAATGTGATTTAAATCCGGCTGTGGAGCAATGGAAGTGATTTATTTTTATATTATGAAAGAAAACAATCTATTAAGATTTATTCACTTCTCCCCGACACACTGCTGCAATAAGCCACCATGGTGAAAATGTTACATTATTGAAATTAAATCTGAAGTAAATAAAACATTCCACTCTTTTTAAAATATTTAGCAGCTCTCTTTTATAATTAAACTTTGTGGCTGTTTAGAACACGTTGTTTGGTTTCTTAAAGCATTAATGACGCAAAGGCTTTGTCGAACAGCTCCTGATTCCGTGAATCACATTTAGGTCACTCAGACCAGTGTTATTTCAGCCATTTTTTTTGCTTTTGAAAAAAGGTCTCTTTTCTTTCTCTTGGCATGTTCTCACTCCCATTCAATCCTTATTAGGTTTCCCCTAATTGTCAAACAAACTGTTGGGTCAACCTCAGTCGTATCGGGCCGTAAAACAGCACATTAGGCCCTGGTGAGGGATATATGTGGTATTTCATCGGAGACGGAGTAATGCTGGGGTTTTATGGTTAAGTACCAGTTCACGCCCACGCCATTTGTTTCGCATTAGAGTGGAGGTTTTGTAAATCAGATCAATATGTGCGCTGAGATGTGATTCCTTGTCGGGATCTCCCGAGTCGTTCTTTCCTCAAGTATTTTTCTTAGGGGACTGGTTGTCGATGCACACTCCTCCGCTCCCCCTCCCCTCCCATTCTTCCCTTTTTCCCTACCTCTGTCAGTCCCCTCCCTCCATCGCCACCTCAATCTATTTCCATTTTCTGAATGTAGCAATTTGTAGTGTGACACAGACAAGATTAGGATGGGAAGCAGTCTGAAGATTTCATCGGACATGGTCCTGCTCCCGCTGGTGTGAGGTCACAGGACAAAGATGGGGGAATTCAGGGATAGGGTCATCAGTTACCTCGGGGAAACGAGCTGGTCTGCTGGCTGCTCTGTTGGCCCCAGGGGTGCCTGGGATGTATCGGAGGAGAAGCCCCTGAGAAAGAGCCCTGAACCAGTGTCATTTATTAAAAGTGACAAGTTATTTCTAACTATAGCTCTGTTTTTATTGTTTTACAATGCTGCCATTTGGAACAGTGCCCCTCTCTTCAGGAATCACAAACAAGTGATGAATGAACGGGGTGACCTGCTTTTTAAACATATACACACATGCTCCATGCACTTTGGCCACACATGTGCGCTGTTCAAATTATGTTATGTGTTTTTTTGCGGTGCTCGAATAAAACAAATGTGCGGCTTTAATAAAGATCGACTGCTTGATAAGTGTAATGAAAATATTTCAACATGCACTAGTTTTCTCCAGGACATTTGTTCAGTAAATTAATAACAGCTTACAGTATGAATCTCAAGCTGACCTCGACATAATCAGTACCAGAAGTTCCACAGAACATGACCACACTGTGTTGTGTGTGTGTTAGTGTGTGTTTTGTGTGTGCACAGAGTAGAGCTTCAGCTTCTATTTTAGAGGTTGATTCTGGTGCACTTCTTTTTTTATTCTGGAGTTTCCTTATTTAAAAAAACACAACATTCTCGCTAATGATGAAGTATTTATTCCATGTTTGACCAGTTCTCCTTATTTAGGGTCACAGAGGTACTCTGCTCCCCCTTTTTGTTTTACTGCCTGCCCCAACTGCGTTAATGATATATGACAGAAATTTCCTTGAGCTGGTTCAGTGGCAAGAAAGGTCCTGGCTAGTCTATATCAATCCATCTGACTTATGTTCCCATGTCTTGAATTACCGCTTGATGGAAACCTGCTGCGGGCTTCTCTTGCCAATTGAAATCAGATCTCCTCCACAGCCTGGTGTGATATTGATCCATATTCAACACCCAGGCAGCCGATCGATCAGTATTGATTTACAATAAAAAACACTCCTCTGCTTGTTCAGCACTGCGATCGATACTTTAAAGCAAAGGGGGAAAACATATTTTAAAAGAAAATAAATGGGATTGTGCTTTTTACCATGCGGTGACCAGCTGGAATATATAAAAATGTTAGGAGATGTTTTATTTTCATTAGAGGAGTTTGAATTTAAGTGACCAAACCTTGAACACATCGGCAACCAGTAACCACGTCTGCATAGAGCAATGATCCTGTCCCGCCATGTGAGACAAACCAATAAAAATGGTTTAACGGGATGACACTTCTATAAGGACTCATTTATTGAAGGAGGTGTGTCTGTTTCTGAATTAGTGGCACATCTGCACTGCAATGGGGAGTGCTAAACCTGTCATATCAAATCTATCAGAAAATTGAAACAGAATGCGAAAAGTGGTGGATCAAGCCCAAGCACTTTAGCTTGATTTTGGTGTGTTAACAGGATGACATGATTTCCTGTGGTTTTGATATTAATTTGTCTTGGTATTTGTCCCGCACACACACACACATGCCGGGCCTCTGCCTCCCACACGGCCCTCATTAGGGCCCGGTACAAACTGGAACAGACGTAGGCGACCCAGTCAGCTCTAGTCCAGATCCACTTTCCTCCCTGTCACATCTTAGTCCTAATCTCTCGGACTTCCTCCCCTCTGCCAAATAACCGTTCCCATCCAGCAGGTCCCAGCATTGGCCCAGGCTGCTAACATCTGAAAGTTATTATCCCCAATCTCTGACATCCAGGAGTTTACAGTTATATAATGATGGGGAAAACCACATGTCCCCAGAGGCAGAGAACATTTTTGAGATGCCTCCCCATCTGTTTTGGGGGAGCTGCCCATTTCGGGGCCAAACTCAGAATGTCAGGCAGGTTTTTTTTCGGTAATTTTTATTTTCTACCACTGGAACAGGCCAGTCTGGGAATCATTATATGGGGTGATAAAGCAAATCCAATTGGGTCAGGTTCCCCACCACACAGCGCTGGTGGCACCAGCCCTCCCTGCCTCACTGCTCGTCCCTGACTGTGTAAGTGGTGGTTGTTTGTTTGTCCTAGAGAGGCTGGGCTGGGGGACTAATGCAAGCCCGGGGGCCAGCCAGGTCGGAGGCGACGGTAAACCCGAGCCGCCTGGTGCAGCAGTGCTCCCTCGCTGCTGGCTCGGCCTTGTTTGGACTGCAGCTCCAGTTTGCTTTCTTAGAGGGAAGCTGAGCCTCCGTAATCATTGAGCCTTTCGCTCGGGTGGGGAACGCAGCCGAGACCAGAGGGAGTGATGACATAGGTCCGCTGAGGCCTGGCCCGGTCCACCCCTGCTGCTCTTAGCATATTTATTTTCTCTTCTCATTGTAAGGTTTAAGTCACACCATATTATGTTCGGACCTTATGCACGTGCATAGGCACTCCGATGTGATGAGGTGCACAGCGTACAGCTGTAGGCTTTGTTTTTACTAATAACGCCGGGGATTAGTGACTCGCTGACCTCAGTGTAATCTTTATTAGTCTGTAAACTATATACTCTAGTTATGAAGCCGCTCTACCTGAAGTGAGAGCGGTGACACAGAGTGAGACATGCAGTGCGGGACAAGGGGGAAACTAACCAAATGACATGCTATTATTCAATCAGTGTGTACCCGATTATGTTATGAGTTGATGAATCTATGTTTTTGTTAAAGTGTTGCAAAATCGTACAGATTTGGATAATTTAAGGCTAACCATCTTGCCCCCCTGGGCACTCCTCAAAAATGTTTTATTCAACATCACCACTCTGTTCTGTTTTGTTACGTTATTGAAATGGGTTGTCGATTCGAATAGAGTCAACCTGGTGGGCCAATCTCATTGTAGCCAGTGGAGAGTGAAAGCCATCTCAGCAGCATAGCCTCACCAGAACACACACAGAGATTGGACGAGGGGGGCAGTGAGAGCGAGAGTGCCTTCTCCAGATGGAGATCCCAGATATGGGGGAAAATGTCCGGGCCATTTTCCAGGGTTTCCATAATGGGAATCTACCCCGTGCTTGCTTTTTAAGTTGTGCACACAAGGAGGAGTGAGGAGAGAGATGGAGAGCAGAGGAGATAAGGGCAGGCGAGGCGAGAGATGGACAACCTGTACGGCGTCACCTCTCTGTTGTAAGTGTCAAGCAGACCCTGTCGGAGAAATCACAGGTCATGTGGATAGATGATTGTCAAAGCGCCACGTTGATATAAGGGCTTTCTTTTTTTATTTGAGCCACGGAGGCACATGATAAGATTTGTTTTTGTTTTCTGTTGGAGAGGGAGAAAGTATGGCGTTCAGGTCAGGAAGGTCGACTCTGGGGGTCACGGGGTCACAGCCTTTTTGGTACCTGAGTAACCTCACACGGCTAAGCCATTTCTCAGGCTTCCTGAAATGATGGTGGGGTGTGGAGAGGAGGGGGTTGGTTGACGGGGGTGGGCAGGAGAGTGATCTATCAGCGGCAGCGGCAGACATGCAGACAGAATGGCAGCTACTGCAGCTAAACAGAGTGAGACAGATAGGCAGAAGTCTCTCATACGTAACACCAGGAGCTTTAAGACGACAGCGCTGAGTGTTATGGATGCTTGACATTGACCCCTTATACAGACATAGAGTATTTATCAAGGTTGTAGTAGAATAGTGTATTTGTTTGTAAATTATTTAGTTCACTATAGGTGAGATGTTACTTTCCTCGCTTGCCATTTTCGTGAAATAAGAACAATGTGTTATTATTCTGCCTTTTGCTCGACTTGTTAGATATTTTCGACAAGACTTGGAATTAAGGTGATCATATTTTGAAAACTGTCAGCTCTATCAATTCAAATCTACTTTAAAAAGCGGAGAGGAAAAAAGCTCTGAAGCTTACATTTGTCTCGAAGAGAAATATTTGTGTACAGATAGGCCTGTCATTCTGTGAAACAACATTCATGATTCTTTTATTGGTGCTCAGCCATCACCCCCTCTCTTCCTCTGTGGAAAAAAGGGTTAGTCTACAAAGTGGCTTTTTGCCGTTTGAGAGAAGTAAACTTCATCAGGTCGACGGTGAGGTGTGCTTCACATGTCACTCAGTCGAGCTCCCTCCTAATGAAATGCTGCATACAGATTTCTGCCTGCGGGCTCCGGGGGATAAGACCGTGGTAACAGAATGAAACAAACCCCTTCCCATTCCCTTCACTCTCACACACTCAAACACGCACAAAAACATACACAGACAAACACACATTCATCCAGCAGCACACACACACGCACACACACATTTGCTGGAGAGCATCCATGTGAGGAGATCCAAATCTGCAATTTATTCAAATATTGATATTTCTACTTGTCAGGAGAAAGGTGCCTTGAAATTTCCTCTGAGTACTCCTGTCAAAAAAATAGCAGGAAATATGTCAGATAATTCATAAATGGAGTTCAGCGCTGCAAAGTCAGTTGGGAACAGCAAAAAATATATATGCTTGTCAATGAAGAATAGGAGCAATATTACAGAGCCTGCTGCTCATTCTTCCATCATGTCAAGCAAACAGCTTTTGCAGGCACATAAGTGTATGTATCAGTCCGTGTGTATATTTGTGTATGTGCGTGTATATTTGTATATGTCCTCGTGTATGTACATGTGTATGTATATTTATGCATGTGAATGTGTGTGTGCTTTGGCTATGTTGTGACTCCTACTTAGATGTGTTTGTTATCTTTCTCCATCAAGACACCCCATTTCCCATCTCGAGGCAGCCAATGGGAATGTGTCTTTTTTTGCAAAGGTCCGTAACCGGACGCTGGCCTCCATGTGGTTTGAATTAGGGCCCCTGAAACTGTGAAGGACGCCTCGAATGACGTGAGGCACTTGCAAACCAAATTCCATTCTGCTGAATGGTGGAGAAAAGAGCTCTCCGGAATCCTCAGAGATTTTTTGGCCCAGGCCCGCCAGCGATTAAAACAGGGCGGAAACCAATAACTCAATGAATAATGGGGCAACGTCCCATGAAATCTCTCACTGCTCTGTCACACCCTCATTCAAACCCAAATCAACTCAAACTCTGCTGATTAGTCTTTTTTCCAAAGAGAAAAAACGAAGAAAAAATCGGACAAAAGTCTTGTTCTTTCCTCCCTTTTTATTGAACATAACTTTCAACACTCTGAGGAAATAGGCCCTCTCTCCCCTGCTTCCTCCCAGTCTCAGTTACCTCCATTTTGACAAAGTGTGAGCTTCCCGATGATGCATCGCTTGACCATGTTGTGCCAAGGCAAGACAGAATAGGACTCCACGTATCTCCTGCGGTCATGTGATGCCATAGTTCATAGCAGTTGATGAGATGCAGTTTGGCACAGCTTGAGACCCATCTGGGAGATGCAGATACGCAGACAGGAGAAGTATTTTACAGCAATGCATCTGCGCGCTTGAAGAGCTATTTAGCATATGCTGCTATACGAGAGAATTTGCTTTGCTGTTGCCAGCTGCAGATTAGTCTTCATTTCTCCAAAATCCGACAGAACAGCTGATGCATAGTCGTAGTTGGCTAGCATCGTGCAAATTAATTTTTTATGTTAATGCAGTATGTTATTTCATATTTTACTGAATTACTTCTGCATTACTTTGAAATATTCTGTTAAAATAACACAAGAAAAACAAACTCTGTTTCCAGTTGTTTTGTATCAACAATGTCAAGCAGTGCAGTAATGCTGCTGCCAGCACTGGCCGGTTTGTTTCTGTTAGCTCTAGCAGAAGTCAAAGCCCATGCTGCTGCTCTAACTCAAGTGGCTGATATGTTAGGCCATCTAGGGCATGGCAGGCGGTTGACAGTCCATGCAGCCTGTCTACCCACAGGACATCTCCACACAGTGTGTCCACAGTGGGGCCAGTGCTGTCATCTGGGCCCACTATGGACCACTGCTCTGCTGACAGTGAGAGGGTAAACGTTTACCACCTCAATCCCCCATTAACTCAGTAAAGGCGCTTCGATCCTCTGTGAAAATAATGATATTGATTGGAGCTTGGCTCTACAAACGAAATGGTTGCAACTAAAAGAGGGATGGGCCCCTGCATTAGAATATGGGATTTTCAAGGATAAAAGAGTGTTTGGATCTTGTTATATTTTTCCTCTCCTCCATCTCCCTCTAGCTTTCCCCCATCTCCTTGTCTCCTCTCTTTCTGCATTTGTATGTGTGCGTATGTAGTGTGAGAGCCTGCGTGTCTCCTAAGATTACCCTCCGCTATCCCCGCAATCAAACAACAAATGACAACATCATTGCTCAGGCCTTTCAAAATACGACACAAAAAGTGTGTTGTAGCTACATTAACTTGCAACAACCCCCTAATAGACCCTTGTGGGTTTTGTATCACTCCCCCTCTCTCTCCTCTCTTCTCTCTGCAAGGCTGTCACATATCCACCCCCCTCACAGTGCGAGCCTCCGAGCCTCGGTGGAGATCAGGAGCTCCCTGTCGGAGGTGCTTTGTCACGTAGCCCAGGGAGCGTGGAACTCACCCAGAGCTGTTGAACAAACACAAGCACAGGGGCTGTCAATAGCAGCTCCGCAAACTAATTGCCTGTCAAATGAACCACCCTCGTTAAGCTGCCCTCACACACACACAGTCGTGCGTGCACTGTGACATTCATACGCTCACACACACACACAGGCACACACACCCACACACGAAGCCGATTTGATTCAAAGAGTAGTGATACCTTGTTAGAAGAAAAGACACACGAGTGGCACTTCTCTGTTCACCGCCTTGTTTCTGCAATCGTTACCGGCGTGTGTAGTGCAGTCACCGTGAGATTCCCATTTTGTTATATTATGAGGGGCAACATAGCATTCTATGGTATATCTGATGTAATCCAAACACATCCCACACGCCATACAGTGTATCAGCTGGCGTAATATTTCAGTTTTTAAAAACACTCATTAGATGGTAGCAGAGCTCCATACGCCAAATGTTATTGTTTTTGTGTTTGTTTTGCTTTTTTTTTCTGTAGTCATTAGGCGGTAGCAGTGGAGTGCCCAGCGCCTTGTCTGGGTGCCTGTAACAGTGCTGTCGGATTGACACAGCTGGGGAGAGCAGCTTGAGGCTGCACGCTCAGGAATACACAGGGGTGTTCAAAGCCCCTCTCTGAATCCTGATCAGAGCGCTGCCCCGGCCAACTGATGGCCTATTAAATATACATGCGCAGAGGTCAGAGCTGGAGGTCCCGGCTTCCTCCCAGCCATGTGCACTTAAGCGGAAGGGCTGGGCAACAATAAAACCTCCTCTCGCTCCAGCGAGCTCTCCCCTGACACCCTCACCTCCAGTGTGTACGTCAAGTACAGTGCTCACCTAGCGCTATATTACAACTGCCTTTGTGAAAAGGCCAAATGATGCATTTTTTACATGGTTATTATATATTTATATTCAATAACACCAAGGACCACTCTTGCGTCTGTCTGTCTCCCGTTTCTTTCCTATTGTCACTGATAAATAGCCTTGCTCGATACACGGGTACACAGAGTTTGAAGTGAGTTCACATCCCTCGCCTTTGTAGTTCGCCTGAGATTGAGACAAGAAGGTAGAGGGAAGAGCCCCATAATGGCCAGTCATGATTAACATATTCAGAGTGACACTCTCTCTGTGTTCCTTCGTTAAGCCCGGTCTGTCTGACTAATGAAGTGGAGCGGCAGTTTATCAATTAACCCAGCACTGAGCCATTTGTGCTGGGGATAACACTCGCACTGGGTGTCACGGTGATCCAGTTTGGTGGCCTTTAACCTCTGTAAGTGTCCAACAAGGCAAGACTGTGTGACAATGACAGCAAGACACACAAGTCCACCAGTGGAAATCCGCTAAACAGGATTTGCGCCTGCTGCTCGTCGGCGAAATGCTGAGAAAAGGGTTTCGATTGATTGGGTAATAGGATCATGAAAAAAGAATCTCTACAAACTAACATTGGGGGTTTTCAGCATTCTCAGACTTGGCATAGATCATAGCAAACAACTTAGTGCTGTCTCTATTAAAACAAGCCCTCCCCTGCCATTATCTTTCCCCCCACTGCTCCTTCCTCCATTTCACATTGTTTGTGTTCATTAAGACATGGGCGACCTGCCTTATCCACACATCAGACCTAGCTCTCAAGAGTAATTGCGATGGTCTCGCAGAGGATAATGTGGTTTAAACTCAGTATAGCCTGTCTATTAGGAGAGACATGATGGCAACCACAAATAATAAAGAACTATTTATTCCTCTCTCTGTGACGCTAACTAGGTAACATATCAAGCCAGCCCCACTAAGGGTCTCTCTTACTGTCAGATATGGCACCCTTCATCCATTCCCAATGGCCCTTGCCTCGACATCTCTTCTCTTCATTTTCTACATGAGCTTGGTCATAAATGCACACACACCTCATATATATTTGATGGTTAATATTTATCCTCGCTAGGGAAGTGCACTTTACATGTGGTAACATACGATTACCTGCAATTCTTATAGCAAAGAAACAAAATCGATATGGATATATAATTCATGACGGAGGGGCTATCAGTTTTTATGGCTCTCTATCCAGGCTCATTAAAGTTTTATCGTAATTGACTGCAAGCAAGAGTTTTTAAGGCATGTTTCTCCCTCACTTTCTACCTTAAATAATTAAGTAAAGTTTAATTGGTTGTGTTTTGAAGCACCTAGTGGATGATAGGAGTCTCCCACATTCAAAACCATCAATTATAGAGCGATATGTTATGCATTAACCTGTCAGTTTGTTCATTTGTTAAGGCAGGAAAGTATGGTCCCATCCCCCAAATCACAGCCTGAAATCGAATAAATGGCCGGGCCCTTCAGAAAATTCCTTTTCATGTCTTTCATTGCTGTGTTAATGTAGTGACATGACGCTGTCACTCAGATTGCTCCCATCCACCGCCAGCCCCGAATCGACTCCGCTGATTGGTGGTCAACTTGTTCTCTTGAAGGGAGATTGACAGACGGAAAATTGCACTCTCAGATTTCACCCTTCATTCGTTGCAGTTGTTCTTCCACTCGTCAACTCTCCGCCATGCCTGAGACAGACAGAGGCTTTATCCATTAGCTGTTGGCTTGGCGGGTGGGTGGGCAGATTGAGGCTGGATGGAGGAGGAGATGGGGGTGGGAAGACAATCCTACATTTGAGCACTCTGAGGGAAAATCAATCATGTCATCATAAGTGAGAAGTATGGATGAATTTCATCAGCTGGTTCCTGTCCTGTTCACGCCGCTGGCTTCCTGACTGGCCTGTCCCTCTGATTGGCATCCTCAATGACCCTTAAATCCGAAAAGAGAGGAGATTTTGAAAACACTATAATAAGAGAAATCGGACAGTAGTTTCAGGGTCACATTTCCCACTTTTCCTGCTGCTGCACTGTGGGAAACCTCAAGTGGTTTCTCTTGACAAAGTGGTAATAGATTTACAATATGATGTTGTGCCAAACCAGCATTAGGCAGTTTTGTAAGAAAATGTTTCTCAACAATTTTCCGTCTACAGCAGATATGATGAAGTGTTATAAAGGGCAGCAGCACTCTGCCACTGAACATTTTTTTAAATAATTTCCCCTATCATCTCACAAGGTCACCGATGAGCACTAAAAGCATCAGAGGTATAGGGTGTGAAGCAATCAAAAATGGATGAAAGTGAAGACATGGAAATCACAGATGAGAAATTGACAGCCGTTTACAGCCTTGTTGTTGATGTGAGTGACGGAGCGAGGGAGAAAGTGAGAGGGAATGAGTGAGGAGAGTGAAAAAGGCAGAGTTAAAGTGGTGATAAATTTAATGGAAAAATCAAATACAAAACAAATTCATTCCTCTAAACTTGATGCTTCAGTCGTTCTTTTCTTGGCCTGTGCTAAGCCTTAGAATAAACTGTCACTCCTTATCGATCGCATCTGAATTGTTACCGAGATTTCTGAAAAGTAGTCTTGACACACACCCGGCGAATAGTAATCTTACGAGATGAGAACATCCAGACTGAACAGCTAACACCCCTGACTTAAAATAAAAGAGGCTTTTCTTTCCTCCCTTTTTCAAATCCAAGCTAATACACCATGGTGAATTACAAATTCAGTGATAAATATGTTGCTGTGAAAGATGTGCCCTTGTTGGATTTTATTGTTTTTGCTGGTAACTGTGTATGAATGGGAGGTGGAGTTGAGGGGGGGTGGGGGTGGGGGGGGGCAGCTTAGTATTTTGTCATGGGGAATGTTTATAAACAGCAGCTGAGCATGAAATGTTTGTACACGATTTGTATGCCATTTGTGATGGAGATGACATGATCGAAAAATCAATTCACTTCACGTTTGATTTCCAGCGAGCGGTTAAATGAGTGCTGTCGACAGCACCGACTGAAATTCATGTATCATGGTATGGTTCATTATATTCCGATGGTGTATTAATTATGGCTATAGATAGAGAGCTCTGCTGTGAGCGGTAGCCTAGCTGCTGTGTGCCAGGGGGAGCTAGCCTGAGGAGGAAAGCTCTCCTTGTATCCACTCATCCCTCAGCTGACAGGCTTGCTCCAGGAGAAAAGGATTTCTCCGGATTGAGTGCCATTTTCTCTTCTTTAACAAGGAAATTAGTGTGTAAAGGAGATCTGTCAGGATAAAGTGCAGCTTGACTGCTGCTGCCCTCCCCTCCTCTCCGTCTTTCTTTCCCGCCCTTCCCTCCTTTCCTCATCCTGTAACTCGCTCTCCTCCTCTCTTGCTTTCCTCTCCCTTTCGTTCCCTTCTCCCCCACTCAATGGCTCCCTCAGGGGATCTTCTTTGAGCATTAGCAGAACACATCCAATGTCCCAGCTACATGATTTCATGATATGATTTGTACCGGGGATTTGCAATAATCCGCAAATAAAGTTGAAAGTGAATGACTCTCAATAAGAGACGCAGACAAGCAAGACCAAACCTTTTAAGATTTTCTTTATCTTTAATGGCATGAAAAATGAATTTGTTTTGCATTAGATCACAACAATTTAGCAATGGCCTGAGTATGTTGTTTTGTCTTTGGGTTTTATGATCATGATTAATTCCTGCACAGGAACCTCGCTGATATACATAATGCATCATTTGCTCATTTAAATGTTCAGTTCCTCTGCAGTTGCAGAGAGCTTGGTAGCTCATTACCCATTACCCATGTGTGCCTGGGCTTTGGAGCCAGATATTCACTTGTAGTCAAATATACAGTATCAGCTGCTTTAGCAGGATATCACAAATTGACAATGGAATTAAACTCAGGTGTCATCTCCACCACTCCACCTTCATCCACCTCATGTTAGTTAGTCCCTTTATTTTGCTCCACCATTAGTGAGAACTAACTTTTCACCTCAACTAGACAGACAGGGATGAGACCTGCTGGCACATTTTAATAAGTCTGCTTCAAAGGTGTTGGGTGAGGATAGAAAATCAAAACATCCCAGGTTAATTTGAAATGTACTCTGCATCTGTGATGGGAAACAGCCTCACAGGTAAGTAAGGGAGACAATTAGGGAATATCCGTAAGTGCAGGAGCTGCATACTAAAAAACGCAAATCACTATTTCCCCATCTGGCCCCTACTGTGCCGAGAACTGCAGCTGAGGTCCGATTTCACCCGTCAATCACGGCCGCTTCGCTGTGGGGTGTGTGTCCTGGTGAGAGAGCCTACCCCCAAGTCATTAGCACACACAGTCAAACTGTACTGAGAACTGCCCTGCACCGCTCCGCTCTGCACCACGGTTTAAATATCCCCAGCCTGTGACAGGATCAGTTTAGCGATCTGTAGGATTGATCTCCTCTTTAAAGTTTTGCCTGAGGCGACTCTAATTGGGAACGAGGCTGCCTCCCACTCCCCTCACTCCCTTAACTGTCAGTCTTGGCTTTGTTTACTGAGGACATGCCCAAACCTATTTACTCAATAATGAGGAGACGTGGTGGGGATGCTGCTGATCACATTGAGGCCCCCAGCGGGACTTCTGCATGCTGGGAAGGGCGGGGAACATCATTTTAGACTTTTTAAGATAGTGAAAGTTAGCCTACGCCGTCAATATGATGTAGAGCAGTGAATATGTGTCCTCCTTATTTTCTCATATGGATCTCCTTTATTTGCAGAACACTTGTCAACCTTTGGGAATTCTTTGTTTTCTCCCTGTCATATCATTAGCTAAAATAGAACAGCGTTTAAAAGACAAAGCACACAAGTCGTACCATGTTACGCTTGTAAAACACCCTCCATATGCTTTAAGCCATCTATAAAGAATGAAAGCAGACTGAGAGCCCACTCCAAACATTGAGGTATCGCCAGTGTCTTGCTGTGGAGTGGACTATTCATGACTGGAGGGCTTTGGCCTATTGGGCCATTTCCTTTTTCTCTCATAGTGCATTCCTCAGATTCCCACTCTCATTTAGGTTGTTTTCATTTGCACGGACTGACAAAGCCTTTGGTGTGGATAGCAAGGCTATAGAGTCCATTGATGCCCATTGGGATTATGAATGATGAAGTGGAGAAGCGGCCGCTATCAGAGGGACACAACACTGCTCTTAATAGAAAAGCATTTAGAAAGGCAGCAGGGAGGGGGTGTTGGTGCTGGGGGCTTTCTGACACTCGACTGATAAGAGGCAGCTCTTCAGAGGTGGTAGTGTGTACAATGAAACACGCTGATGGGGATACAATGACACACATGTTGCGTCTGACAGGCGGTGATTTAGACGTGGGGTAGAAAGAAAAAAAAACCTGGACCACACAACAGAGAGTTTCATGACGCTATATTCTCGCTACAGAATTTTCTTGTAAAGCAGCCTGTGCATGTTTCGACTTATTGGTCTGATTTGCGGGAAAATGCATTGTCATTACTCATATCCGGCCGTGACAGATTGGAGAGAAGCTGGGAAAGGGAGAGAGAGGAGTTGGTAGTGTAGTGGCACGGGAGTGAAAGAGAGATATGCAGAACGGGAGAGCTGTCAGTTTGAGGAATGAGCTTGATAAGAGGAAGGGACTCGGCAGATGGGCAGAAAAAACCGGCAGCACACTTCTCAATTAAACATGTAAATACCAAAAGCAGGCAGCGACGGAGATGAGAAAGTTAAATAAACACAGCACCGTGCTGTGATTACAAGCTCAAAACACCACCACCTTTGCCACTTTTTTTCTTTTAGTTCCTGCAACTCCACGGAAGTCTTTAATCCAGCTAAACTTCTGCTTCAACACATTATATATTACCTTGTTCTTGTTCTTGTTTTCATCATCTCCTGTGGCTAAATTGATTCATGCAGAGTCAGATTCTTTCGGAAGTTGCATGCCCACCAGGAAATTTTGATATAGATCTAATTGAGCTATTCATCCATTCACTTTGTCCTTTGTTAGAATTTCTCTATTGAAATATTTGTTATAATAATTGTTGTCCATCATTTTTACATACGTGCCCCCCCCCAACGTGCACCCTGCTGTGAACTACAGGGAGTATCTTAAATACTTCTGTAGGCAGTGTCCCTGACATTAATAACAATGAGCTTGGCATAACCACAGTACATTCTTAGGGAAGATTCACAGTTTGACATTCAGCCCAGATGCTATCGTGGAGCCTCAGTGTTTAAAACCGCAGAGAAGACAGACATCTGTCACTTGTTACCTTTGAAGTGAATAAGAGAGGGACGCAGAAAAACACAGTGGACAAAAGGCCATTCTGACCACAGACCCTCAGTGTTTACAAACGGAAAGGGAGAGTGACAGGAGAAACTCAAGATGAATGGATCACTGCTGTTGATCTCTCCTTCTCATTCCATGTGCTAAGTTATTCCGTGGCTGCTACCCCAGTGGGGGGTGGAGGGAAACAGGAAGTTGAGAGAGGCAGGCAGAACGCCTCAAGGACTCTGGAGGAGCAGAGCACCGCAGCCTGCATGGGAAAAAAAAACGTACTGTACACTTCTCTAACCTGAGGTATCAAACATTACAAATGTGAACATAATTCACCTTTTAATGAGCAGATGATGCTATATTAAGGCAATATTTGCAATAGTGTTGATTTGCCATGTTGAAATAACAGGATCTGTTGCGTTAGCTATTATTTTCTGTAGAGTGTGGATTTAAGAATAAGTGTATTTTGATATAATTATTAGAACAATGGCCGCATTCATTTGTCGTCTGTCATGTCTCCTCAGACCTGTTTCTATTTCAGGTTGCACGTCAAGTGAGAGCAGCTATATCTGGCTGGCAATTAAGCTGGTCCTGCCTCCCCTTGATGCTTGATTAGTCCGATTGATGGAGGAGGCCATATGTGGCGGTGTCAAAACTTGGCAGCCAGGCTCCATCCTCTCAAATGAGAGGCAGGCAATAAAGAGGCAGGCTGCCCAGAGTGGGTGCACGTATGTGAGGCCTGCAGCACCATGATTCGGGCCCCCTGATATGTAGAATTTTCTCTGGGGGTCTTTCGGGCCACTGACCACTCCAGCCAAGTTCTGGTCGGGGCAGAGGTGGCCACCGGCTAGGGGTGTCACTGTACCAAGCCCTCTGGGGCACAAGCTCCAGGCAAAGCGTGGGGGAGTGTGTGGTGGTGGAAGGGGGGGGGGGGGGGGGGGGGGAGTGGTAGATGGGGGGGTTGGGAGGTTTAGAAAGCTGAAAGATATGGCCCCCTTCCCAATCTCGCTCGGAGACAACAAAAAGGGAATGCTTGAGAAGGGGAAGCAGCGGGAGGAGAGCACAAAGACAAAGGCGCGGGCAAGGTCAGTCTAGCTAATGGGCCTGAGCCGTAGGCTGCCTGGGGCTAGGCACACTTCTGTTCTCTCTCACACACTGGGCCTTCAAAGACCCTTCAGTCCACCCCTCTCCTCTCTTCCTCCATCTCTTCCACTCCTCTTTTACTCTTTTCCCCACTTCCACTGGTGACACTTCCTCCCTTCAAAAGACTCTGCACAGGTGCCTTAAAGAAACCTTTTCTACAAACACCTCCAAAATACTTCCTTGTTACTCACTCACATCAACAATTGTGATGAATGATCCAAACAGAAACTATTTCCACACTTCCAAAAAGAGAGATATTTGGATGGAGAATTCTTCAGCTGTATTTGCTGTCAATCAACCGTCATTAGGTCCAAGGTGGGTTCCCTGGAAGTGCTAAGAGGAACTGTTGGAAATGAGGAGGAGGTGGAGTGTTGTTGTCAGGTTGGCTGGCTGGCGTTGCTTGGCTCCACTCGAGGGCTCCTTTAATGTGCAGCGGAGTAGAATAAGTGAGTGGCTGTGGGCACCAGCTGAGCTCACTCTCGTCTTCGCCTGGTAGCTGAGGGGTGAGCCGCTGCCACCTGACACTGGGCACACGGCTCAGGGCTCCTCTTGGCAACGTGGCACAGCACACATGTCCCCTCATTTGGATGGAGATTCAGACACAACACACAAAAGCTTTACCCCCCAGTCCTCCTCCCCCTCCTCCTCCTCCTCCTCCTCCTCCTCCTCCTCCTCCTCCCTCACTCTTTTTCCCCTCCTGTTTTTTTCTCTCCTTCCTTTACTTTTTGACGGGATCATAATAATCTGGGTATCTTCTTGATCATGCCCCATGTTTTTTTCTTCTCCGTTCTCCCTCATCTTCTTGGAGACGAGTTTGAAATTGCCTGCGTCAGGACTTTGCTAATTAAAGTCATACTTTCAAAAATGCCATAATAACTGTTAATTAGCTTGATGCTATTTTCAGCATAATTTGCTAATTAGTGGAAAACCTGTACAGCGTTTCTCTCTAATTACAGTATGGCTCCGCACGGCGCATCTGTGCCTTGACTCCAAATGATACCATTACAAAGTCCCGTATTACGCATTCTCTCAAAACAGTTAATTGCCTCCACAGATAGTGAGATACTTCAGTCAGCTGATTTTTTATGGTAATAAATGGACAGGCACAGACACAAACCTCCCTGGTTCATATTTATGAAATATGAAAAAGGAAAACAAGCTCCTTATGAGATGCACGGGGTTAGTGTTGGAATATAATCTGACTGGCTCTGTGATGATTTTGTGTGCTCATGCGTTGAGTTGCCGATACTTTTAATGAAGTTTCATTTATTCTATGTTATAACCTTTGAGCGAGTTAGTCATTACGTTGTAATTAAAGCGAAAGATGTAGACAGAAACGACATCAACCTTATAAAATGTTAAGGCAAAGATCTGACAGGGTGTGCTTTCGGAGGTGGCTGTCATGTAAATACAACTAGCAACATAATGTGGCCATGCCATCGCTTATTACTGAGACGGTAACTACCTTGTCGCTCCAACAGCTATTTTTTTATGTAGTGTAGCAAGGGGAGAGAATTATGGACATGACCACAGGTTGACCCTAATACATGTGTATACTAGACACAAATTATGGCTCATTAAGTGTGGTGAGAAGCGTGATTGGCATGACCTGTGACCTCAGAACGTCAGCTGTGCCCATCCTCCGCTTTGCCCCGCTTTTGACAGCCACCAGTCTGACAGGGCTAGCATCGGCGCCGGCTAATTAATGCACCACTTCAGAGACCCTTTCATTTATGGCTTCTGAAAGGCATTATTAAATTAATTAAACCACCAAGAGTTAGTCATTATGAAATCAGGAGGTTTACATGGATGACAGCGTTTATGAATTAAACATCCCCAAAGTTCCTCGCAGGAGATACCCCGAGCTGCGTGTGGGTACCTAGCGCGACAGATGTTTGCCCCCCCCCTTCCTCAAGCTAACCTGTATTGCAAGCGATTTAGGTCTCATTTGGGGGTTTGAAAACTGAAAGCTGGAGAGAAAGAGGTTCAGGGTAGCTAATGAGCAGAGAAAGAGAGGGGAAAAGGAGGTCACTAGCTCTGTTCATCTGTAGACAGTACAGATGGTTCTTTTTTATACGATACAACAATGGCGTACATCAATTTGTTGATCGCTAATAGATAGCTACTCTCTGATGAATTGCAGACTGGGATCAGTTGTCTGTGGGTTTTAGCTGAGAACTCTACATTTATAGCCTGGAAACATTTACAAAAGCTGTGTGCTGTTTTTAACTCATCATGTGATGTGAAAACTACAAATGGTTCACAAGATAAATCCCATAAACTTGGGCTTAGCTGGAGAGCAGAGGGCAGAGATGAGTAGCTCACTCAGGAGCCTTGACGATAGACTCCTTTTCATCTGCGGACTGAGATTCACAGATTATCTCAAGAGGCTCTCTATCTCTGTCCTCGTCTCTATTTCTCTTTTTCTGTTTCTCCACCCTCCCTCTCGCGCCCCTCGATTCAGGAAGTTTGCCAGCTACTGTCTTTGTTTACAATGCCAAGGGAAAATGTCAGAGCCGTTGAGAAAAATATCCTTAGAATCTTTTTTTTCATCTTCTTAATCTAACAGTTTACTGAACTTGATAAGTGTCCTATCAACATGCTAATCAAATTACTTCGGAACCAAAATTGACAGTTTTCATTAATTATACAAGATTATTCTAATTGCAATTCAAATTTATTCATTCCGAACAGAAGGTATTCAGTAATATTTTACAAAATTTGCATATTAAATGGAGGGAGTTGTGCATTATGCATGGTAATGTATGCAGGGTTTCTTATTTTTAACTTCACGGCCATATGTGGTGTCGTTGTAGGAGCAGGTGAAAAGTCTAAGTGTGTTTAATTTGCTTGACAAACATTCGGCTGGAGCTTGTCAAGGGGAGTATTGTGAATGCCAATCTTTATTCCCTCTTTATTGATTACCCCAAACTCTAAACATCTGGAGGTAAATGGCACTGAGAGAGATGAACTGAATCATGGGATTAGTACCTTCAATGACTGAATCACTATCAATTACTTCAATAGCATAATTCAAGTGTACCGCATAAAAGCTACAGTACGTTGGTTTGAGCCAGGATTAATATTGCAATTTACCGTAACAATGGAAGCATGGGAATGATATGGATGGCGTCCAACTTTTTCACATTGATGTCATAAAGCTAATGCCGTTATCTAAATACGAATATATTTAATTCCTAATTTAGGCTTTGTTTGTAAAATGAAAAGGCTGAACGCATTAGGCACATGTTTTAAAAGGTAATGGATTCTGTGAGTAAAACAACCTTATTTATTCACTGAGACGCAAAACCCTCAATTTGCTCTTTGTTTTTATTTCCTAGAGCGGGCAGTGAAGTGCAAACAGCTTACTGGGAAGCTGTTTACTACTGTATATGACAAAGGGCGTGCGTGCATGCGTGTGCGTGTATGTATGTGTGTCTGTGCGTGTGTGTTTACGTGGAAGGGGGCGGCTCTTCCAGCTCCACAGGCAAGGTCTTGTGTTGTAATGTAAGCGTAATAATTATCAAACAGCATCGGGGGCTCTGGGTACGGGCTTTAACAGGGGGAGAGCATGTTTGATATGTAGAATCAGCCCATAGTGCATCCATAGAGGGTGACTAAATCGCACGGTTCATGGATCACATTAGTATTGCTCTGCATCTACCCTCGCACTATAGGTGATTTCCATTTAGACACACATTTCCACATGAAGATAAATATGACTTGAATCGTAATTTCCCTGAAGTAAATATAATACAAATACAACATAATACAGTGTCAGACCAGGCAGGCTAATAGATTACTAGCGTGTTTTCCATTTGTATGGTAAGTGGTGAACCTAGGTGGTGGTCTGGCGAGTAACAAATTGAATGTTTAATCCATCTCAGTGCAGATTGAGGGTATCAGAAAGATCGGTAGTCGTACGAGTTCTCTTGTGACTGCTAGTGTATTAGATATTTTTACTCTTCAGGGGTTTGGGGAATGTTGTTGGATTAACAAGAGGTGCAAAGTGGTAGATAAATGCAATTTCTTATCTTTTTCTGAAGTCCTCTGTTATTTTTCAAATAGGTATTTCGATTTGACAAGCAGTGTTTCCAGTCATTCAGTGCTGTAATCTCTGATGTCAGATTAAAATAACATTATCTCAGTTTTAGTTCAATATTTTATTACTTTTAATTACAGAACTTTATATTGTGTTTTAAATACTTATATTGAATTATTAACTCTCTCACCAGCTACATGTGTTTAAATGATTACACTTGCTTCATTATATCCTCTCATTCTTTAAAGGCCCTCCCCATAGCCTATGTTAAAGAGACCATTGTGGGGAAACCGTGACAAATATGCAAAAGATATGCTTCCTTAATGTTACCAAACATTCTCTAAATACATATTTAATTCTTTTATAAATGTTTGCTTTGGCATTTTGGAGAAGCAAGATTAGCGTCAACTGCACAGCATCTCGTATAAAGTGTGACAAATTGATATTTTTATATAGCTTAATCTGTTTACTATGATGTTTATGCGAGGAATTATTACAGACTAATTAAAGAAATCACTTTGATATAATTAGTCAGATTTCAGGAAGCTCATTAGTAGTAATTTGCATGAAAAATAAGCCCTGTAGTGGTGCTTAGACCCAGCTATTCGATCTGTGTTTTATCTGGTTACACATCAACCCCCATTGTTTGTTGTTTGAGGCTGTCTGAAGTGGTCCACAATATTTGCAGTCATTGCCCCAAGAAGCGGTGGGGTATCTTTTAACAAATTCCTTCCCTAAAGCAAGTCAACCTGTACGTGGAAGCAGACACATGCCTCTGTGTACATAAAGCAGGAGGAGTGTGCGGCAAAACACTGTCTATTTATCTGTCAAGTTCCTGACAAAGAACTGAGCTGACAAGTAAGGGTTTCCCTCAGCAGAGCAGGGGGGCTTTATTCACCATACTTACATGCCCAGTCTATGCCCAGAGACTCATGTTATTTGCAAATCATATTCTTTGAAAACTCACAAACGGGGCGAGACATGCCACGCTACGGGTTTGTCAGCTGCCTTCACAACAGCTAGCTGTATCGCTAACAGTGTGCGGTTCGGTAAGGAAGCAGCTTTCTCTTAGCATTTGCCTCGCTGTCACTTTTTCCAACACATGCGATCTGTGTCTTCATGCTTGGGGTCTCTCCTCCCTCAGAGGGTTGCCATCTTCCCTTTGGACTGACAAATAAAACGCCCACACTCCCGCTGAAATAAAAAGAGGAAGAAAAAAGAAAAACCCACCCGTGGTATTACATCATTCTCTGCTGAAGCAATTCCTTCCAGAAATTGATGTACATATATTTTATTCACATAACAAGATAAAAGTAATGGTTATGATTTAAAATAGAAAAGCTTTTTTTTTCTTTCAGGATACCCCTGTCTTAGGCAAAGGGGTTTATAATGCAGGTACAAAAACAGGACCTGTTTATTCTCCATACCCTTTTCCCACCATGGACGAAATCCTTTCCTAAACATCCGGACAGAGAAGCACTTGTGTGGCGCTGATGTCACAGACCTACCTGGCCTCCCTCTCACAAAAGCTAAGGTATCATTAGCTAGGCCCACACAATGGCCATTCAACCAAGCCACTGCGCTCCTCAGGACTTGGGAACAATGTTATTTTTTGTCTCAGAATTATAAAGACAGAGTTTTTGCAGGAAACCTGACAGACAAAACCCTTTAGAGGTAAATGCTCCAGGCGGCTTTTGGGTTTAATCTTTTTCCATTAGCATTTTGCCCCCCCTCCCCTCCCTTTTGCTCACACACAAAGACCATATTTACAGGGTCAAAAGTAAAGGCTCGGTGTCTCTGGAGACTTCTTTTTGTGTAGATCTTTTCTATATATTGACAACACTCGCATTTATTTTTTCATTTTCTGCTAATGTATTTCAAACGGGCTACTGAATAGGGTACTGAAAGCTTTAACAGGTATATTGGTTTGTGGCGGTAAATACATTTGTATACAATAGAAGAACAATTTGACACGCTTTTTCACCCTTAACCAAATATTATGAGAAGTCACACATGCAAGCATATTAAACATTATTAACCCACAATGCAGGGGTTTATATAATAAAATAGTTATATTGTCAACAATACAACACCGCTAAGGGTTCATATGTGCTACCTTTGTGTGTGTGTGTGTGTGTGTGTGTGTGTGTGTGTGTGTGTGTGTGTGTGTGTGTGTGTGTGTGTGTGTGTGTGTGTGTGTGTGTGTGTGTGTGTGTGTGTGTGTGTGTGTGTGTGTGTGTGTGTGTGTGTGTGTGTGTGTGTGTGTGTGTGTGTGTGTGTGTTTGGGTGAATGTGTGTCTGTGTGCACACATTCACTTATGCTTGTGTGTGTGCGTGTATGTGTGTGTATGTGTGTGTGACTCCATGTGTGTGATTCATTCCAGGGCAGTTTTAGTCCTTATAAAATATTCATTTTGGTTGTGCAGGGCCCTGTAATTGCCATCTCTCACCCTGAATTATTTATACCTCGCACAGACTGACAAAGCTTTGCCATACGGCCCCAGATGAATCAGAAAGCAGCCATCTCTGCTGCCAACAGCACTGGGCTTTCACACAAATATGGCAGCCACGTCTCTCTGCCTGGCCTCTCTTAATTTGACATTTTCTTTTTCCCCCTGCCTTTGTCCTAGGTGCACAGAAAGGTTACCTGTTAGCTTTAAGCACCGACCCGCTCTCTGTCTTTCTGTCTCTATCCCCCCCTGCCTACATGACAGTCCACAGTGGGTGTTTTTTTGTTTTTTTTCTCCTTCTGAGAATGCGTTAATGTGGCTGCGATGTCAGAGTGGCTGCCTCATGTTTTATGATGACTGACCAGTCCTGACAGCCACTTTAGATGTATGTATTATACATTAGTAATAATATGATGTAGAAATACACTCGCATACATTTGAGCATGCATGGACACACAGCAAAACCACTGGCTCACGACCTATATTTCACACACGCACAAATACACATGCAAATAAGCCCCCACAGCCATGCTGGATCCAGCATGGCTGCGGGTAAACGGTCAAAGCCCCCCTGCTGGCTCTGCCTGTAGAGCTGCGTTCCTCTGCCCGGCTCTGATCGCTCCAAGGTGCCACAGGAGAGAGACGCTGTATGGCTCTCATTGTAGACTGGCTCTGGGGCCTTCCAGAACCCCACGTCCAACACCCTAAATACTACTATTCACCCCCGCCAGTTACTCCAACATATGCTTATCTTTCATCTCACTAGTGCAGGGAGGTGCTGACTGGTATTTCCTTAGGCCCCAAGCTCCGATGCTGACCAGTAATCAAAGCACGGTATTTCTCCCTCCTTCGCAAAAATAACCTGGAGACACCTCTCTGCAGTCCAGCTGTTGAGCAGAGTAAATATTCCAGAGAGCTGCATTGTTTATGTGGGTGATTTTTTTTCATTATTCCAGCAACCTCACGGCCGACTTCGCTGAGACTGTCATAGCCATTATCAGTAATCATCATCACGCCGGTTTGTGGTTGCCGGTGATGATTCACTAATATTTATGAAGCCCAGTTTGGATGTAGATGATGTTGGCTCTACAGCGGCAACCAGTGTTTCATTCGTTTTTACAACAGGGCCACGCAAGACAAAACAACGCAGAATTATTTATGTTTTGTGTCTTATTATATTGTGTTCAAAGTCGTGGTAGAGAAAAGGCGTATTCAGAGTAAAACAAAGAGCAGCGTGCAACAGTACACAGCCTCAGCAGTATCTTGATGTGAGGGGATGGGAGAGGCAGAGAGAAAGCTCGGGGCTAAACATGCAGTATGTGGCGGGCTGGAGCTAAAAGCTGCATAAAGTACACAGCCTTAGTCCACTGTTAGCAAGTGATGGATAGTTAGCAGGAGATCCGAGTGTTCGTCTAATCTGTTACAGTAAACCTGTGCCAAAGCCTGAAGGGAATCAGTGGGGGCTTGCTAGGAGTGGGTTTGACGCAAAACCATTTGTGAAGACGAGCTATTCTCTTAAGTAAGAAACTAACAGTGTCCGGAGAGAGAGAGAGAGAGAGCCAGAGAGCAAGCGAGACAGGAGGTGAGGAAAATGAGTGAGAGTACGAGACAGAGAGAAGGAGGAAGAGATACCATAATGAGTCCTGTAGCCATGGACTAAATGAAGAGGGATTGACAGAGTGAGGGATCCTCAAGTGAAATAATGTCAATGCCACTCTGCCCATTAGAGAAATGGGGGGATGGTGGAGGAGAGGGTAAAGAGGGATGAATGGAGGGACACAGCTACATGTTAGGGTGCAGAGGAAGCACATACATTATTTGTCACCCCCACCAACACACAAACACACCACCAACAAAGATATGAAATATGAAACAACAAAATGAACTGACAATAGCAGCGGAAGAAAATAAAGGAATGAAAACTAAAAAAGGCCTTGGAAATACCCAATAAATTCTCCGAGACATGTACTTGGGATATTTGATGTTGAACAATAATAATCACAGTGACATCTGCTTGCTGCTCTCGGAGGACATGGGCCGAGCCCGTGAGTGGAAGGGGTTAATCTCCCAAACCCAATAAGGCTGGATAGTGAGGCACTTGTTCCCTGATAAAGAAGTGATAGGATCTGTGGGTCTGGTCCCTCGGCGCTTGTACAGGGGTAGAGCAAATATTGTTAATGTGCTGTGGTTTACTTCAGCTAAGGCGAGAAAAACAGCTCTGCTTGACGAGAGAAGACAGCGGTGAACCAGAATACGACATAAATGTCCACGCAGCTCCGCTAGGGCCTCCCAGGGACTTAACTGGCATATATATCCAAGACCCCTCAGTTGCATAAATAAGTGCTCGGTAAGATTAAGATCTATAAGTGTCTCTATTTCTCGTTTTACCTGCTCCGCCTTGTCACAACAGGGATCTGAATGCAGTTCAGTGGAGTGCCTAATAACTGGAGCAGTAGGTAGGAGAGGCAGGAGGCTTGACATTAAGACCCCGGCGTTTTGGAAATCCGATACGCTATTGACCCGTGTACTACTATCTCAGCGTAGAGATCTGGTGTCAGCAGATTGTACTCTGACTCTTACAAATACTGTGGCCATCTGTCAGTGTATTGTATAACGACCTAAACAAATAAGGGGAAGCTCTTTTGTACAATAAGGTTCAAACTGAAATATATAGCGTTGTTTCTGTTATCTAAGAAACAAGGAGTGAAAAGAAATTCGGATTTACATTTTTTTATACGAGTCATTAATAATAACACAAATCCGAAAATGAATGGATAAAAGAGTGACATTGACAGGAGAGCTGGCCTCCACTGCCGGTGGAGCCTCCTTAATAATACAGCATTATCCTTATTTGCCCTCTTCACTCAAATCAAAGGGATGGACATTAATGCATGAGTGACATCAACCCTGCAATTAAGTTGGCCATTTAAATGAGAGAAGGCCTTCTTCACCCTGCCTGTTTGTTTTTTTCCTCTCTCTCTCTCTTCTTTTTTTCTTCCTGTTCCCCCTCTGTTTGATGATGCGAGAGGGTGAGCTAGAATTAGGGCGATGGGTCTTCCTTTGAGTGTCAGCCTAAAATGATCAGAGTAAAGATAAGAGGGTCTAGCAGCCCTCAAATCAGTCAAAGTGCCAAAGTCGGCCTTTTTCTCCTCAATTACCGGGTCTGTGAAGCCAGGGAGTGGAAGGCACCGAGCCTGCTGCATTACTAAAGAGACAATCTATTTCCCCTTTGACCAGAGGGAGAGAAATCATTATGGCATGATTAGTAGCTTCGGCAGCGGGCGAGCATGGAGGTACTACGGGAGAATCGTATTAATTGCCTTATACCAAGGCATGAGCAGGATTGTTTTAACGTTGATTTGTGGACCTGTATGACGAGCTGTCGGAGATAAAAGCTGATGTCAGGTCTTACTTATACTGGCAGACCGGAGGCATGCAGACGGAGAGGCTTGATGTCAAAATGAGCTTCCGTGGCTGCCCTGGAAGTCTTTCTCTATATGCCTGTCGATGTCTTCCTCTTTGTCTTTCTTCACACTTCATAGTTTTCCTTTACGCCTCCCACTATCCCTCCCTCTACTCCCCCCTTCCCTCAGATGGACTACACCCCACCCCTACCCACACTCCCTTCCTCTCTCTCCTCCAACTGATAGCTGCCTTGGCCGATTATTTCATCCAGTGAGGTCCACTGAGAGCCTCCTCTCCCGGCTTTGGAAGAGCTTTAATTAGCCATGTTAATATCCCCTTCATTGGCCTTAATATCACTCAACACCTTCCTCCATCTCAGCGGCCACCAGGGTCCCCCTGTCCTGTCAGAACAGCTGATTATTGAGAAGGATAGCTTTAATCAAACCTAATTGCAGTTCATTCTTTCTCTCTATCCCCCTTTGCCCTCCATTGCCAACATCTAATGGCAGCGACGACTTGATATCCCATTAAAAAACAATTAAACAACCTCCTTTTGTCTCTGTGCGTGCCAAAACACCAGCACAAACTTCTGTAGATATTTAAGAAGTAAAAGAGAGAGAGAGGGGCCTTGTCTTAATTGCTCTCCTTCTCACCAAGGACCAATTTGCACTGTGCTCATGGAGAATCTTAACCAACTCAAATGTAATGGATGCTATAGCGCTGCCACGGCTGTGGACTATGAAAATTAAGCTTATCTTTTTAGAAGAGAAATTGTGCTTAATTGCCTTCATAACAGTAAACATAAAGGAGCCTCTTTATGATAGCGTGGGCACTCCATTCCTTGTGTTTATTGGTTCTTAACTTTTGGTTTTGCTGTAGTAGGAAGAGTATGTAAAAGCATTAAAGTATCCAAGAAAGGAAACAACTCTGGAAGTAATGTTTTTCTTTTATGAAGTCAATGCATTGCCTCTGAAATGTATTCTGTCTCTTGCTCCACAATAAATTCACCAACGGGTTATGCAAGCCCATGCACAAGCTCACACACACATATGCATGTAGATGTGCACGCAGATACACACACAAACACTCACACTGGCCTTACCCAATCTGTATGAGAGGCGACAGACAAATAAAAGTCGTATTTCAGGTCTGCTTTCCGCAGATGTCTGCTGCTCTACATTATGACTCTTTGGGGAAATAAAAACAGGGTCAGGGAATTAGAGTACATAATGGTCATTTTGATGATCAGCCAACAGATGCAACCCGAAAACACAGTGAACACAATCAAGCGAAATGCACTAATGACAAGTCAGGTTTTTTATGGGCTCGCCACACACCGACAGGCAATCAGCATTCTGGCATGGGTTAAAACGTCTTTTATTGATGTTCAAGCCAAAGCTCCTTGGATGTGGAGTGAAAATATTTTCTCACCTTTCCTTCCCCTCCTGGGTCCTCAGTTAAGCACAAGGTATAGGAGTCTATCGAAGAACGCTTCTAAATGACCAGTGCATGTGTTAATGTGGCCAGGGTTAGAAGGGTCATTTCAGACTCTGATTTATGGCCTGGCCAGGATCCCACTGGGTGAAGGAGTAGTCTTAAGTGTTGTGAAAGCGTCCTCTCAGGCCACACAAGCCACTATATTTAGCGGAATGAAATGGCCATGCAATCTATGGTGCAATCTATGGTAATCCAATGAGCCACTGTGATTCTGTGAGCCAAAGTTGTGTTACAATAGAAACCACAGAATTGCATATAGTAACGCTCGTGCAATGTGATGAAAAATAAATATCTCAGCACGGTATTTTTTTAATGAATAGCAGAAAGCGAAGGCACAATCAGTCATGATTCTTTAGGGAGAATTTAGAAAAACAAGTCAATTACATTGTTTATTCTGTGTGGTTGTGTAAGAGTTGACACAATAGGCTAAATCCGAGACAATATGTCTTATTTGCCATGTTGTTAATTTTCCTCTTTTTAACTGTTTTATGTCTTGGCGCCACATTTGATAAACAGCTCTTAGCGCGCGGCTTCATCAATACATTTTGCGAGACCTGAGAGAAGGACAGGAAGGCAGCTTACAAACTAACCAAGCCCAGATCTCACTCAGACGTGACATTTGTTCAGAGACGATTAGCCAGGTTGTAATTTGTGGCATAATTGCCTCACCCACCCACAAGTGCATGGGTGTGTGTATGCGTTGTATGTCTGTGTGTGTGCGGCATACTGTGGTCCCAAGAGTGTCCGCCTAATTGCCTGACAGGACTATAAGTTTTGTGGCGCGCTCCCACCTTGTTAGGTCCTTTATCCCTGATGCTCTTCAAACAAGACCTGGTCACAGGTGGGCCTCATTTGCTTCCCTATTGAACAGGAGTACTTTAATTGCACAGGGGGTGTCCTGGGATTAAAGAGGTGGGTGGAATATCAAGTGACTTTCTGTATGTTAGTGGCAGATGGGTGTTGGGAAAGACCCATGAACTCAGGTGAGGGGATGAGATGACAAAGAGACTGATGCGCTTGATTGTTTGGCGGAAGTAAATAAATCGGCCACTTCCTAAACTGAAATAATCCAATATCACGTTGTATTTGATGTGGGAGTGTTTGATCCTTCTCACGATAATGTTCCATAACTTGGTTTTTAAAAAATGTGTAATTAATCGGGTTTCCTTTTGTTTTGTGCTTTCTTTCAGATTCTTCCTCAAGTTCTTCCTCAAGTGCAATCAGAACTGTCTGAAGAATGCAGGGAATCCGAGAGACATGCGCAGATTCCAGGTGACTGAAGTCTCACACAAATTCCCCTCTGTGACAAATGCACAGCTACACTAAGTCACATCGACACACATATGAATTCAATTCTATTATTGGCACTGAAGGAGGCAAAACCCAGGGAAAGAGAGAGTGAGGGATTTTGTATCCTGTGCGCTCTGGACAGAATATTTATTAGGGAATACCATCTGACACAAATAAGGATATAGGATTTAAGAGTGCCATCAATTGTGTTCCTGACAGCTTTCTGAGCCTCAGCGCAGAGGGGAGGACGATCCAACCACATGTAACAACAGTGTTAACTCAGGATCTGTCTGGCAGCGGAAACGCATACCTTCTTATACACACATATGCGCAAGCACGCAGACGCACACACATATGGATGGATGCCCATACAAGCTGGAGTGCATATATTTACTTTCACTACATCCCTCTCTCATTCTTACCCACATATGCATACACTTAAACTCACACATATGCAGTGCACTGTAAAGCCAATGAAAACCATCTTAAGCCATCTGAAAACCATCATTATTGTGGGCTGATAAAATTGTGCGATTTACACTAAAAGGACATGACCGTTGAGCACTTTTACAGCTTCTTTAACCCTCTCGCTTCTAATGCGTCAAGGAGTTGATCCTTGAAATTATCGAGCCCCACCCCCCCGCCTGCTGATCCATGTATCCATCCATTTTACCCAGACACTTTCACCACGAGCAGCCCTCTAGGTCAAGGTGAGAGAGTTTAGTGTGATTTGTCCTATCAGGATAGCGACAAACTACAAGAGGGCGTCCGTCAGACACAGCTCTGTTCTGTGATAGACACACCAGCCAGCATCCTCCAGGAGGAAGCCTGGACATGAAACAGAAAAGACAGGATGTCCCCTCCTGATGTCACCATCAGACCTCCCCTGCCTCCTCAATTCTCCCCTAAGGGTGAATGTGGACTGATGCATGACAGCCAGTGGGCTTCACCTCTCGGTCCTGTGTGTCAAAAGGAATTTAAGAACAAAACGTTTTTAGCTTTTTTAACTTAAACATTTACATTAAGTCTAAAACATCAGGATTTAGATTTTTTTTTTTGCTGATGTTCAGCCCTTTTTCTTCCATCCAACAGTTAGTATACCATTTCCTCCCTAAATACATTTCCCAGATGCTCCAGCATAGGTGTTTCTGTAGCCAAAGTTGTGTATTCTGCATGCCTTCCACTCCACTTATTACCCCCAAAAACCAGCTGGAGGCCAGAGAGGGCCCAATCCATCATCCTCAGCTTGGCCCAGCT
Organism: Notothenia rossii; assembly: GCF_949606895.1. NCBI lineage: Eukaryota > Metazoa > Chordata > Actinopteri > Perciformes > Nototheniidae > Notothenia > Notothenia rossii. Next base: position 76,714,777 of record NC_136909.1, read on the forward strand.
CTGAACCTGCTCACAAGAATGGAGCTCTTTCACTTCCCCTTCTCTCCCCCCCTCCCCCTTACACCCCCACCTTTCCCAAACCAACCAAAAAAAAAAGCGCCCCCCTAAATTCCACTGCTACACCGAGGTCACTTACCGGCGAAGCAAACCTGAGAGGGGCTCTCTGTTTCCGGCTCAGAAACACTTTGGCCATTCACATGCGACTCACTGTTTGGAGATGTGGTATCCAAAAAACAACAACAAAAATAAGCATTATGAAATATGAAGTGTGGCTTGGAATATGATCCTAGTAAAATGTTTGCAGAGTAATGGGATGGAGCACGGTTCAGTTGCTAATGACTCCAGTAATATTTTAAAAGGGAGGCCTTCCATCCTCAAATAGATGGACAAGCTGATCAATAATTCTGAGCTTCTGCTATGATGTCAGCAAACGGAAATGGTAGTTTAGTGATTGAAAAGTCAATTAGCTGCACACAAATGCAAGACACTAAAAAGCAAAAACAAAATGGCTGAGAAGCCGGGTTACTGTAATGCGATATCTCTAAAGAGAGCAACCACTCATGAGGTTTGACAATAGTAATCAATAGCACACGGGCATGTACCTGGACACAGCAGAGTTTCTAAAGCATTCATGTATCCCCTGTACCCCAGAGAACTAGTGAGGCTGTCATTATAACCATATGTCTCAGCTTTTCTTTTTTTCCCAACAATGTATTAAATTGCATGTTTCACCTTCACTTCTGTTGCAGGTTGTCGTATCGACGACCGTCAATGTGGACGGCCATGTCCTGGCTGTCTCCGACAACATGTTCGTACACAACAACTCCAAGCACGGGCGAAGGGCTCGCAGACTCGACCCTTCAGAAGGTACGCCTCCTTATCTGGAGAATGGTAGGCACATTTTTACATCTTATAATTTGCTCCATTTTCTTTTTGTAGTGTCTTTTAGACATCAAACCTTTTTTTTACAAAACACACACACATAGTTGCTATTAGTTCCTTTGAATCATTAGTTCCTCCATCACTTTCATTTCACTTTTAAAGTTTCTTTGTGCCTCCATTCTTGCTTTCTTTACTAGAAACAGCATGCACTACTCTGTGTATTTGTTTTGTCGATATCACTATTGATGAGGGTAATACTCAGGCTCATTCACGATTTTAAAATGTTTTACTACTTCCAGTCTCCTAATGCACCTACATTTGTCCTAAAAGCCCATGTGAAACATGATCAAATTGCTTAAGAATTTTGCTGTGAGGTCAATTTCCTGTCATTGGGTTCTGCAGATTTAGCTGTGAGTGAGCTGAAACAGGGGGAGGAAGGAGAAAGAGTGAAAGGAGGGGGGAGGGGGGAGTGGGTTGATGGTGTGTGTGTGTGCGTGTGTGTGTGTGTGTGCGTGTGCATGTCTGCGTGTGTGTGGAGGGGGGGGCGGCTATGAGAAAAACAGAACTTACTGTTTTTCTTCCAACTGATTCCATATGATAGACTGATTGCCTGCTCAGCCAAAAGGGAAAAAAGAAGGACCACCAAACCATGGGAAATCCAAAAAGTAAAATGCACTAAACGTAACCTTATGACCCTCATGGCCTCCACTCGCAGATGGGAGCACACGCAGCTGAAAGATCGAAATAAAAAAGAAACTGACTTGGGCCAATTGTGCAAATTGCTTATCTTCAGATTTCAAGAGCCAATTATGGCTGGGCAAACAGTTTATATACACCACTGACTAAAACAAGCTTCTCTACACATTAATGGGCATTAATGGTTCTATCACCAAAAGCAAATGTAATGTTTAATACAACAATGACTAATAAAAAAAAAAACTAGACAATTAATATATCTCGGTGCTCTCCGGTCCTAGTGGGGGATATAGCTAATCTATTTGTTTTTGTCTTTATTAATGACTCCTCTACTGGAGAACAAAATCAAATAATTAAAGTCCTGCCCGGAGCACCAAAGTCATTATGTTCGCTGACGTTCTGTTTGTGTGTTTCACGTTTATGACACGATAGGTGTGGATCGCCTAGCAACCAGTTTCTTAATGAGGGGAGCAATTAAAGAGGTTGAGCCCTCGCCTCCATGTTCCCCCTCTCCCATGGGATCCCGTGTGTTTTGTGTGTCTCTATATATGTGTGTGTGAGTGTGTGCGCTTGTGTTCTTTACAGGTTACCCCAACCCATCCCTTTCTTCCTCTCTTCACCACACTCTTCAAAGCAGCAGAGTGACGCCCCGTAAAGCAAGAAAAGACGCTATTGTCAACCGCCCAGTTGAACATGTCTTTGTCTAATAACTTTAATACACCTTCCCTCTGCTTAACCACGTGTGACCTCACAAGTTTAGATCTTCTTCTTTTTTTTCTTTTTTCTCTCAGACTCAGCACCATAACAAACTAATTTAACATGCATCAACAATGATTGCCGGCTTTGTTTGAGTCACCTTTAACAAACAGAGACGTGAGAAAAGGAGACTTGGCCATAAAATGTAATTCGAGCCATGTCTTCCATAGTGCTCTGACAACTATCAGGCAGACAGACAGCGTGCTTTAAATTAGCAACACATTCTTCCTCAAGAGTTCAATGGGCGAGAAGCCTCAGAAATGTGGCTGACTGACTGTGTGTGGCTGAAACAGAGAGGCATCCTCACTCTCAGCTCACACTGCACTTGCACTGACTTGCTCACATTGATCAAGAGGTGCTGCCCCCTATTGGCCCACATACGGGATAGCCTGTGTGTGACAGACTGAATCTCACCATGTGACATTTTGGTTCACTTGTGTGTACTGTCACACAACAAGCATATTATGCATTCAGACACGAATGTGCTTTGTGACTGCCTGTCACTCAAACATGTATAGATTCAGGCTCAAAGGTGCATAAACATGCTCACAAATAGCCGGGTCTTTCACACACAGAGCATCACCCCCCACACATGCAGACACACACGAACAGCGCAGCACCGACGCACACAGACGCTTTCTCTCACTCTCACTCACACACACACACACACACACACACACACACACACACACACACACACACACACACACACACACACACACACACACACACACACACGTTCCTCAGCTCAGTTCCACCATTATAGAGCCCCAGACAATATAGGAGACTCAGCACAGAGCCTGCAGCGCCTGCCTCATTTGCATGCCAAGTGGCTGTAATGCTGTTAGGGTTTATGCAATAAAGACAAGTGAATCCAGACTGCTGGGCCTAAGAGGAAGAAAGAGAGGGAAAAAAGAAGGAAGGGGGAAAAGGGATAGAAGGAAAGGAGAAAGAGAAGGAGAGAGAATGAGAGAGAGAGGTTAAGAGTGAGTGAGAGGCAGAGGGAGAGAGAGACACAGAGAGAGAGAGAGAGTCAAAGGGAACAGATGGCCCAGGGAGAGGTAAAAGGTATAATCCCATCAGCTGCACTATCAACCGACCATCTGGACATCCCACAGCACAATTACAACACATTTCAGCAGGCAGAACAAAGGACGGCTTCGCAGGGCCACATCAGACCTGTTTGAGTGTCACAATACTAGAGCTGAGACCTCCTCCGCTCAGATCTCAGATCAGTTTTGACGTCCTCTACGGCTAGCCCTAACCACTGAGGAGAAAGATTAGGGAGGATCACAGATCGGCTGCCCGAGGTCATTGCACAGCAAAGTGGATCTTGAAGTAAATTCAAGCACACAGACCAAATTGATAGGGTAACAACTCAGCAGACCAGAATAAACAAAAACAAGCTATGACATATGAGATTGAATTTCCATTACTGTAGCGCAAAGTTTGCAAAGACTTAGTGACGCAACGGCAAGCCGGCTCTTTGCATCCTCATCCGTCCACTCCTCATGATGCCTATCATCTGCTGAGGGGGCATTGTGCGTGTCTGTCATCAGATCGCCTGCACTGACTGTGTAATCCACTTCGCCACGGTCCCCATTCAGCACATGCTCCCCTCTATGTCTGTGCATTGAGACATATGCAAATTTTGAGGCAGAAGGGTGGACGGCTTAGGGCCTCAGTCGCTGCCTCTCCATGGGTCCTTCTGTGTGTGGGTGGGGGCACTGGGATTTCCGAGATGGTGCGTCTGTGTTTGTGTGTGTGTGCGTGTGTGCATGATTGTGTATGCCTGTCGTAGGTTTCAGGCTCCAGCTGCCCCCCAACAGTCGCCGTCACCATCAGGCACTTTTTCTTTCCTCCTCCTTCTTCCTGCCCCCACTCTCTCTCATCCCCAAAGTCAATTTGTTTACAGTAATTTTGAAGGGTGAATTATTTGCTGTAATCGTCCGCACTGATGAAGGTCAGGCCCTTAGAGGGGGCCCAGCATGCCCATAGAGGGTTGGTCCTCTTTCAGACGCTCCGCTTCGCAATTAAGGAAAGCAAATGTCACTCCTCCAGGCCTCACAAATGAAAATCTGTACGAGGTGATTAGCATGAAGTCAACAGCGCCTGTTAAAGTCAGATTCCCTGTAGTACCGATGTGTGTGTGTGCACTTTATGGGCAGCGAGAGAGAGCAAACATGACCTGAACAGACCCAACAGCAAGGCAAACAAAGGGAGATGTCTTGTCGGAGGTGATCCATACAACAATGGCCGACTGTGATTTACTTACTGGATAGAAAGGATAATAGAGGTTTAGAAGTGAGCTTGTAAAGAAAGAGAGAACTTGCTGAAATAGTTACTCACATTTTGACGAGTAGAAAAAAACATTCACAATTCATAGTGTATTAAAAGATATTGATGGAAATAGATTAAATTTGATATTGCTATTTTATGGCTAGCTGTCATGCTATTTCTGTTGTAAACACGGTGTTGTGCTGAACACCATATTAAGGTAATGCATCAAATGACAGTGAATGCGAGGCACCAGATCACTCAAATTAGATTATAATAACAACCCGGACGGTTGATGAATGGCAGAGCTACGTAGCAGAAGTCATGCCAGATGAAAAGCATTGTAATAAACAATATGAAATGGATTGAATCGATCACAAAAAGAATGAAAAAAACACAATCTGAATAATTCACGAGTGCATTTCACGTTATGAAACCTGAAACTACACTCAGTGTGCCTTCACTGTACTGCATATGCAGACAAAGGTAATGAAATAACATGAACCAGCAAAGCTTTAGCTTGTCATTTCCACTTTAACAGCCCGTATTCTTGACTCATTTAAGATGTGTTCAACTTTGAAATTTTACTGTACATGCGGGTGCATACTTAATCAATTCTGATGGCTACATTTGCCCTGACACATAATTTGCTCCATCAAATCATTTTCCTGGCGAGCCCGGCGTTTAGCCTTTGTGAAGTGGACCATTTGAAGGGTCTGCTTAACTACACCACTCCAGCGCGCTGATAAATGGTTTTGATTCTCATGCCTTAAAGGACAAATCCATCATTTTTTTTCCAGCGGCAATTTCCATGATACGTCTTTGTGAGAGAGACATGGAGGTGATGCCGTAATGTGTCTGTACAGAAAGAGACATGGGACAGAGTGTGGAATCTCAGGTGCTGAATTGGCCCTTTCTCTTTTGTCTTGGATAAGCAGCCACCCCGTGCATCAAAGCTATCAGCCCGAGTGAAGGATGGACCACTGGAGGAGCCACTGTCATCATCATAGGGGACAACTTCTTTGATGGCCTACAAGTCGTGTTTGGCACCATGCTCGTATGGAGCGAGGTATGATGGAGATTTTGTTATAGATTTGATTTAAATTCAATCATAGAGTTAAAAATTAATTACTTTTTTATTTCACTTTTTTACCCTGTATTGCAACAGCACTCTTTGGTTTGGGATCATTATTTATTTTTCTGTTTCCTGTGTAATACAGCTGATAACTCCCCACGCCATCCGTGTCCAGACTCCACCTCGGCACATCCCTGGTGTCGTGGAAGTCACGCTGTCCTACAAGTCCAAGCAGTTCTGCAAAGGTGCCCCTGGGAGATTTGTCTATACTGGTAAGTCAAAAAACCTTACTCTAGCTCTTTTCTACAGAATTCTCTTGTACCCCCCCCCCCCTCTCCGTCTGTCTGGATCTGGATGGAGCCCTCAGCCCCGAGTCCTAATAATGAACTAACCAGGGCCCCGCTTGCTGAATGTTAAAAGTGTGAGATCTGCACTGCTAGGGAAAAGGTGTTTCGTGGAGGGGCTCCTACAAGTGCAACTCGATCCCCCTCTGACCTGCCATCATACGAGGGCGCTGCCAAGCTCTGTTAGACTCAAGCTGTCAGGATATCTCATTCTGCCAATTCTCTGTATCTGCCTGTACTGAGACAGATAATGCTTTCTGCTAATTGGTTGATTTTGTAAAGCAAAATATGGTTTCATTTTTTTATGAATCAGATTAGAAAAGCAATATCCACGTTAAGTGCACGAGTGTGCCTGAAAGTTATTCTCATGTGTGTTGAATATGAATTCATGGGAGAGAAGGAGGCGAGAGAGTGTGTGAGGCGGAAAGGGTGTGTGTGTCACACTATAAGTAAGGGATCTAATTATCTTGGCTAACAGAAGGAAGTGGTGGTCTTATCTGTCATCATTGGCGAGGAGACAGAGGTTGCGGGGGTCGGAGCCTGTCTGACCTGGAAGCCTCTGTCTGTTCTAACTCTGATGGGCAGTATGAAACAGGGGGAAAAGCGTCAAAGCACTCTCACTTCCCCCAGGCCTCCAGCACAGCCCTGGCCTTGAGCGCAGTAGAATTGCAAAGTGTGTGGCTGGACCCCCAGCCCCCCCACACCCTCCCCATCGGAAACCCCCATCCAGACCCCTCCATCCTGGGGCAGCTGTTTCTCATCAAGTCCCCCCTCTCTCGCTCCCCAAAAACCACCTCTACCACCCCCAGCCATCCGTCCCCTTCTCCTCCAACCGTGCAGTCTGGCCTAGCTCTCCTGCATTTAACCTCCCTAGCAGGAGCGGAGCAGAGGCCAACAAGGCACCAGGATAATGAAACAGGAGTGTAGTGTGGCTGCGTAAGTGTGTGTGTGTCTGTTTGCGGGAGCGCGTGAGAGCGAACGAGAGGAAAAAAAAGTGTGTGAGTGAGTGCGTGTGTACATGTGTTACTGCACAGCCCTGAGAAGGTGTATAAGTTAAGACATTAATGGCTTCTATAGCACCCTGGTGAAAGTACCAGGTCCCTTAAGAACAGACCCCATTAGTCACAGAGGCTAAGCGGATTGGGATGATTACCATCAGGTTTTACTGGGGAAACGTGTCCCCTTCTCTCTATCTTTGTTGATTTTTCAACCCCCCCCCCCCCCCCCCACCCCATCCCATTCTTCCTCTCTGTCTTCCCTGGGTTCCTACTCACTTCCAGTTAGTATAAAGATACAATTACCCCTGGAGGCAATGGTGGTACAATTGATTAGTGCGCTGAATTAAAAGAGAAAGTCACGAATAGACAGGTCCGGCTCCTCTGCTCTGCTATTCCCTGTGAGGCTCACCCTGATTGTACAAGGGTTGACGCTTGAGAGAAAGAAACCGTTAAAGAGAGCAGAATGCATAACGCTACAATTAGGTACCACTGATTCCATATGTGCTGTAATTGCTAGATGAAAGGATGTTAGCTACTTCTCTCTGACATTAAAATGTGAATGGGCTGATGCATTGAGCACAAGAGAGTGAATCATGTATTAAAGAGGGAAACCTTTCAAATCATAGCTTTTCTTTTTTTGAGATGGCACTTGAAAAGAAATTGCCACTACATGAGCGAGTAGGTTTGAAATGATCCGGAGTTACAATAGCAAATTACCTGGGCCTTAAAGGGCATGTACTGTAGTGCCACAGTGCCGTCTGAAAGGCACAGTGTCATATTGGAGAGCAACATGTGCATATCAAAGGTCTAGTTATCAAAGCGAATGGCTGCAAGCGTGACTTAAGAGCACCGCTTGAGAGGAGTGCCCTTTTAGACCTTTTTTTTCATGTTGACTCTTCTTGCACCACCACCCTAATTGTGAAGATTTAACTCACTCAATTTAAGAAATTATCACACATTACCAAGAGTCAACACGGAGGAGACTGCAGCCAATTCCAACAGCAAAGGGACACGTCCTCACTCGGGCTAGTGCCCTGGAACGGCTCCAACACTCACAATCCATTCTCAGAAAGAGAGCACCCTGTAATGTATGTCAAATAATCCTGTTGGCATTGACTATTGAACGTTTAAAACACTAATGAGACAAATAGACATACTATATAAAACTTTAGCAGGCTGTAGTTTACTGACTGCTTCAAGGAGCCTATATTTGTACTTTAATTGACAACCTTTTAGAGAAAAGACATGTTGGCTTTTTATTTTATTGTCTAATACCTTTTTTCCCTTCTAACAAAATGTTGTCCCTTGGAGCTTGCCAGCGGGTCCTCTGTCTAATCCATGTATTGGTTATCCATTGGTCCAGCTGCCAGCAAGGTTGTAGAAAATCAAAAGGAGAAATCCTGGCTGTTCCCGAGGTCAATACTTTATTATACTTTACACTTTATTAAGCACTGCAAACAGTATTTGCTGGTTTGATCAGATCAGATTATTTCTTAAACAAAACGTCTCAATTTTCCGTCTCATTTGCGCCATCCTAACCTTTTTGACTGAGTACTTAAAGTGCTGTATGAAGGAGTAAATCATAAATAAAAACTTTGAGCGTACAATTCATCCAATTTAAGCTCCTAATTGCATCAGAGCTTTTGGTTTTCTATCTTGGCCAAGTTTCCACAAGAGCGTCCCTCCAGGGGCGACCGTGCAGGCCCTTGGTAATATGGTTCTGCAAGCAGTCCTAACACACTCAGCCTCTATTTATCCTAATCAGTGACATCCACATAACCAGGATTGCTTAAAATGAACCCCTTCCGCGCCCCAGAAAACGCACATTTACAGAGACCCCATTTGTCATGGGTAAATTGAGGGTCAGTAAACTTCGCCTGTATCCTCCAGTGGGGATCCAGGACATGCATCATAACGTTAGGAGAGAATGATTGGCGAAGGCGAGCTGTCACACATTTGTCAGGGGGAAGGGAACATTATTTGCTAATTTCCCAAGCTGGGCACTGACAGGGTGCTTCGTCTTCAGACCTTTGGTGACCAGCATGGCTTCGCAGCTATTAGTACAAGTCAAGTGTTTTTTTTCTTCTTTTTTTTTTTTTCCCTCACTGTAAAGCGGCAGTAATAAGAGCCACTCGTTCGACCTCACAAGAGCGGAGCACACTGGGTGAAGGATTTTGGATGGAGTAGATGCCCCATACAGTGAGCTGCTCTTGCCAGGCTTTAGTTGAGGCCAGACAGCCTTGAGGGCTGATGGATCACAAACTTTCCTCGTCAAGGTGACGCTATCGACTCCACTGCACCAAAATCTGACAAAATGGGTATGAGGCAGTCATTCATCAACATAAGGACAAAGAGGTCATGTGTGCTTCACTCAATACTGGTGAAGATCAAGAAATGTCAACCTTGTAAGGGATGGAAAAGGAAGATGTTCATTAGTCTTAAGGTTTATTTTTAGTTAAGCCTCAACAATTTATTTAAAAAAAAAAAAAAGTGCATTTCCATGTCTTCCCAAACTGAATAGGAAGACTTAACTCAGCAGATCCGACATATAAATAGTGATTTCCAGTTCTTCAAACCAAAATCAAACTCACTTCCTTTTCCACTCTTAGAAAATTGTTATGTAGTCTTGGACCCTCCTCTTCCCTAAAAAAAAACTAAATAAACAAACACGCCTTTATCGCAGCACATCAGATAGGCCCTGTGCTGTTGGGCCTGTGACTCGGGCCTATCCTTACGTCTCCTCTCCACCCTGCAGTCACTTTGAAGTCCCAGACTCAGAAGCTGATCAGATGGAGAGCTTCCTTTTCATTTCCTGTCCTGCAGGGTTGGGTTTGGTACCCTGTTGGTTACTGGTCAGTGATGGGGTGTGGCCTACAGTAAAGATATGCTATAATCAAAGGCATTCAAAGAGGTATGTAAACAAGTTTAGAGGAGGACTCACAAACACACACGAAATGCTCCATATGAGCGTTGTACATTTGAAATTCCTGAGACGTTTTTTAATCTTATTTATTCCGTTTTTTTAATTCACCCTGCAGAATGAAGTGCTGTGAGTGAGGATAAAATGTATAAATGTCATCGCCACAGTCAAGTTGCTTGTAACCAGTTGGCACAACAGATTTAGCATGTGTCAAAGCATGTTATCCACTAGCCATGTCCCAATACCTGCCTGTCTCATTACAACTGTGGTATTTAGCACCAGCTCCACAGGAGTGGAGCAGACACTCGTTGCCAAGTTAGATGGGCCCGGTTTGAAGGCCTTGTGAGTTTGTGTGGAGCGCGACAAGGTTCCACGGAGGAAGGTCCTTGTGTCCAATTAGAGGGCTGACGTGACACGTGCTCGCACTCCCCCACTGTCAGGCAGCTTGTCAGGTAGGCTTTGAGAAGCACACTGTGGCATTATTCCACAGCGTGTTATCAGCAAGTGACCTGTGAAATCCAGCTCCGGGAAATTGATTGAAATAAGTACTTGCAGTTGAGCATGTATTTTCCCCCATTACACCTCTCTGTGAAACATATTGTGGGTATCTTTCAAGAGAAAAATGAAAGTATGGCTGTGTTTTTTTTCCCGCTCCAAGTAAGGATGGTATTCATTGATTTAATTTTAATTGGACCCACTTTTTGTCCCACAGTATCGTTAGAGGTCTGTTTTCTAATGGCTCTTAAAATGGATTGTCCTCAGTAAGTCACAGCATCAGTCCTCTGCCATAGGAAAGATAGACAGAGGAAACAGGGAGGGAGGGCTCTTGATAGACGAGGATCTCTCCCCTCCTCCTTCCTCCACCCCCTCTTCTGGCCCCATTTTCAGTATGATCCACACCCAACGGGCTTTAAAAGAACTCCACACAGCCCCTCCTCCTCTGCCGCATTTTGATTGAAATTCATCGGCAAGTTTATTGAGAAATGAATGAGGGAGGCAGCACGGTATTGACTTTGAGAGGAAAACACAACTCATCTTGAATGAGGGGGAAAACGCGGCCGTAATTTAGCCGTCATCGATCTGTGCCCCGTCCATGTATTGATCTTCATTTTACAATATTAATTTGCGCTTGCAATCAGCTGTGAAGGGAACCCATTTGATTTCTGTTGGCCGGTAATGTGTGAAAGTCCGCCGGCGTCCTTAGAGAAGTGGCACACATACTTTAGATGTCATCTAAGAGGATTGAACAGGTGTCTTTGGCCCTTTCTAATAATACAGCCGATATGAAGGGAGTCTGAAATTATGGATGTGCAATCTGTAACATTGCTCCCTTTTAACCGTGTTAATTACATTTTATCTGTTGCAGGAGCAATATCTGCTGGAGACTGTAACTGTCTAGCTTTTTTTTCATCTGTATTGGCTCAAAGTTCATGAAATTTCAATGAACATTGATCTGTCTCCATTGATTTATCCTAACTGCAGATCTTTGAAATTTTAATTTCCTGTTCATCTTGAGACTACTGGAGATGGAATCACTCAGTGGTAACAGGCTGCAGTGGATGGAGGTGATATGGTCAGTGGTAAAGCAGATGAGGTTTGCTTTGCGTGGGTTTGCTGTGAAAATTCCAATTTGGCGTGGTTTGTTTTTTCACTTTTAAAGATGGACTCTACATCTGCATGCATGTTTTCAATTTTCTCAACACTGGAACATATCTACTGTGAAGCAGCAGCATGACTTCTGCCTTCTTTGTGCGCACACTATTCAAATTGAACTCCTGACAGTATCACCGAGAAGAGTTTTTACTCTCTAAATATCTCCAGAAGACTAGAAGCGAGACAAGGTCATTACGTGTGTTGATGCCGTTCTGAACTGCAACCATTGAACAGACCGCAGGTGCCTAGCAGGCTTCAGTTTGACAAGTCACAAATGCAATAACACTTGAATGAACTTCTGCCTGCGCTGTTTATCTGTCTCCCCCTTTCCAACTCCCACTCCACCTCTAATTTGTGTTAAGGGGAAAGAAAAAAATAACTGCTCAATGGTGTAGGAGGAGTGGAGATAAGCTCGAAGCAGTTAAGTATAATTAGCGAAAGTAATAGCTGGCAAATGGCAACAAGGCTAGGTTTTTATCTCCTGGAAAGATAGAGTTATCGTAATAAGCTGTAATGGCTGGCAGGAATGCTAGTACTCTGTGCAAGCTTCCATTCAGCCTCATAGACTTAACAAGGAACAATTTCCCTTAAATTTACTGCTTTGCTCAAACATTTCCCCATGTTTATACCCAGATACTGTAAGTCAATACATGTGTTCAATCCACTTCCATATAGACCCAGGGCACAGTAGTATTGCCATGTAAGCACTTCTGGCTGCCAACGTCGGCCATGTTACACTGTTCCTGTGGAGCGGTTACTCATGTCCTATTTCTAGAGAACATGGAGAAGGAGCAGCAGACCACACTCTGATGCCATGTACACGCCAGCCACTCTACATTTTAAGTGAAGTGGCTAGCAGGGGCAGCTAAGGAGCTCTCAGGGAAAATGTGTTTTAGTAGCATGATGGAACGGAAAGACTAAAGCGTCAGATCAAAATAAGATTGGGAAGTGCACATTCCAGGCGGAAGAATTTCACTGAAACCCTGCCATGAACCCGCGTACGCATGCGTGATATTGAAAATTGGAATGGATATGGTCACAGCTGCACACCGAGTCATGCATTCCTTTTCTTCATATTCTGAAACATGATCATTTACTCTCTAGAGTGAGACATTTACTGAAATATTCATAAAAACATATTCTAAACCTACGCGAGGAAGGAGCAAGTTTCCTTTTTTTAATGGAAATGAGTTGCCATATTCCTTTACAATATCTCTTTTAGTTACCAGTTGTTCAATTTAAAACGTATTTGCTGTCACTTTGCTGTCTTATTGCTTTTGTTAAATTGTAATCATTTCTGAACTAAAACCATGGAAACAGATCTATGAACAAATATAGGTCTGCATATGCAGCGCAGGCAGGGAACAAGATATACGCGTTGTAATTGAACAAAGCATGCAACCTGTCTAAATCTGCAAAGAAAATGAGAGAAAATGAAAATTCTATTAGTCCATAATGCTCCCTCGGCCCCCCTTCCCATGTGCTCTTCATCTCTCCTGCAAAGTATTCAAATGCAAGCCCTGCCTTAGCTCCCCGTGTCTCTTTTTCTCTAATTATCCATGAGGTCAGTAAGCAAAATGGGGAAGAAGCCAGGAGATCAATACAAATTATCCCTGAGCAAACCAGTGCTGACAGTTTGAATTGCAGCATATGTTTACCCAAAATCAGGCAATTTATCTTAATATCAGGCGAGTAATGCAGCAGGGGTGAGAGTTCACACAATCTCTCCACCTCATAATTACCCGCCTCTAAAACAGGAAAGTGGTATTGATTGGCCGCGAGCCGGGAAGCGGGCGTGACTGGAACGTGCCAGCGACCCCCTCCACTCTACACCAACCCCTATCATACCCCCCCTTAGCTCCCCCCTACCTTCATCGGTCCCTCCTCCCCTTCGGCTAGACTCCCCACCCAGGGCAGGATTTATGGGATGTGTGTGGAGGGTTTCATGTTTCCTTGCAGCGACTGAGACCCTTAGCAGAAGGGGTAAGAGGGACACACACACACACACACTTCTTCCACACCCTCACCCCACCCTTCGTTCACCATATTGTGCTGGAAGGACGGCGAGGGCCAAACTAATTCTGGCATGCAAGGGCATCTCGGAGCAGCTAGATTTGCCGCTTATATCTTTAGAAGAGAGTAAAGTTTACGACAGAGTGTGAAGCCGGAACATAATGATGTGCCAAGGATTAAAAAAAAAAAAAGACATAGGGTGGAGAGGGGACAGCTAAAGGGGAAGGGGGGGGGGGGGTGGCTACTGTCAATGTGTGTGGTGTAAGAAAAAGTAGGAAGAGCAGCCCCAATGACTCTTGTGAAAGCTCAGCAGATGAAAGAAAATCTTTGACTGGAAGAAAAAATGTGCGGAGCGATGCGATGAATACACACATAACACATTTATTGTCCAGATTGAATATAAGTGCTCAGTATATATCATCAGCAGCTCTTACAGGATTATTGACATTGTCTGTGTCTGTCTGCACCAGTGTACATGGTATGACTACAGAACTGTCAACTCATCAACTGACAGCACCGTTTAGCGCTAATGCAAGTCTCCATCAGCTGTCAAAAGCATTTGCATGAAATCAATAGCAGATGGCGGCCTGTGTCACCAATTTCATTACGCCGGGGTTGTTACAAAGATCATCTCCATGATAGATGAGATGGCGACATGTCGACATGTGGAGATCATGCCTGACGCTCGGACTGCGACTGCAGAACATTGAGCCATGTTTTAAATGTAAATGTGGATGTAAATTCCTCCATATGTAGGCATTTAGTACTGTGTATAAACTGTAACAGACTCGGATTCAGTCTAAACTACAGGATAGGAAAGGATACTATACCCTCCACACATCATCATTCTCAGGTCCGTTTGTACAGTGGGGGCATCATTATCATTGGAAAGGCACATCAAACAGAACACCTCTCCTAACCTAGGGCTCGTCCTGTACTGTACGTCTCTCCGGCTGTGTTCCCAGCATGCCTGGCGGGTTGTGTAGGCCCCAGCTGAGGCAGAGGACAGGAGAGCGTGATGTATCACCCTGAGAGAGCCCACTGACAGCCTCTGATGATGGATGGCCTGATTATGGAGTGCTTTTTACACATACACAATTTACATCACACTGAGCAGCGGGGTCTGGCAGGGCTGCCGTGCACATTCACTCTCAACCGGGCATGTGCATTCTCGCTCTCTCACACTCACACACACACACACACACACACACACACACACACACACACACACACACACACACACACACACACACACACACACACACACACACACACACACACACACACACACACACACACACACACACACACACACACACACACACACACACACACACACACACACACACACACACACACACACACACACACACACAGACACAGACACAGACACAGACACACAGACACATACACACACACACTCACTATGCATGCTCCGCCGGTGTGTGTACACATGTATGGGTCTGCCGGAGTGCATAGATAAGAAAGGGGGTGGAAATAACAAAAGAAAGGGGCAAATTCCTTGCTACAGCCTTGTCATGTACGATCAATAAGGCAGATCAATCCTTTATTAAGGAGAAGATGGCGGTCCCCCCACATTGCGAAGCGGACCTTTGTCGTTCCGGAACACATGATGACATGTCAAATCAGATTTCCAGCAGTGTATGTTGATGTGGCGTGGGGTTTATTCAGGTGTGCGCGTCAAATAGGGCCGTATACCACTGTATCTGCAAGCTAGATCCTTTCTATCGATTAGCACCTCACATTGTCCATGCTTGAACACATAATTGCTCCATTTGATCACGGTCGAGCTGGCAATTACTGTATTCAGGTTTTGGCAGAAGTGGTGCATGTGTTTGTACATGACTGTATTTATGCGTGAGTGGGTGCAGTTTGTGTGTGAGCATGCTTGCATGTGTATTTAGATGAGAGGGAACAAAAGAAAAAGTGAGACATATGAATGTTCATTTTCCAGCCATGACTCCCCGGCTCGTGCTTCAGTGGCCCTGCCTGTGTGTGTGTTTGTGTGTGTGTGCGGGGGGGCGTTCGTTTGCTTTCACATTCTCTGGTGTTCAGCAGGTTCAGCGAGCTGTGCGGTGTTAATGCTGAAATTACATGCTGAGTAATGAGTGATGGGCCAAATTACAGGCTGAACAATGAATAGAGGCAGGCAGCTCTTATTAGTCTCCATAGAAAGCCATTGATTTATGAAGCGCCTTGCTCGGTGGAGTTACTCTCCTGAAAATGATATCTACATTGAGAACTGATGTTCTCTATTAAGTCGTTCCTTCCCCCTTTTACACTGCTCTCCTCCTTTCCTCCCCTCCTTCTCTCCTCTGCCCTCCCTCCCAGCAGGTCCTGCCTATGAGTGTGCACATGATTGTTTAGAATCAGGCGGAGCTGTAAGGAAGCCTTCAATTACCCATTAGGACTGTCAGACATAAAACGCCCTGCTCTCACCAAAGTCTGGGTTATGATTCATTTACTTTGTGCCTCTGATTCATCGCCCAATATGCCTCATGCCCCAGATTACTATTTGAGGGGTGGGAGAGATTAATGGCTCCATGGGATCTCCCGCCGTATTTCACGGGCCCAGTGTTGCAGTACAGTTGGTGCAGAAGGGTGAAATGACAGCAACTTACACTAGATCAATGTGTGGACAGCCTTTCACAGATTATTAAAGCTCGGTTAGATTAAAAGACCCCCGCTATGTAGTTTGCTGTAGTCAATATTCTCAAGCAGATAAAAAAGATGGGAGGGTCCCTCTGAAGGATTCTCAGACTGATGTAGGTCATCACTGCTGTTAATGGAATAACACTCAGTGACATGAGTGTCAGAGGAACCCGTGTCAGTTTCCATCACTTGCCCCCCTGATGTTTCATAAAACATCTCTTCACCCCTGAGGTCTCTTTGAAATTAGGCATTCTGAAATGACTTTTGTTCTGTAAACTCTAACAGATTTCTCAATTAGTTTCTTCCTGGGTCAAAATTGAATCTGAAATGGTTCTAATCTTTCCTCTCCCTTTTTTTTTTTTTTTTACTTTCAGCCCTGAATGAGCCAACCATCGACTATGGTTTCCAGAGGCTGCAGAAGGTTATTCCCAGACACCCCGGCGATCCTGAGAGGTTACCAAAGGTGAGTCCAGTGTCCCTGCAGCAGAGAAAAAACAGAACAGCAAGCACACAGAAACAGAGCTTGGTTATAAACGCCTTAACATTCTGAATGTGACAAATAAACAAAACATCATTACCATCAAGGCGAAGCACTGTGACCCCAAAACCGTAACAGCTTTGCTCCAAATATGTGGCTTACCCACTAACCAGCATGGTAATGGTATTGGTTTTGTGTGTGGAGAGAGGCGTAAACTCTCTGTGTGGCAAAATAGCTCAATCAGGCGTTTTCCTCTCCAGTAGTCTGTGGAGATGGTAATCTGGTCAGAAACAACGTCTGCACCCTCATTACCCCACTCATGTTTTCCTTTCATTTTCTGCAGCTCGATTTGGTTTAATCTTTTGTTTACAGAACCCTGTGCCGTAAACCCCCTAGTCTTACTGCAGCTAATAGACAAAGACTGCATGTTATTATGCTTTGGCTTTCTTATTGTTTTTCTTTGAACCTGGGTGATGGAGTTGAAAGCCACATCAGTTTTAGACGCACCGGCGTGGCACATAAATAGGCTGCCATGTTGAAAGACCTGAGCATGAACACTAAGGTGCACGTTTTATTTTTGTTGTGATTACCCTCCCCTTCAGAAACTCTTTGATTCTTTTAGTCTTTTCATTCCCTTGGATTCTTTTACTCTCTCCATTTCCTATTGATAAAATCTATCTGTGTGTTTTCACTAATTGCCACCCTGCCAGTAATCATTTCTGTGACTGACGTTCCAGATGTGTCAAGTGTAATAATATAACTGATTACTACGTTCAAAACCCCTTGGCATGTGGTGAAGTGGGGGCCACCTTAGAGTTTTAATAATACTGTTAAACCTTTAAAGACCTTATCTATTAAATCCCAGCATGCAACACAGCAATATCATTAACGTCCAACGGACAATTTAATAAAGAACAGACTGTGTGGTAGCTATAGACGTTTGACCAAGGCAATGTGGAGAAATGGAACATCACAGCTAGTTCCTGCTTCAGTATATGAAGTGTTTCAATTAGACTCAGTCCCTGTGGAGACAGGAAACAACACCTAGACATGAAATGTTACTCTAATTTCAACTGTAAACGTAGACCAAAAGGTAAAGTACACTTACCTTTAATATCCACATGGCTTTCTCTATCTCCGCAGGCATCGCTGGTCTACACAATTTTATAAAGTCTTTGTGCAATCTCCAGAACAAAGAGAGGCACCAATGTTAAACACAGCGTTATTACGGAGAAACCTTACTTCTTTCCCTGAATACAAAGCGCTGTTGGTATTGAGACAGATTTTGACACTGAACCCAAGATTAGTTTCCTGGGCGTGCATACACTTAATATAGCACGCTCTCCCAGCCTTTGCATGAAACAATCACAGAGTGAGATGAAACCCTGCACTTCCAATAAACAACATAAATATTTGATTTGCTCTCTAATGGACCCAAATATGGGGTTCAGGGGGCATGTAAATGATCCCACCAAGTGATTCGTCATTGTTAAGCTTGCCATCTGAGGGTCAGCTCACGGGGTCAAAAGCACATTCCCAATAAAACAGCCCGTGGCAGGCTGACGCAGGCATGTACATTTGGAATGAGAACAGAAACGGCATATAGAAACAGCCATTACAGGGTGCAGGTGAGGTAGGGAGACTCTATAAAAAGAAGATAAAGCTGGAGGACGCGCGGTGTGCATTAGCAGAAAGGCAAATCGACACCAAGTCCACTCACCGCCTCCCCCCCCCCCCCCCTCCCATGACTTCACCCTCCAGTTGATAATATTACTGCGCTATATTGATTTCCACCAGCCTTCTCCCTGGGACCAGTAAGACACGTGGTAATTGTAAGGAGACAGAAAGCCAATATGGGAGTGCTCATGGATAGCAAGGGATGCACGCTAATATTGTTGCTACACAGAGAAAAAGGGGGGAAGCTGCCTCTGATTGAAGTTTACCTCGTAATTCTAAGACAACATCGTAGATGACAGTCTGACCCGGTGGGAGGAGTGGAGATATAAAAATTCAATGCAAAGTCCAGAGTGAATATGAAAGTAATAAGTGTGAGCAGTCAAGTGATGAGAAAGGAGATTGGTTTGCGGGCATCGCGTTAAGTGAACAGAGACTTTGGAATTCACCCTCCTTTTTAAGATCTTGTTATAAAACAATTTTCTATTCATAATATAAAAAAGACAATTTATAATACCATTTTGTGCCCTCTGGCAGTAATGGACAAATAGACTGGATATCACATTATATCACACTCAATTTCTCTCTTCTGTAACAAATTAGATTCATTATGAAATTAAAAGTGGAAACTCAATATTGTTTTATTATTAAGCTGATTGCTTTGGATTCCTTTCTTTCCTCCCAAAATGAGCATAAGCCCATTCTTTTCCAATTCTTTGTGTAATCCACAAGGAGAAAATATTACAAATGTGTTCATGTCAAGCAATTACCCATGTATTTAAATGAATCTCTCTTCCTGTGCTCTTTGAAGTACCTTCATCTAATGGCCCTATGCTTCTAAATGCATTCATTACCTCAGGCTAGAGCTAACAGAGTAATTGCCTTACAGTTTTATAATGGCATTAGCACTCCAAGCTACATAACCTAGGCCCTCTTTTATTAACTGTGATAATATAAATACAACATCCATGTTAATCTAGTGCTTGAAGAATCACAACCGAGTCCTTTTAGACCCCTTCTCCTTATTGTTAGATATTCTTTATAACACATCATTTGTTATGGTTTCCTCACATTTCTTTCTTGGCAATAATAAAAAAAAAAAAAGCAGCCTTTAAATCTGAGGTGATCTGTCATCTGAGCAGCTCCATTTAAACAGTTGTTGAACACGGGACCTTTATGCTAAGCAAGGCAAACAATAGCAGAAATCTGTCACGCATTTGTCACAGAACAACAGAAATCATTTGCGGCCTTTAATTGTTTCAATTTAACATGGCGTGTTCTGATATGTCTCCATGACAAGAAAGCCAATTACACTTATGCTGGAGTAGTATTGAGATTTACATGGAAATGCCCTCAGAACACTATTCCGTGTTAATCGCATTCACAGCGTGAGCTGATATGCATGAAAGCGTCTCGTCAGAAGAAAACAAACTTCTTCCTTGATTGGGTGCAGCACTTCTCATCATCCTCGGATATGACTAGGTTGCACTTAAGCATAGCCTTGCGAGTCAGCTTGGTTAGTTAAGACACCACGCGGTAAACGACAGATTAAGGATGAGAGGCAATATCCTTTTCTCTCCTCCCTTTTCCAAGCTGTCCTTATGTCACTGCTGCAAAGTACCATATGGACAAGGAGGGAGAGGACGTTTTACAGAGAATGAAACATGGCTTGCGAATGCGACAGTCTTAATTGCTTTAATTGTTGTTTAAAATTGAGAGCCATGTAGGAGATCTTGAAATATGATAGAATAGATTATTGGTAATTATTAACTGCAGACAAAAAGAAAGAAAACCACTTTATCTCACTCAGCAAGAGAGAGAGAAATCTGTTCTGCCTGATGAGAACACATCAAGACAGCTGGTCCTCTCATTTAGTCTACCTGCCTCACGACAACCATAATTCTTTATTTGTATGCAAACTAGATGCATGCAACGTTGAGCATACACACCAATTTCAGAGGTAAATGCCCATTCTAAGAGCCACCCATCCGGTAACTTGGGGTGGATTAAGCGATATGTTTCTATAAGAGAGCATGGCATACGCTGGAAGTGGCTTCTACAGTGATTCATCTTGATAAATCAAGGGCTGTGGTAGATATGCTCCTCAGGATGAAAGGGCCCATACACACACTCCGTAAACACTACATACGCTGTGCCTTGGAAATGCAGGCCAAGTCTTGGAGGCCGCTGTTTGAAGGCGCGAAGGCTGTGTTTACATTCATTTACGGCAGCTGCCGTCTTAATCCCACACTGCTATTGCCAAGTGATGGAACACTTCAGACAAATTACCGAGGCCCGCAAAAGAAAACACGGCGAATGTGGGAAGAAAACAAGCGCCATCTGAGATGTTTCTGGTGACAGATTTGCATTGCTTTTAACCAGAGTTCTAACAGCACAGTCTACAAATCTCTGCTCTACAGCAGGTGACAACAAGCAAGCATTTTAAAAACACACGCAACAGTCATGTCTGCAATTTGCCTTTGTCAGATTAGATGCACTCTTAAAGGAGATGAGCGTTTTCATAGAGCATATTGCCTTCTGTATTCTAGAAAACAAAGAGAGCAGCCTGGTTGCTTGAGAGGGATTTAATTGTAAGTGCTGAATTCAAAGAGCAGATAAAGACACACAAACGGGCCAAACCCCACCTAGCTGGAAGCCCCAAACAGAGAGGGGGGAACGGATCCGGGGCCAACTCATTTTCAGTGTTAAGAGCCAAAGCAACACAGCTAATCCGCATTGTCAAGCGGGGGCAAGCATGCAGACATGGATAAGACCACATCCTGAGCATCCGTGTCCCCAAGGCACAAGCACCCAGCTCTTGCTGGATGGGAAGTCATTTGTGAAGTCCTTTGCAACAGCCAGTCAAAGAGGTTAATTGAAAAATTCCTTAATGTCATTACAACAGAACTAGATTAACCCAGAGCTAATTCACTTTATTGTTCTGAAGAGAGGGGACTCGGCGCTGAACTCCAGAGCAAACGTGAGGCCCAGAATCAGGGGTGAGGTGTTGTTTTTAAAGGACCATGCCAGTTTAATTAAGATAGGGAACATTATTCACTGCTCTGCATGGATGGAAGGAGCAAAGTGGTAGTGCTGTGTAAAAAACGAAACGGTGCCTGTTCAATCAGGGTGGCTTTTATTTAGCCGCTTGAATATGTAAACATTTTTAAAGCTCTCCACGACCCAGCTGTGTAATGTTGTTTTTTGATATTGTTTGTTAGTGTGCGGACCACAGGAGCTTTTTAACATAATCAGTTTGGGTCTTAACATTGACGCTTCTTGTTTTGCTCATCAGGAGGTGCTGCTGAAGAGAGCGGCTGATCTCGTGGAGGCTCTGTATGGAATGCCCCACAACAATCAGGTCAGTATCCACACACCGCTTACACCTCTGCTATATAAGGAACCATTGAAAATGTACTGATAGTATATCCAAAGGGTATTTTCATCACTATATCTGGAACGTTGTAGGCTACATGCGTTGTGTGTTAACCATATAGCCATGAACCTTGCATCAAAGCTATGAAAACGACATAAATAACGAAACCGCTGCTTTCTCTACGCTTTCCAGGAGATCATTCTGAAGAGGGCAGCTGACATCGCCGAGGCCCTGTACAGCGTTCCCCGCAACCACAACCAGATCCCCTCTCTCGCTAACACAGCCTCCCACGGCATGATGGGAGTCAACTCCTTCAGCAGCCAGCTAGCAGTCAATGTGTCTGAGTCACAAGGCAACGACCAAGGTATGTGTGTAAGGATATGGCATCACAAATCTGAGGTTTTCAAAAGTGGGGTCCTTAGGGGGATTACAGGGGTTTTGCAGCGAAATTAGAAAATTAACATTTTTTTCACTCGTTTAAATGAGAAGAATTGATGGAAATTATGTTTTTAAACACTGGGTTCACTCACCTTAATATAGGCAGTTAAAGGGTCCAATTAAGTGCCACATTTCTTATTAAACTGGCATCTGCAGCATGTGCCGATATAAAAACGCTTGATTGCAGCAGTCAATTCCCATGATCATTTACCGTAATAAGTGAACTTTTCTCTGTAGGAATGAAATGAATGAATTTTTCTTTTCTATCTCCCACCCATGCTTTTTCAGTGGGCTACAGCAGGAACACCAGCAGCGTGTCCCCCCGGGGCTACATCTCCAGCAGCACCCCCCAGCAGTCGGGCTACAACTCCGTCAGCAACAGCATGAATGGCTACGGCAATGCCGGTATGAACCTGGGAGTGCCAAGCTCCCCCGGGTTCCTCAACGGATCCTCTGCCAACTCCCCATATGGAAGTGAGTAGCTTGCCACTATCGCACGCTGTAGTAGCACTAAGCTGCTGCTGATTTAATTCCAGCTCCCACATTCCTTTTCACTTCTATGAATCACTCGTGACAGGGTTATAACATTATTGATGGTGATAATATATTACTGTTCATTCACGGGGGCTTGTTTAGTTTTAGTACTTCGCAGAACACACATGTAGCCGAGGGTAGCAGGAATATTCCCCTTTTTATTTCTCCGTGTGCCACCTGTATTTGTTCAACCGGACGAGATGTTGATGGTAGGGGTCTGTGAGTACTGATCGTGTATCCCCCCCGGCAGTAATACTATCCTAGCCTTACCTTAACTGCCCTCTCCCTCCTCGGCACTACTCACAGCACGTTCTCACTCTCACCCCTCCTTCCTTCCTTTTCCCTCCCTATCGTCTTTGCAGTTAAACAAAAGAGCGCCTTCGCCCCTGTGGTCCGACCCCAGGCCTCCCCACCCCCCTCCTGCACCAGCGCCAACGGCAACGGACTGCAAGGTGAGCCCCCCTCACCCCCTCATCCCTTCCCTACGGACTACTGGTCAGATACCGCTGCTCAGGCCTCTGTCCGGTTCGGTGAGGGATTAATCATTACAAATATATGCATTTTGACAGGCCAATTTACACCTTTCAGTTCACACTCACACACACAAAGCATGCCTATACACACACACACACACACACACACACACCCACACGACTGGAAGCCGCCGTCTGTGCAACGCAAACAAACCTCCTTGTTGCCCTTTCTTACAAATGATCCCCTCCGATGTCGCAGGAAAAGACCTTCCCCGAATTGTTTTAGTAATTATGTTTATTAGGTTTTGTGCATGTGTCATGACCAACATGATTACTTTGAAAACAAGCTTAGCCGTAGTGTGTGCCCCAAGATTAATAACATTGGGCTTAATGAAGTGGGAAATTAAAGTTCATCTTGCTACACGTTCATACTTATTAATACATGTTGTGCAGAAATTAATGAGCAATGCCTTGCCATCATCTGCGCTGGCAAACTTAAAAGCATTTCAACCATGACTCTACAAATATACTCAGAGCAATATAATAATACATCATCCCAGCACTTCACTAGTCGCCTAATTGTTAAAACGTGTGAAAGTACTGAATATATAAACTCTCCGGGTGAGGTACAGTTGCTAATGATATCCTAAGCAGATGGTCTTGGTAGAATAACGGAAGCTACCTTTGATCTAGCGTAATCTCTCTTAGATAATGACGCGGAGGCACGACTTGGGGAATGTGGAAATGTAGGACTAATGTGCTGTTCAGTGCCGAGGAGTGAAGGATAAAGAGAGGAGGGGAGGATAGGAAGCGATAGAAGCAATCTGAGGAGTGTCTAGTACTGTAGCGCTGTGGCATTGTGGGAAGTGACCGTGTTGTTGCTCTGCCGTCACCACGGCCGCGTCTCCTGGGAGTCTGGGCCACTGTTTGCCATTACCCCAACGCCAGGAGAAATATCACACATAGCAGGACTG
This sequence comes from Notothenia rossii, assembly GCF_949606895.1. Lineage (NCBI taxonomy): Eukaryota > Metazoa > Chordata > Actinopteri > Perciformes > Nototheniidae > Notothenia > Notothenia rossii. The sequence continues at coordinate 76,739,011 of NC_136909.1, forward strand.
GCATGCTGGGGGCTGAAATGTCAGAGCAGGAGGGAGCTTTTCAAAGTCTCCGCGTTAGGAGGACGTGCAGCAGCAGGCTGGCGGACACGGCAAACACTCACAGGCACATACGCAAACAGGCACATTTAGGCATACATTCACACACTTATGCAGTCAGATGGCTCATGCACACACACACACGCACACACATTGATACATACACAGAATTACAAATTGTTCAAAAATATTTTTTTTTAGCCATAACTGTTTTTAAGGCAAATCAACTAACCCTTTTTCTTCTTCTCTTTTTCCAGCCATGTCCGGTCTGGTTGTCCCTCCAATGTAAATGCACTTTCATCATCTCAAGCACCAGTCTACACATTACCACTTCACAGGAGCACACAGCAAAATCGCTGGTGTAATGTATAGTCAAACGCTTGTTTTTGTTTTTAAAGATGAAGGGAAAAAAAATGAAAAGAAAGAAAACGGTTTTCTTTTCTTTTAAATGACTTTTGCAACCTGCAGAAAAAAAAGGATTTCAAGAGGAACACTTTTTTTTTTTTTTTTCTGTGGGACTCTTTTTTTGTGTATATCCTTCCCCCCATTGTATCACCCTTGAAGAGGACGCAGGATGACGAAGGGTTTATTTTGTATACCTGTCGGGTTGTGCTTCGGCCATGGACATGTCCAATCAACCACACATTCAATACTGGAAGGGACTCTGTGGACTCACCATCTGGTTGTAAAGTAAAAACACTGATGTACAGTACATTTGCCAATGAACTTCAAGACATTGTTTTTCTGTTTCAACTCTCTTTTAATAGATTCACAACAGTTGTGTGTCTTTATAATGTGACTTTTTGTATTTTTATGTGTGAGAAAAATACACAGGGGCCAAGTCAGTTTGAATTTCAACTGGAAAATATATGAGATATATAATGTAGAAAAATTGATCATAAAAGTACAACGAGTAACCGGGGAGGGGCTGGGTGGGTAAGGTTCTATCACGTGTCATTCCTGCATTTTAACTTAAATTTTGTAATTTATTGTAGCTAGAAATCATCCTCAAAAGTAAAAAAAAAAAATCCTCTTTGATTCAACAAGCACACTGATGTGTACAAAACACTGCTCTGTTGATGAATATGATGTACTTCCATGTCTAGAGCTTCCTTTTAAGCAAGTGTGTTTTGCCATGTTTTTCAACTTTTTTGCTAGCACTGTATATTAATGCATTCCTAGGCTACTGTGAAGTCTGTTTCTTGTTGATGAGGAGCAGTCTCCCCCTTCTAGCTCCAATTCCCTTATGTGTTTTATATGTGGTTAACAATTGTAGACTATTGTGATATTGCCAAACTTGTGCTAAATATTTATACATCTGTCTTTTTCATGTTCTTTTAGATCAACAAAAAAACATTTAAAAAAACAAAAAATCCATTGAGAATGTAGGAGTAAAGTAGTTCATCGTCATATTTCTGTTCCAACACACACTTGCGCTCACTGAGGGAATTTTGTAACATATCAACTATAAATAATGTATTTATCTCTGAAATTTTGTATATTGCTTTTCATTATGTATGTATTAATCGTCATGCCCTTAATATAGTGATGCAGCACAGATAATTCAGCCAAGAACTGTTGCCTTCATTTGTTTTCTTTTTGTATTTGATGAAATGCAATGTGCATATATTTCACGTGTATCCTCAAAAAATTTGTGTTACTCCGTCAAGACTCTCTGTCCATTTTTTTTAAAGGGGAAGTCAAACTTCATTGTTTATTTTTATATTGATTTTAAATTATCTATACAGACCATTTTGGAGAAAACTTTGTTGGTTGTATTGTCAAATAAATTGTTTGTGACCCATATGATAGTTGTTAAGATCCAATAGAGACTAATGTGCATGAGGGACAACCTTGGAGATAAAAAAAACACTCCATTTGTGGTTGTATTTTTTTCTGTTTTGTAGAATGTATAGAAGTCATTTTTACTCACCACTTATGACTCTGCCACATAGCTTACATGTGTTTACAGGGAAGAAAATTAAAAAATGTCAACATTTGGAATGGAAACAGAAATGAATAAGTGATGTTTTATTAAAATTTTCAGTAAAACACAATAGCTCCTCAACTGTGGACTTCTTCAGTTTAAAGTACAGTTTGGCTGGCAGACAAACTGACAATCAGAACAAAGAAAAAAAGACAGTAGAAACTTCTGAAGACAAACCTGTGATTCGTCTGTAAGTTGTAGTGTTTAGACTTTGCCATAGAGATAACTGTAACCTGTGGAAAAGTGTAACATCCATAAAAGATGAAAACTGCTCTTTACTCACATTTTTTCCACAAAGCACTCTGACATTGTGACATATACCTACTGGTCTCTGTATCAGCATTTCCTGCATCTGTGGTGCTTCAAAGGTTCATTGTAGTCATTCATAAACAGTGCAAGCTTTTTATTCAAAGCACCCCAAATGGGGCTCATTCAAATCCCTCATTTCATTGCATTAAGCCACCTAGTTAATAAAGAATCAATACATTGAAAGAGCAAGGTTATCCTTTGTCTATAAGGGCTGGTATCGTTTTGAACCTCTTATAGTTTGAGCGCTGAAAAGGGGGGCCAAAGTGAAATCTATACTCATCAAGTGGGTCAAACAGAAGGATAGAAGTGTTTGAGGGAAGAATGGTGTTCTCCTTAAAAACAACTGCGCATCTTATCTGGCATCCTGAGTGGTCGCGGAGAGCAGGTCACAAAATGTCAATTTCTCATCAAGGCAACATTGTCCGAGACCACCTCTGCCTTTAATGCACAATTAACCGACGGCAAACCTGAGTGGCAATCAGCATATCACAGCTTATTATGTCAGCCAGCATGCACGGATCTCACGGCGCCGGCAGATAGTCCAGGAGCTGCTGATAGCGCAAAGGACAGATGCACTCAAAAGAGCCATTTAATTTTCAGCTGCGATCGCCTTGTGCTTCAAATCATTCCCTCGATAATCCAATGTGTCTGATAACAATTGCCACACATCTGCTTCCTGACATTGCATTATCTGTTTCAGATACACAGGGTTGGATCTATCGCCTTGTTCAATGACAAAACGCTGCACGAACTGTACTTTCATTTAGTCCTGAATGTCCACTACATGAAACAAAGGAAACAGTCTTTCATCCGGAAAACAATAACCCTGAGCAAGAACAGAAAAAAATGAGAGAGGAAAAAAGAAATCTGGGGGTAAAAGACAATCAAAAAAAGACACGTTTGCGCAGTTGTTGGCAGTTTTAAGAGCTCTGAAGCCTGGCAGGCAGGCTGGAGGTGCAGTATATTGTCTCAGCAGGTTTCCCTGTACCCAACGACCGGCCACTAGCTCTGCCACACCACTCAATCATTGTGAGAGCCTCTTTATTGGAGAACTCTAATGGCCACCCTCCACCATGATCTTAATGTGTGCATTAAATATTTATAAATCCTGGGTCAATAATGCCCCATAACCAGAGCCTGACAGACCCCCACCGTACCATGTGGCTGCCTCCCTCTCAAACACAGGCTGAGGTCAAGGGGTCGCGCAATCAAAAGAGAGCGAGGCTCGCCACATCCATATGTTGCCACTCTTATCAAGACTTTCCTCAGTACTGGTTATCTGTCAAAGGAAAGAAATATTGAAAGCAATATCGATCTTAACTAGCCTTGTGTTGCCGAGGGCCACGCTTCAAACATCTGCTCGTGCATTGTTATATTTCAAAAACACCTCCTCTCAATAATATAAGCCTGAGCGGTAATATTGAACATCTCTGTCTGACGCCGAGTGCCTGAGCATGACTAATAACCGCGTTATTAACAAGCGTCGCCGGAGATTCTTAAAAGTTGATATGCAGGCTGAACATTTCTTAATTAGCGGCGGGTTAATTGTGCGGCCTGGCGTCTCCACGGGTGACTCAGTGGCTTTACGTGACCACAGCCCGGCTGCTCTCCTGTGCTGTTCAGGTGAAAGATTGCGCTCTGGTGATAGCGCGCACAAAAGAGCGGCCGGACAATGAGCCAGTCAATGGAGAGCTCCAGTTGAAAGAGCCACAATGGCCGTGCATGCTGGGAATTGGGCTGGATGATATAAAGGAATGAAACCTTCATTGAGGCCATGGAGGACAAGCATTCAGAAAAGAGGGTTTTGTTTGCTCTTTATCAATCTGCCGTTTCCCATGAGGAAAAACAATTCAAACTGACCTTAAAAAGAGAATATTACCTTACGCATCCACTCCCTATGTAACTCTTATTGAGGGGGCTTATACATTCACGCTTAATAGATGTCGACGTGATAATACCTTTGTGCCAATTTGTGTACAGTATCAAGTCGGGGCGTAAAATTAAAAGGTGGACGACAGTTTGTCTTCCATGCTGCGTGGGCAGTGCTGAGAAGTACTTTTCAAGGATTTGTTCGCGGACAGACAGGATTTGTGTAACCGCTGAGTGATGTGCTTTTTGAGGAGAAAAAAAAAAGAACTCTCGTGAAGTTTAGACATGAGTAGGACGGTGCTGCTGCGACTCGTAAAAACTTTGAGATGACAATGAATCAAAAAAAGGGACTATGACCTTTTTTTGCACAATCCCACATTTGAATTGAAACAGGGAATAGGAGCCCTTCTTTTCCTTTTTTTTTTTTTTAAACGGTCCCACATTAGCGCAGCCTCGTGTCTGTGAATCGGTACATCAGAAAAGACACTGCTCCCCTGCAACTGTACACTGGGAGTCAGCTTTGCAAGGAAAACTCTAGATCCTCACGAAGATTTCCACTTCACTCGCTGCAGTCAAGGAGGATGAGCAAAGTATCCCACTGCTTCAAAATCCATTAAACTTGTATTTGGGTGTCATTTGATACGTCATCAATGTTTCAGTGCATTTCAAACCCACAAAAGCAGGATTTACCCCTGACAGAAATACAGTATTCACTATATTTTCCATTTACGAACTTCACTTAGTCCAAAAATTACGCTGTAAAGATTGCCTGGTCAGGAAGTGTTAGGCTACGGTGATAAAATAATATCACTTGAACTGTATTTCTGCCACAGTCTCCACCACATAGAGCTCCTTTCATAGTACCCCTCTGTAGTGCTTTGTCCAGTAGTTCTGGATATGATATCATCTATTAATAATGTATTGGCAATGGATTACATAAAAAGGGAGCAGAAATAACATCCAATATTCATGCCCCCTGAGCTTGACTGTGTCCAATCCGTTTGGCCCATAAAACCTTAGCCCCATTTCCATATCCGCTGTGGGTCACGACAGGTCTGCCGCACAAAGGCTCACAGAGCAGCTCAACTCAGGAAAAGGGCAGTAAAAATAGGGTGGATTTCTGAACCCTTATGAAACAGCCCCCCTTTGGAAAGAAAGTGAAAAAAGCCCTTTTCCGATTTCAGCGCCTGTGAAAAACCTGGTACTGTATTTCCCTCTTTAATTGTGCCACTTGAGAAATTGACGTGCCTCTGAAACATGGCATGAATCTCACAGTTATTGCAGTCCCCTTGGCAGGGAATGTTGATACAACATCTGCATGCTATAGAAAGTAATGGAAGTAGCAGAGGTGGCAGCTGCAACTCTACAGGAAGTGTGCCATTTTCAGGCAGTGCTGCTGTGAGAACCACTAACTGCCAGCCTGGTCTTGCAGGCAGCTCTGATTGCCAGGACACTATGACAAACACGCAGGGGCTGGGAGTGTTGCATCCTGGGGGATGACAGCTTCTGTTTGATTGTCAATAAGGCTCATTAGCAGAAAAAATGGAGAATGCGAAAAGAGATTAAATGGCTTGAGACAGGGTCCCCCTCATGTTTCATTACTGAGAATTTATCAGAGCTTTTATTTCATCAATTCCACGAAGAAAGAAATCACTTAATGCTTCCCCCATAAAATATAGAAGCTGCATAAAAATCTATGCATTTTAGATATTGTAATGACACACAAGCAGTTCCATCAGAACAGACCCAACAAGTGCTAATGGTCCCTTTAAACACCGTCCACACCTTACAGAAACCTCTCAGAGCGACTCTCATCTTAAGAACAGTGGCGGATGTTTCCCTCCATCTTAGGGAGGAACGGCCAACAAAGCAGCGTGTAAGGGCCTTTCCCTGAAGAGTCCTTGTCACGCCGCGCCAAACCTCTGTGATTATCGTTGTTTTTGCAGAGAGTGTCCATGCCTGCCAATACCGCTGTTCCATAAATGAATTTGGCCCCTCGTCAACGAATTACCTAACACGCAGAACTGTGTATGTGTCACATCCAATTCCAACTCACCGGCTTTGGTGGTGTGTGTCAGCTGGAGGACTTAATCATCAATCGTCAATCATAATAAGCGAAGCACATTGATAGGGCTCCTTTTTTTTTTTTTTTCAACACAGTTAAATAAAGTGTAAAGGGAGAAGTTAAAACTGACCTTGTTAAATTGGGTCCACAATTTATATTCCTAATTTAGTGTATGGATTAATTAGTCTTGTGTGTGTGTATCAGTTTCCATGTGGCGAAGCTTAGACGCTATATCCACTTCATCAAATCACTGCTCGCTTTCATAAGGAAACTCTGGAATGATATCTGTCAGTCTAATCTTGATGTTTTTGCTCAGAACGGGCTTTGCATATTTTTAGCAGCACACTTTTAATTAATGCCTAATTGGACGATTTACAGAGGGACTTTCTCCAACATTAGTTGCTAATCAATAACGCCTATCTCACATCATGCAAAATTAATCACTATGACCTGTTATCAGGCCTTAATGCAACCACACACACACACACACACACACACACACACACACACACATACACACACCAACACACACACACACACACACACACACCGACACACACACAGATATGCACGTGTAACACGCTAACTGGCATGGCATGCATTTTGCACGAGGCTGAGGAATCTGGCTCATATTTTCCGTCTCCCTGATCCAATCCACTCCTCTCCCCCGTCATATAGATCGGAGTCTGCGGGGGCCAGAGGCGCTGACAGAGCCCAGATGCTCCCAGTCTGTCTGGGGGACTGGGGAGACTGGTGCCATGGGGTCCTGGAGCCTCTGAAGTGCCGCCCCTCCGTCAACATGACCAAGGCTAGACCTGCACTTTCTCCAGGCTGAGACACTCTCCTTACCACGCTGACAACCACGCTGCGTAGTCACAGATTGATACACGCAGGGATACCCGCTCTCACGTTATGTAGGGTCGTTCATCAGCCGTTCCTAATTAGAGACCCCCAGACCAACACTGGAGTTCATAAGGTTACAATGACACACTGGTACAAGGTTACTAACACACACACACTCGAACGCTGAGACCTCTCAGGGTTTCTTTCACTTTCTCATTTAATCCTGCTCTATTTCATCAACAGTGTCCTTAACTTGCTCATGTCGAGGGGGGGGGGGGGGGGGTCCTTTGTTCTAAAGAAACAAAACAAGAAAAGGCACCAATACGAAACCTCCATCCTCCAGCTTTATCTCTCAAAACACAAAGATCATTACAAGAGCATCAAAGTATGCCATGTTTGAAATGATATTTCTCTTTGTAGTTGTGCGTAGCGTGGAGTGTGTTGGTATTAGATGCTGCTGTGGCAGCTGTCGTGGCTGGCTGCGTGGTGCCGCCGTGTCAGGGCCTCCGAGGCCGGGCTGTCCCGGCAGACAGACAGAGGGGGGGGAAACCTGATAGCGCAGCCAAGCCCCGCTCTAATGTCTGTCTATCCAGCTATCTGTGCCCTGTCTATCTGTCTGACTGACTGTCGGACACTGCCTATCTGCACGCCGGATACTCCTCTGGCTCCTGAGCAGCAGTGCAATGCTTGCAACCGAGTTAATACGTTCCCAAACTTTTATTTGTTATAAGCATCCAAACTTCTTGAGCAAGATTAAAAGCAGCTATTTATAAATCACTTCTGCACGGTCCCCACTAAGCTCGCGTCTTGTGCCAAGGGTTGCAGGTTGTGATAACATTAGACTCATAAGCCGACATGTATGAGGAGCACGAGATGGAAGCACAGGGTGTGTTTGTTTTTGATGTGGGGGCAGAAAATTGCTCTATAATGAGGAGGGGTGCCAGGATATGAGATGGGAAGTGGGGAGTTGGAGACAGGATATAAGTTATGAGAACTGATCTAATGTTAGGAAATGCAGAGGTTGTTGTTGCTGCGGCTGTATGAGCTCAAATGTATCGCTACGATCGGCCGTGATTAATAAAGCCCGGCCAGGTCAAAACACTGCATTAAAGCTACGGATGCCACCAACCATATCCTCGCTTTTTCTGGGGCTCAAATGAGTGTGTGTCGTATGTGCGGGAGAGTGTGTGTGTGAGGGGGTTAATAAATGTTGAATCAAACGCCGCACGAGACACTCACACTCCTTAAGGGTTGCCCATTAGCGGTGTGTGGGTGCATGGGGAGTTTATCAGTGTCTGGGTGATTTATGAAGTCAGACTCAATATCATCCACTTCACCCACACACATATGGACATACACATGTGCACACACCAACATGCATGGCCACATGCTCAAACACACACACTCTCACGCATGCAGCGCGCGTGCACTCCAGTACTCTCTCTCTCTCTCTTTCTGAAATGGAGGCAGATATTAGGCCAAAATGAAAGGTTTCACAGAGATTAACAGTGCGGATGATGAGATCGTCTCAGCCTCTTTTAATCTAATTCCTTTTTTATCTCCGAGCCAGCATGATTCGGAAGTGGAACACAAGGTACAAAATATCACCGCAAAATAATACAGACATAATAATACTAATAATAATAATCATAACACTGCTACTGAGGCTGATAAATATTGAAATATCATAATAATGTTAAAATTAAGAAAAAGGTGTGAATTATTTTTAAGAGATTCCTTGGGTAGCTCTGCAATTACACCGCCAATTACTGGCGGCGTGTTTGAAGCTTTGACGCTGGACTTGTTTTCCACCCTCAGCCACAGACCTCTACAGACATCAGTATCTCTGGCTGCTAAATTCACAGCCTTCCATAGAATTTACTTAGCCACGAGAAAAAAAGGAGGGTGCTTACAGTGCACTTCAGAGTGCGCCTGGCTTAAATGGGACCCCTTGTGGCTGTGTCACAGCTCCCTTCGTTAGGGGGCTGACTGTAGCCTGTAGTCACCACAGGCATCATTAGCCCTCTGTGAAACCACAGACTGAGCCTCATTCTTCATCTGCCTGTCTTCTGCCTCAACATCTACGCTGCGATGCTGCTCCAGCGGCAGAGAAAGTGAGTCCCGGAGCACGGAGATGATCGGATATGAAATTCAAAAATGCAGCAAAGTTCAAATGTATTCAGCGAGCGGGCCACTTGAATTGGTTGCGTAAAGGTTAGAGCCGAGGTTATTTTTGGAGGGCGGATTATTAGGCTACCTGTTCGTAGCAGAGGACGAATAACTGTGGGCGAGTAAGGGTCGTTCTGAGGCGGCACTAGACTGTTAGGAGATTCAAGAACTTAGGGGGGGAAAAGACTAAACTGTCAACGTTACAACACATCATCGCGAGGAAATGAAATAAATAAAAGCGCAGGACACATTCAATTAAAGCCACTTCTATTGCTAAACACACACCACCACTGCTGGCCTCTCCATATGGTCTTTTTAAGAGAGAATCGTTTATCCCAAAGGGATTAAACGGGGTTGTGATGAAAATAAAATAACGTATAAACATTTAAGTTACAGATAAAATGTGCAGGATGGATTCAAGGTTGAAATGTTGATTTCTGTTTCCCGTTCTGTACTGCCCTCTAATGGAAAACACTACTCAGAAATAAAAAGAGGAGCTCTGACATCCAGAGCTGCAGCGAGGAGAACGACATACAGCATAATTAAGTATGAGCTGAACTGAGTGAACACTACATGAAATCGATTTTTAAATTAAATGCAATTAAAATGATGAAAAGGCAGGATTTGTCATTTTGAGATGTATTTATTTACACATGTCTAATGTAACATAAGTGTAGTATATAATACCTAAGACGTCTCGGCTCTAGGTGGAGTATAAGGCGAGAGCAAACAATGAGATCTAAATGAAGACAAAACAAATGCTTCACTACAAAGCTTTGTAGCAGTAGAATTCAGAGCCTTTATCACTGGATGTTGAACAAAGCATTCACTTGGCAGGAAATTAAAAAACCAACGAGAGGTACAAAGACTAATTCTGCTTAGGAAAAAAAAAAACACAACAACAACAACAACAATGCAAGAGACATATTTTTAAGGGAATAATAATTCTTTAGAAAAACCATTCCAGCACTATCTGGCAAACGCAACGGAGACCCACGGGAGCATATGTTTGTAATTCCTACTGTTCTCTGTTTAAGTTATTTTTGTACGTTCTAATTCTGCACACCACTCTGTATCACATTAACTATGCAGCATCTCTATTCTTAGATAAGAAAGAAAGAAGAATAAACTGAATATCTACAAGCAGCAGTTGTTCCACGGATTGTGCCAAGCACGCTAAACTTTATGGCCCTGTTTGTGTTCTTAAAAAAAGAAAAATCCCGGCCTTCTGTGTGTGTGTGTGTGTGTGTGTGTGTGTGTGTGTGTGTGTGTGTGTGTGTGTGTGTGTGCGTGTGCGTGTGCGTGTGCGTGTGCGTGTGTGTGTGTGTGTGTGTGTGTGTGTGTGTGTGTTTGTTTACTGAATGAAGGACAGTTGGCCTCTGTCATGCTTTAGCCTTCCCTTCCCTGCCTCTCATGGGTGAGCAGCCATTGTTTGAGATGGTCGCCCTTGCCGCTCATGTACGGCCCGCTCTGTCCACTGCTAGAAATGACTCGGTGGCAGGGGATGAGGAGAGGAACCTGGCACAGACAGACGGAGACAGAAAAATCAACTCGGAGGAAATAAACATGTTCATGTTCTGCAAAATTACACATTTTTACACCAGCGGAGAGACTTTTAACTTCTTCTCTTAAAATAAAAAGTTATTTTCCAAATGTATAAATTCAAGACAGATGAAGGAAAAAGCGTGTTTTATTATAGGGGGTTTATACTTACACATATATATATATATATATATATATATTCCATGAAGGATCAGAGCCTTTACAACAAAACTATGATGTCTTGTGAAAAAGAAAGGAAAAAGAAATACAGATCTGCGCTTTTCTGTTCTTTATCCTGAAGCTGACATGTATTGTCACAGCATCACAACAGTTGGAGGTGTTGGTAGTAGATATGTATTATGTATGAAAGAACGTCTGATTTAACGCATAAACGGCGCGACTTAAAAGTAACCAACATGCAGAACATATGAATCTGCATTTTGCTTTTTTTTGTCAGTGCACTGCATGAAAACAAAGTGCCACATCCAAAGTGTCTGGGTTTGATCCTGCACAAATCCACATTCAGGGTGATGGCTCAGTCTTTGGGTGTAAATGTTTTTTACTCTTTAATAGTGTAAAGCAAAGAAGCAATCAAAAATTAATGGGCAAAAACACCAGCAGGATGAATATTCAATCGAGAGGGTGTCAACATTAAGATCTGATAACCCTGTGATCATTAAAAAGAGGAAGTCGGTGGAGCGTTTACTCTTGTTGCAGACGACTGCCAGGGGGGTCCCGAGTTCTTTGTAAACTAAATGGCTGGAGAAAGATTAAACAAGCAAGCCTAAAACACTTCGATCATTGTGAATTCAGAACAAGAAGAGTGGCAACGGTTAGCATGAATCACAGCAATTATTCCCTTTAAAATATTCGTAATGTTGCCCCCATTTTATTATCGTTATAGTAAATACAAAATCCTCCCAACAGCGGCTGCTATGTGACTATATTTCTCCAGTTATCCCGGCTCGATGGCTGCACCTCCAGCCTTTTCTATAAAAGTTGGACGTGCAGTGTGTTTCAGTTCAAATCCATCATTAAACCCGCTCCCATATCAACAGCAATAAAACTTTCCGAGCCCCAGATTAACCTTGCAGACAGAGAAATACTGCTCGAGTATTCCGATCAATACTGTTCCCCGGGTTTGGAGGGAGCGCAGGGTACCCTCAAGGCCTGCGGATCTGCCTCCTCACTTGGGGGGAAAAGAGCACTACACCAGGCTTATCAATACTCAAATCCTGGTGAAGAAGAAGTGCCACAGAGAGGCGAGGATCGATCGAGCACACTGAGCTTTTCACAGTTGAAGCCTGAGTGGAGCAGCGCTACTGACAAGTAATTGACACTGACAATCTGACTCTGGATCTGTATCAGGAGCTGAGGGCTCAGGCTCCCAGCCTCCCTGACGAAAGGAAGGAAATGTGTGTAAAACACGAGACCGAGAGCTATTATACAGCCTGCAAAAGCAACGCCATTGGCTGATGTAATATATAAAAGAATATGAAGAAACTAGTGCAAAACACAGTGGCTTGCTTGCATTTAATTGGTGCTTCGAACGACTTTTTTTATATTATAAATGCCTTTCTTCCTGCTTTCCTAACAATAACAGTGCCAGGGTAAAAACACAGCACTGAGATGAGGCTGCACGCGAGCCTTTTCGCTGCACATATGAGGGATAGCATCTCACCGGCTGTATTTCTGCACAAGAAGTGTTCTCTGCCTCACAGAGCACACCGGTGGTGCCCACAGCACTACATGGGCAGAGCTAAACGGGCTTTGATCAAAGGGTTTGATCAAAAGAAGACACACCACTTGCCCTCTAGCCCTCCATTTTGTACACAGTGGATTCATGGGCGAAATGATGCAGGCCAGGTTTCCGACAAGAAACGGAGATTTGCTGCGAACATCTACAGTAAAGACTTGAGAGAACAGGAACAAAAGGTGTGGGCTTAAAATGGTGCTGTAGGTAGACTTTTAGTTCTCCGTCGCGCTCAAAGGGAGCCGTTTGTTTCGCCATTGCACATTTTCGCACACCTGCAGATTAAACCACACATCCTGCATTTTTAAATGTATTTAAAAAATACCCTGTGTCGGTATTTTTTTTTTAAAGTAATTAGTTGAAAATAGAGCCTCCTTAAGATATTAAAACAGATCAGATGGACTTTTTTTTATTTTATTTTCATTGTGAACTAATATTTTTGAGCACAAATATACCCCAAAAAATAGATTACATATATCTATTTCATATTTAGATGCTCTATTTTTATTTACTGATTTATTCATCCAACATAACATCCATTTGTTTAACCTTTTTCTAAACTTTAATAAGTCATTAAACCATAAACTGTTGATGTAAAACCTTTAAATCTATTGGAAATCATTTGTGGATTTTTCACATGATCCAAATGACATTTTTAAGACAATTTAATTGGAGCAATAACCGATACTTATCTTAATTATAGATGAATCTGGTGATTATTTTCTTGATTAATCATTAAGTCAAGAAAAGAAATAATAAAAATGTTGATCACAGTTTTCAAGGTTCAAGGTCTAAAGATTGTGTTTATAGTTAAATTAAACTTTACCACAAATTGATGTTTTTTTTTTTTAAAGTAAGAGTGAACTGAATGATTATAAGATACATGAGATGAGATGTTATGGTGTTTGCAGTGCTATCTTCAAATTCCTTATTTACTACTGTTAGAAATAACTCACTTTCTTCTTTAGTCTAGATGCAAAATTCAGAGTCATTAAAATCTCAAAATCATAAAAAACAAAAAAGGAACTTTCCCTACCTGACTGAATAAAGTAAGTAAGAATGAAGCCTGTCAATCAAAGTCAGCCACACTCACCGGGTTCCTCCTCATGGCCCCTCCCACCGCCTGGGCGGCTCTGGGGGTTCCCGCCATCTCAGCGAGGCGTTTGTACGAGACGGTCTCTCCAAACTTCACATCCCTCAGAAGTACCTGCAGCACGCGGCTGGTGAACGCGTCTTCACCACAAAGCAGAGGACAGGCAGGGAGAGAGAACAGAGGAAGAGGGTTCCTCATTTAATTATACATCCACATGAGAGGCTGATGACAACAAGACAACACTTCACTACAACGTTGATTTTCCCTCCTTTGAAACAAACTGGTGTTTTGTAATTATAATCAAAAGTTTGACATTTTAATCCGCATTATAGTTTTCCATCATGTCCAACCTCCCATGTTAGAGGTCCATCCCCTCTTCCAAGGGGCTTTGTAGGACTCCTCACAATACTCATTAAACATCTAAATACATGGAAGTCCCTCAATTTGACCTTAGAACTAACATTAACATGCTACACAAGCTGATGTGAGAAAATTATTTCTATGGCAGAAAAATCTAGGTTATGCTTTGAAAGGTCACAGCTAAAATTAAAAAAGTTCGCTCCTTCATTTAAAAGGATTAAGAGAGGCCAAAAAGACTGCAAATCTGCTCCAGATTTTTAATAATAATAATTTGAATGTTGCACACCATTTGTGGCAGTGGGATGACTTTGAGGTTAATCAGACCAATTTGTCCTTTTAATTGCTTTCTATTCAGAGTAGATTCATTATATCATCTTCACTTAAATGGCGGAATTCTTCAAATCATCCACAGCTTAACCGACCACATTAACGGCTTTGATTTCATTAGCACTTTAGCGGTAGCATTATCTTTTTTCCTCTGGATTAGCAGGCGGTGACTGAGAGGCGTGTTTGTCTAGTTCAGATTTCTAAAAGAAAAACTGAAAAACGTATTTGAAGCATCTCCAAAACCTTGAGACATTGATGCAGCGAACAACACTTCTTTTTTTTTTTGCACAGGGAACAAGATGGGGAACAATAGTCTCGTTATCAAGAGGGGGTGAAATGCTTCTAGTACATACATGTACTCAGTCATGAAAATTCAATTAGTGATCTCCCATTCTCTCTCATTTATATGGTCTAAGAGAGCACATGACAAGTGATCTATGAGAAATCCCTCTAAATTGGCATTGTGTGAAAACATGTCACACCCCTGTCTCTCTTCTACAGAGTGAACATCCTTTGCTCCCCAGGCTCCCTCGCTACCTTATAGTCACTCTCCGCTACACAAAGCCACGCGAACAAGGCAATTTGCCTAAACTGGGGGGAATAAGTGTAAAACCTAAAGGGGATATATTTGATTGATGCGCACCCATGTGAGTTCTTTGTCTTGAACAAGGCCCGTAGGTACTGTTTAATAATTTTTCAGGTAATAATCACGCTGTCAACGAGATGACGGGCTGTTACGCAGACAGACTTAATGTTATGAGGAGATAAGATACAACCCTGACATTTCCTTTATGCATTATTCTCCTTCATAAAGCGGGGATTTGGCCCTCATGATGTGCGTTGTTAATATTGGTATCTCTTTGTCACCGGTGGGTAGATGACAACTTGTCCAGACTACAGCTTTGACAAATCTCTGTTGATGCGAACGTTATTGACAAACAACCAAAGTCACGCTCACTTTTACCTACAAGGAGACTGAGCAACAAGCTACAGGGCTGTTCACACCTTCTGTAAATCCTGAGCAGATGTTTTTACCTGGAAGGTTTTACTTCTCCGACAAATCTGGACAAAAAACAAGTGTCGGCGCTCTCATCTGCCGGCATAGAGGTTAAAGAACTTTGCCCTCATCAGTGTCAGTGACAGAGACTCCATGCGGGTCACTCGAGGTGACCAGCAATGATTTGGAGAGCAGTCCCCGAGCCCCATACTTCATAAGGGCCTAATACGCTGTGTCTGGGGGTCAGGACCCTCTTTAGATCGGGGTGCAGTGATGTCAATTGTTTAAATAAAAGTTGAGAGGAACCACTTACATGTTTACAGGCATCCCATAATTATGTCACAGGTCATTACCTACCAGGAGGCCAGGTGATAGAACCACCGCAGAGGCACGGACAGATTGAGCTAGAGTCAAATCGAACAGATCTAGTGATTATGAAGGTATTGACATAATATGATTGATTTGCTCATAATGTTGTATATGAGAGCAATTTGGAAGGAGGAGAAATACTATAATAAACTTGAATCCATCAGCCCGGATAATGATAATGAAGGTTTTGGGAGATGCCTTCCAGCTGACAGTCCCCTCAAACATGATTGTGACAATAAAAAGACAATGGTAGAAATGCAGCTACCTCATTATCCTTTGTGTCTAATGGGAGGGAAGACTTTGACTCCCAGTCAAAGTGTCTCTTGAGTCTGGAGGGATCCGTACTTTTGAAGGCTGACGGGGTGCCCATGGTTCTCTGATTATTCGATATTCTGAAAACGTTCATTTCCCTAATTCCTCTCCACATCACAGGGGCGAGTCCTGGTGAGTGTCTCATCTCGCCCTGTGCACAGCACAGGGGGAGGTTCAGCCTCCTGCAGGAACAGTCATTTGGGCTTTGAAGAGCGCCCTTCCCCCCCTTTGCCTGGCCCCCTCCCTGCATATTCCCTGTGCCGCTTACCGAGACTAAGATCCTCTCGTCTGTTACATATGGATGTATAATTAATGAGATAAGAATATGCATCGTTTTGAGAACTCATGATGGTGTCTGTGTTTTTTGGAGGGGGCCATGGGAGTGCACACACACACACGTCACACACACACACACACACACACACACACACACACACACACACACACACACACACACACACACACACACACACACACACACACACACACACACACACACACACACACACACACACACACACACACACACACACACACACACACACACACACACACACACACACACACACACACACACACACACACACACACACTCGCCATTGCTCTACCTCCGACGACCAGACTTGACTTGTGTGTGATGTTGCACATGACAATCAGTCAGGCGGCACAGAGAAGTGCTCCTCGCTTCTCCTTTCATGTCACCTCTGTTGCTCAGGTATATGGTGACAGCTAATATGAAAAGTGGCTTGTTTTGTCAGAAATGTGTAAATAAACATGGCAACACTTCAAGCGAAGGTCACAACTCAATATTACATGACAAGTGCTGCGAGAGCGCTGTCGCGTTCAGGTTCTCCCACAAGATAACTGAGCAAACAAAAGTTGGTTGTCACAGATTGTAATGACCTGATTAAACTTGTATTTTTTTCCCAGGCAGGCGGCAGCTGCTCGACTTGATGGAGTATGAATTTGTACAGCACAGAGGCAAAATAATAATACTTAATATTTGTGAATTAACAAGAAGAAAAAAGAAACCTTCTATTTTCCTCCCTCAAAAGACAAATACTCCTGATGCTCACATTTAACATTGTTATACTGGCATGGCCTATGGTTCTGACTACTGAGAGCAATCCAAGCCTAAACCCTGTATTTACTGAGCCCCAAAACAACAGGCGAGGGAGAGAGGTGGAACACAGCACAATCACCTATTCAGATCAGGTACTAATGAAGAATTCCATCTATCCTGAAATTTAATTAAAACCCCAAAGACTTCAGATGAGATGCGATTTGAAAGAGCCTGGGGCTGGTACACAAGCACTTGGTGGCGAAGGGAATCACACTGAAAGTTGATATCGTAATTGGTCCTGATGTATTTCTGCATTGCCTTTGCGGGAGCGTGGGACTCATAGCTGTATACAGGGTCTCGATGGAGTACCTGCTCATTGAAAATGCCATCACTCAAGCACTGCAGATCTGCATGAAATTAGAGAGCAACTAAGACCTGATTGCAGGGGAAGAGAGGCACAATTGTTAAATGCATATATTAAAGGTTTTTTTTTCCCTGTGTAGGTGTGCTTCTGGGTCTAAATGAGCACTTCTGCAAATGTTTAGGTTTAAATGCAACGAGCATCTCAGTGTGACAAAGAAATCGCCGGTAATTGTTTTGAAAATGGCACGACCAACCAACGATAAGTTTATGATTTGAAAAGTGAGTTGTCAGCCTGCGAGTACTGTTTGTTTCCTGGAAACAAAAGCGCCAGGGATAATTAATTCCTCGTTTTTTTTCCTGAGCGCCCTCGATCATTCACTCCGCGGTCAGCACCCCCGGTTGAAATGGACACTAATTGTTCATTTTTTGGGGTGGGCTCATTTTACTCGCCCTAGGTGACTGGTCAAGCCAACAATAAGCTCATTCAAACTTTTACCACTATTCACATGTTGTCATTGAAGAAGAAAAAAAAGCTTCCTGTCTGAAAATGTCAAGAGTGGAATTCGATCAGTTTCAAAGAATGTGCCAAGAATCATGGAAAAGCTTGCCAAGACTAACACGCGTGGTAAGAGCTGCCACAGATTACTGAACCAAGTTACAGCTCTGTGTTCTGTTCTCTCTCCTTTCACTCACCCACTCGCGAGCTTTTCCTCTGCTCTCGCACTCTCCCTCTCTCAGCCATAAAATACTTCATTATAACACAGTGAGCCAGTGAGTGTAAGTGATGTAACTGACAATTAAGAGTGAAAGCCTGATCCCAGTCATGGCTCTGCAAATATTTATCCATGACAGACCTCCTTGCAGGGCGGGGTGGTGAAAGGCGGGGAGGGGGAGACTCCCAGTGGTCTGCGGCTCACTGAAGTACGCCTGAAGCCATTCAACGCCGCGCTGCAACTCGGGGCTCGTTTCTGCCGGGCTGTCGTTGACCACACAGCTCAGGGGGGCCGCGCCGCTCCTGTGAGGGGTATAAGGCAGGATGGGGAGTTGAGGTGGGGATCAGAGGAGCAATCATAATAACCAAATTCTTGCTTGAATAGTGCTAAAATATGTCACAAGTGTGCAATAACACGCCACGGTTGAAACAGATGCAAGATGGCATCATTTGCCGAGGGAAACTAAAGTTGTTAATCAAGACGTGTTTAAAATCTTAACTTCCACATTTCAGCTTTTGGGCTTTGACAAATATCAGAGCTGTGAAAGAGGGAAAGAAGCCTGAGAAACTCTAAAGACAGTAATCCAGGCATTTGTTCCAGAAGATCAACAGTGTATTTATATGAAGTGCAGCATGATAGAGTATGAAAGGAAACATTGTCGGGTCATGAGGAACGGCGCTAACAGTTTATTTCAAACAACTTTAAGGAAGCAGAACCAGTTTGTGGAAAGAAAGGGAGTTTTCAAAAGTCTTGCAGCTGCTACGGAACAAAGTTAAGAGCAGTGTTAACAACAGTTTTGACTCTGCTTGGGTCTAGTTTATAGTTCATGACAAGAATAAATAGATTTTTTGGCCAGAGTGGTGCTGGCCAGCAAAGCACTACACTTGGACGCGCATCTTAGCATGAGTAGCTGCTTGGAGGAATTTGCCGATGGTTGAGTTGGCATCACTTAACAGCTGAATTTCTCTCCGCTGCTGACCACCCCCCAGGTCAATGCAAGCAGACTGACCCATATTTGACACTTAAAGACCCTACTGGGAAGGTCTTCTCTTAGCATGTGCATTACTGCAAAGTGGACCTCAAGCTGTGTTGTGGATCTAAAGCAGTCCGCCAATTCCATTAACTGGTGTACAGGACTTATAAATAAATAATATCACCATTTAAGTGCCCCTTTTTCAAAATTGGCTTATCCTGTATGGTATTAATAATAGACATTTACTTTGTTAAACACACAGACCGTCTCTCTCTCGCCCGCCGTAGCAACACGGCCCTAAAGTGTTTTTACACTTCTGCAGGTCACAGTTTGAGCATCGTTTTATATTGGACATGTGAAGCTGAGGTTTACTGGAGTGTTATGACTGAGCAGGTCAGTTTTCAGGGAGCCGCTCTCTCTGCTACTTTGTGGCTGTGTGATGAAAGTCTCCCGGGTGCCGTTTAACAGTGGGTGTAAATACAGTAAAAGGTGTAAATACTCTAATTCCTAAATAAACCACACAGCAGTTTATAGTTGAGTGGTGAAAACTCGGAAACCCACCAGCGGGTCCTGGGCTGAGACCCTCTCAAACAATGGCCATGGCTCATGGCAATCTCTGTCGGCATGGGTGAGTGCCCAGCCAGCCCCTACTTGTCATTGTCTCTCCTTGCTATTCCCCCCCCCCCGCTCCCCCCGCTCACCCTCCTCATTTCCCCCTCTCTATTTCTCTATCCTCCCACTCCAGCTCTTTTGGCTCCGCACCACCTACACCCCCCCCCAACACACCCACCATCCCCCCTCCACTCTTTTCTCTGTGCAAGGATCTTCAGGCCACTGTTCCCCCCCCCCCCCCCCTTCGCCTCCTCCCACCTCCACCGCCTCCTCTACCCCTCCGCAGCCCCTCTTTCTCTCTGAGAGGATGTTCCAGCCGCTGCACACTGACAGCTCGGGGATATTGTGTGTGGAAATGTTCCTGTTGGACCCGCAGGCCCTTACAATCTACCGGACAAAGGCTAGAGCACCTTTGCTTAAGGCTTGGCACCTTTGACCTCCAGCTCACACTTCAGACTTGTCACCGTGGCTAATTTTTCCCTCTCCCCTCAGCCCCTCCGTTATGGATGTGCCGGCTTCAAAGGTGTTTCGAGTGAAACAACATTGACAGTAGTAAAAGTTAATGCAATGCAGTACATGTTATGGCCGGTAAACAACACCAAAATAAATAAATAAAAGTAGAAGAACATCAGTCGAGCTGAAGTCTGTCACCTCGAGGTGCAATGGGGGATTGTTTTTAAAGAGCATGTGGGCAGTGGAGATGTAGCTCCTGCACTGGCAACATTTCCATTCGCTTCAGTGAATTACAAATCAAGCAGCATCATATCATGTTTAGAGTGTCCAGTCTGGCAGATTAGAAACTCTGCCCTTCAAATGTTAGATTAGAGATGTGTGATAAATGTTGGGTTTATTACAAAGAAACTCTCAAAGTAGGAGCAATATTTATATTTATTGGCCCATTTATAAGCAACTGCCATCACTTGTTTGGAAAAAATAACAGAATTATAATTAGTAGTGGTCAAAAATACTATTTATATAACTGTGTTTCATAAATAAATTCTGTATAAATTTGGTTTAAGCTAAATTGTTATTTATTACCTTTCGACTAGTGAAATTCATATATTTTGTCAGTGTCCTTGAGGCGTTTACTATTTCATCACAGGTAAGGAAATAGGAAACTAATTCCAAACTAGCCATGATCTGCTGCACTAAAAAGAATATTTCCCTTGATAGAAGATTGTGATTTGAGAAAATTTCTAATATTGTGCTCCTGTCACAATCAATTTCCAATTACCATAAATCATTGCAGCGTAAAGTGGGACTCATTTGGAGTTCTACCTATTTTCCAACTCTAATATAAAGAATGAAATGAGCATTTATATAATGTTAGAGGTTATTTCATTCATCCTGGAGGAAACAATCAAAAGAGACAAAGGAACAAAAAAAGAAAAAGAATAGCCGGAATTAGATTTGTCAATTTCCTTTGGCATATTCTGTATCTTTAGTTGCACTAAGACTTCAGTAAGACTTTTTCTATCAGCTGCAGACGCGAGAATGGAACAGGTTAACCACAGGATCTAATTGAAAGGAATCTGGCGAAGGGTGTAATGGTATATTGCACAAAAAGGGGAAAAACTCAGAACTCATGCCTCCATCCTGTGAAGCGTGATGGCGCTCATCCTGACTCGATCGGCTGTCACTTTTGACACAGCCTGCCAGAGTTCTCCTTCACCGATCATGGGTAACATGGCGGGTCAGAGGATGAAATAGAAAAGGCCAAGAGCAGTCCAATATTTTCCTCAGCCTTATAGCCGCAGATACTTAACTCAGAGACGTCAAAGACTCAAGAGAGCATGAAAAAAGCCTAAAATGACTGTCTAAAAAGGGAGGAAAATACAGCATGTCTCTATGAATGTCAAGATCCTGATGGTCTCTGAGCCAAAGGCTGTGATACAATTGTAAGCCACTAGCTCAATGCAACGCGTTCAACCATTTGAAGATCATTCAGATGCCTATCTAGCCACTGCAGCACTAAAGTGGAGAGCTTTTCCGAGTGGTAAGCTGTAAGGAATGCTTCTTATTTCTGTTTTGGGGCGCATGTTTTGTGCTCCGCTGTTTCAAAATACAAACAACTCGGCCGGATAAACTGCTCTCCAGATATCCAACAACTCTTATTAGCGAATGTTCGCCAAAGAGGCCGCTACACTCAATCCAATACGTAAAGGTGGTGGTAAAATACTGCAGAGTAGGCAACAAAGCACACAACAATTAGGTCTTCTCCCAACTGGCTAGCCACAGGAGTCAGTGAAGGCATGTATTACCAGAGCCCTAACTCTTACTCCATTACGTAGTGTATCCACACCCCGACGCAGCAATGTTTATCTACAACAGACTACTGAGCAGTTTCAAATAGTGTTTTTAGCCTCTATTCTCAAGTGCCATAGCAAGAGATTCCAATTACCCGAATGGTAAGGAGCCAGTGAGGGAGGCATAAAGTACATTAGGGATCCCCTGTAACTGCAGGGACCTTTTAGAGCCTCCACTGAAGAGGGCCGAGAGACTGGAGGGACAGTGACCCTGCATGGATAGCCTCTGTCAAAATTTGACCACCTCAAGCACAAAGGCATTATGGGAATCCAGTGTCACCAAGTCCTAATTACTGTCTGTGTTCAGAGCAAATTACTGCCTTGTTCCTCTGATTAGCGAGGAGGCTAATCTTCACCTGTGTACGCCAGCACTGCTGAGGGCCCTTGAGTGTTAGCGCTTCGTCTTCTGTAATTTATTTTTAAATCAGTGCCCGCTCCCAAGAGTTTTGAGTGTTTTGTTGTGAACCGCTTACCATGATCCCCACCACCGCCCCCTCACCCCTAAATCCTTGACTAAATCCTTGTTTGGTGCCGCAGGAAGATAAGCAAGAACAACACTTGGGCATAATTGACTCGTACTCCTCTCCAAGATGTCAGAGCGGAATCATCTCTCTGCATATTGCCTCAGTATGTCACACACTGTACACTTCTGCATGTTGCAGATATAGAATCCAATCAAGTTCTAAAACAAACCAGCACAACCCTCGCGCCGGGAAAAACTTCCCGGTCGACAGCAGGGAAAAAAAGGAAAAAAAACAAAACAGCAAGAAGCTGCTTTTAGCTGCGTCCCTGCAGTGAAGGGTAACTCTTGCTCGGCTTACGTCCTCCTGGAGGTTCTGTTTTAAAAACACAAAATGTGCACATTTTTATCTGACTGAATGTTATTGTCTCGTCTGCGTGGGGCGGTTTACAGGTAGTGTGTTACACAGGTGTTGGTTTACACAGGAAATGGCACATGCAGCCTGATTGGGATGGTCCCGAGAGACGGAGGCATAAACGTAGAGCACAGATGGGTCCAAGGGCCACTGGGAGCATCACCTTAATGAATACGCAGCTGAGTACTACACTTCATAACATGCAAAACAATATTCTAAGGCCGCAGTAAAAAATAGAACAAAAATCTTCTGAATATCATTACACAATGAATTATTCATACCATTTCTAAAGGGACCACGTCAAAAACTCCCCCCCTGCTTTATTGATGATTTCATTCAATATCTCAGCAGATGCTTGTTTATATGACAAAGCATTTTATTTACCAATGTAAGCAGTTTATTAAGCACACAGTTGTGTCAACATATCTAGCAAAATAACAATTTAAATTGATAACAATTATGTGTCAGACTAAATATAAAACAGAGAGAAAAAGAGAGACGGAGAGGAAGCGAGGGGAATGCTAGTGGAAAAAAAATAAGTTGTTGATATGGTTCCCGGTGTGTGAGCACATCATGTAAACAGGCCCCAAACAGGGAACACATTTACCATGCCGCTATTCAGTGTGAACCAGGACATTGATTCACAACACTACACGAGTGTGAGAAAAACGATAAATGCATCACCTCAGATATTTCACACCAGCGTTGGTAGTGTGTAAAAGCTGTTGTGACAGCTTGGGTATTAGGGCTGGATAGATGGAAAATGTCTGGCTGCTTATGAATGCCAATGTGAATGGGGTGACGGGTTTGACACAAAAACACTCCACCTCAGAACAATTAGGCTGTTCTCAGGCCCCATCCAGTGTTGTCAGTGATAATGGAAAGCTGTGAGGATAACTGGTGATAAATAGACTTTAACACCCTCCTCCTTAAGACCAATGCAGTCCTGCAGTCCTCTCATATGCTTAACTAATCATGAGCATGGCCAGCAAAATTCATACAAAAGACTAATTACTGTTGTACTTCACTTCAGTCTCAAAGGCCTCTTATATAAGGACTTGGGGGTTCTCTTGCCTCTTTTCTCCTCTTGATGGGTATTTTTTTACAAGTAGGCCTCATGCTAGACAAAAGCGTTTAAAAATTGGTGATTGCTTTCATCCGCTTTAATTACATTCAGAAATGGCATTTCTGCCACATAATACACCCCTATTGTTTCAGAATTATCTGGCTCGGGGAGTAAAATCTACAATATTCGACGATGCTCCCGAGCTAAATCGCCTCTTGAAATTGAAATATGCAGCTGAAATACAAAATAAAAGCCAGCCTTTGCTGCTGATATAGTGGAAGCGCCTTGGCTTTCTCCAGAATGCTATTATTATGCATATCCAGGTAGAAAGTTAATTAACCCAAAGCTTAAGCTAATTATGGTAGCAGAATGCTATCAACCAAACGCTTTCAGTCAGACAGCTGTCCAGAATTTCATTTGCTAATCATTTGTCTTTTGCCGGAGCATATGGTACATTTCCCCACTATCACAGCAACAACAAACAGATGAAAATCATTAACTAAAAACAATGTGCAATTTGAGAAATTAGACACGGATTTATAAGGCTTTGTGTCAGAGAAAAAAAGGCGGATTTATGGCCTGGGAAATATAATGATAATTTTTGGATTTAGCCACTTAGGATTTTAGGCAGACCATGTGACTCAAGTGTGCTGGGAATTCAGATGCACAAATATATTGTTTATATCTATATGCAAATGAGACTGAGAAAGAGAATGTTTATCCGTGTAAAATTAATTACAATTTTCAATAGGAGCATATGCAAAGAGCTTGTTCTTAACATTTTTTAGCTTCTAGCACATTTTGTGCCTGTTTTTAACAACACAATATTTTTATGTTGTTAAAAGTAGAGATCCCTCAGCGCTGAATTAAATCAATTATTTTCAAAGAAATGCTTCATGCATTTTTTTTCCCTTTCTTTTCATAAAAACACATCATAGTGGCTGTTAAAGGGTGATTGATATCAGCATTGCCTCGCGACATTATCAGGCAATAAAGGCTACTCAGGTTCTAATGCAACATGTCATACACAGGCTCCTGTAGTACATTTCTATTGAGGACCTCACAAGCTAAATTGCTTTTTTCCTGCTCCCCCACATCTCAGCTAGCTTGACAGACAAATTGATCAAAGCATTGTAAAATAATATGCTCACAAAATGTCTCGGGGCAGGAGTCCAGCCCTTTTTTCATTTTTCACCCTAATAAAAAAGTACTCTATGATTTCCTCTGTATTATGTGTCTGTGCTCTGTGTGAAAGAGGCGAGAAGCATCATATTTCAGATAATAGTAATCTCCTGTAAACAAAATGCGTATCATTTTTCTGTGAACGCCGAGGCCATGCTAAAAACTAAAGGGGGGAAAAAGCTGGTTAACAGGGAGGCTGGTGCATAGGGCCCCAACAGGGGTTGTTGAGATGTAATGAATTTGTTCATCTGATGGTGCCTTCAGGGCTGTCGTTAGACTGGCAGAGGAGGTTGATTTTAGGAAATGTTCCTAAGATCAGTTAGGAAGCAAAAGGGGCTTGAGACGTTTCTATTAGAAAGAGCTGACGGTCATGGTGTGTAAGCAATACTTCAAGGGCGTTTATGTAGCTATAATGGCATTTATCAATAACTATCTATCAATGCCAGGAATGCTATTGTTGCTGCACCGGCTGTTCAACACCAAGCAATAGTGAATGCTTAAAAAAAAAACATAGAAAGCAAACACAGTCGTATAAGCCAGCAAAGCTTTGAATTGCACACAAATATACTACTGTAGGTCTTACTTTACGTTATGCATAGATGTTATCTATTTTCCTTATCCAAAATATGCGCTTAGAGATCATTTATCACACTGACTTCCTAAGCCGGCACCACACCACATCCAAAGCTGGAAAGAGCCTTGTTTAGTATGTCATAAATAAATCAATGGAAATGGCTGATTTGAACTATTACTGCTACAGGCAGGCTTTTGTGAGATCTACATGTAAAGCCGCTTGCAAAGATAAGCCTATATTTTGTCACTTTATCTCGCCTCCCTTAATGCCTGTTTACATTGTGTTACTCCATATATCTGAGGTGGCTCTAGTTCCCCTGTCCTATGACAATAACATCGCATTCAACTGGTCGTGATAAAATCTAAACATTTTCTTTAATGATTTCTCTCTCACACCTTTGAGAACATACAGACAGCGATGTGATCGGAGCATCACTTATGACCGACATAGCAAATGATATTAAACTGAGAAATGATCTAGTGATGCGAATCATTACATTCATTTGCATATTCCTACTGAACCTGAACACACAAATTAAACCCTGTTCACAAGGAGATGGAGAAAGGTGCTTGCGCATGGTTACAGGACATCTTCCATAATCAAAATTCCATATTATTAATTTTCTTCCTTCAACTCATTAACAACAAGTGGAATGTTTTTACTGCTTGATGAATTTTGGGAAATAGCAGACAGTCGGGAAGGAAACACATGTTGAGGTATAATATACAAGGTCATTAATGGGTTTCCATAAATTACAATTTCAACATACATTTTCAAAAGGATAACTTCCTATCTGGGCGAATTGGAAAATGGTTTAATTTCCCAAACCATTCAAGTTTGTCAAATGCGAATCTGTGGTACATGGATATTTAATTTCAATCTAATCAAAACTAATCTGAGATGTAGGATGCGGACCTGTAAAAATAAGGAATGAGTACTTATTAACGGCGGGTTTAATCAGATTCAGTCGCTTCAGTAAGGCTGTCAAGACCCTAACAATTTTGAGGAATGGGTATGGCATGAAATGCAATCACATATTACATTTCTGAGTGTCGGTCTACAGCCAGAACTACTGCATACAACTTGAGGGGAACATAAATAAACAGGAAGGAACAGTCCCTGCTCCCCATGGCCTGTGCTGACCCTACAGACATCCGCTCTAATCAACTCCCTTGAGGGTAATAAACAAGTTATTTTTCTGAAATTTCAAATATACTGCAGGAAGAATCACAACCACATGCCATCAGAAATCTAATTTCAAGCCCAACTGTATTCTAGTGCCCCTCATATTTCTAGTGCCTGCTCATATTTGCCCAACTTTCTCCGGGATATTTCTTGTGGGATCTACAAAAATGCCCTGCTTCCAATGAGGAATGGTAGCACTCCATCACACGAGTGGATTCTGTCCGCCTGTAAATTTCACACCTTTGTTTATCACGTCACCAGCCCGGCTGTTGTACAGTACCTTTCAGCAGGTGCGACATCCATTAGGATCTGGATGGTGTGCACACCATTCTCACATCCTCTGACTTGGATCGTCCCCAGGGGGCTCAGCAATGAGATGGTCTTCTGAGTGCACTGGCTCTCCCTCTGCTTCTTCATCTCGCTGCCCTGCTAAGGAAGCACAAATTACACTGCGTTCATTGACATATTCATGTGGCAACTATCACAATTTCCCACATACATTTGCATTGAATGATCTATTGAAAACCTAGCGGGCCACCAACGGATGATGACTTACATATTTGAACACCTAGCCTCCAAACAATGTCATGATGTGACTTGATCCCTACATTACTATCCAATATTTCTTTTGTGCATGGAAAAGAATACGCCTATCCAACCAATAAATCGCCCATTTTTTCCCCTCTTTCTGTTCTATATATCACATAAATGAGAAAAACAATGCAGTCTGTTCCCTTGTCTGGTGGGGGATTCCCAAGATAGCTCGACATTATTTTCAATCCGTCATTTTTGGTTGATGGTCGGGATGTTTTTCTAGCATTAAATTTGTTCCTTAGGGTGCAACTCCGATGGGATTCTGGTTTCCAGCCCTTAACAACAGCAAAAACGTGCAGCTTTTCTGACGACTGAGATGGATACTGGCAATAACCAGACAGCAGTTCCTTTTTTATTTTTACTTTGAGGGAAGGAGAGATGATTGACTATGTTATATGTGAGTTTTTGAGAGATGGGGGTTATAATAAATAAAGGTCACATTGATTGCAAGAGTTTCAACCAAGGAAACCTTTCCTTCCTGGAACCTTGATGTGAAAAGTGTCTAAAGGGTACAAATACAATATGTCTTACTCCCTCGCTTTTTTTTTATTAGTACAGGTAATTCACATTCATATATTTCAAGTCACACGTTTGTTGTGTGTTGTGCTGCAAAAAATGATTATTTGAGTAATAGATTGTACTACTGAGATATAGTTAAAATGGTTTATATTTTCCAAAAATTGTGAAAAATGTCTTATACATTTTTTCCAAAGTGCTATTTTGTATTCTTTGCTCTGACCAATACTCCAAAACTTAAACTCATACTGTATAGTTTGCAGGGCATTTAAAAAGGAGACAAGTAGAAATCCTCAAATGTGAGGCTGTAACCTGAAAATAATTGCATTTTGTAAATGTGCGTTACACTTCTGTTACTTACTAGATGCAAGCTACATTATCAGGCAATCAAATAAAACAACTGGAGCTCAAACAAATAACCGATTCATTGCAACCAGTAATTCATTATTTTAATTCTCCTTTTAATTCTAGGAAAACATCTAAACATTTCCTAATTCAAACTTCTCCAATGTGAGGAAGGTCTGCTTTCCTTTGTCTTGTAGTAAAGTGTGTGGGGTTTGAGCTGTGTCAGACAAATACATTTAACAATTGAAAATGTGGCTCCTTGAACCTTAGGACATTTTAAATAATGATAAACTATTTTCATACATTGTTGATATACCAATTAATAATACATTTTGAAAAATGTGTTGCAGGACTTAGACAACCAACTAATACATCTGAAAAATACTCCAGTGCTGCATACAGCTTGTACTTTTAATTTCAAGAATAGATTTTTTTTTCATTTAACAAAGGTTATGTGATAAGAAGTAGTCATGCATTTACAGTATTTCATTTAGACTTTCAGTTGCACCCCCTCTTCACACACACACACACACACCACATCTGTCATGGTATGCGATCACAAATGCGTCTGCTTCAACTTTCTTGTTTCTACTCTTGCAGCTCTCACTGTATTCATCGGGGGTTTGCCTGAACTGACAATAAAGGCGAGAATTTTCTGAGCCAAACAATGGTACAGTGCACTTTGGATAAGCGCTGAACACACTGCCTGCCATTTAGCAAGCTGGTAATAGACTCATAGATAGAATAATGGACTTTGGCAATAATGGCCTTGGCTAATAGTCTACACTGATTAAAAATAATGCTATCATGTTTGTTTTGCGCCGTTTTTGGTGCACAACACTAGTCTAAGTGACTACTTGAATGTTCTGATGTTTACACAGCTCTTCACGGTGAGGAACAACAAACAATAAGCAGCTTGTGTTGTTAAAAATCACTGGCAGCATCCCGGTGCTCGTCAATCATTTGACTCGTTTCTCATTACACTAGTTCCTGGTCAAACCTGCGTGATTAATTGAGTAGAAAGCGCGTGGTGACTGTGTAAATCCCGCATATCTCCATGTAGTGTTATTTTATATTGAGTACATTTATGCCGAAATCTACACGGAGATCGCCGCAAATCTTTAAGCGTGCAAGTATTATCAAACTACAAGAAACACACCGTTTGAAGTAAGTGTGCATTTAAAATGTTATAAATAAAAGCAGAGGTTCTTGACTTAATGCCTACACGAACTAACGTTCAGTAGTTTGAGACTACACGCGTATACATTTAAACGGCATTGTATGTCAGGCTTTGTTAAGTAACTTTAACTTTGTAAATTAGCCCTGTATCTTACAATGAAGCCTTTTCGTCCGTACGGGGTTTGAACGATGTCCGCTTCTCCTCTCTGCAGAACCAACATGACAGAAAGTCTCTTCCTGTTTCTCCAGAGTGCTAGGTCGAACCGGCCAATCACAGGAGGCAAAAGTCACATCTCGCTCTGTGATAGGCCGATATAAAGTCCTCGTTCCTCCCCCTGCCAGGGACAGACACGGAAGGCTTGTCTAATGGGTCTCAAGTTGGGATTTGGGGTCCTTCAGGGGATCCCTAGTAAACTGAAGACTAGTAATGGTAGTGATTTAGATATTCGATTTGCTTGATATTTTTACAGCAGCAAAAAATATGATAATGCATATTTTGAGCATTAATTCCAAACGCTGTTATCTTTCCACTTATAGCTGAGACATTTCTGTGTCTCCAGTGACAGTCAGGTCTTCAGGGTCCCAGACATGATGTTTGTGGATAAAAAACACCTATGTGCTGCCAACAACCAATAACATCTTATGTATTACCAACTAATAAAGTCAGCATGATAGTATGAACAACACATGGGTGCAGTGCACAATCCTTTTTATTAGAGTTTAGGCAGTTTAAAGGAGAGTTATAGTTGCCTTTTGTTGCCTGGAGCAGTCATAGATTTAACTGAAGCATATATTTCAGTCATTATGACCAAGTGTGTGGCATCAGTCATGTATTGTTTAAAAGTGTCTGTTGTCCTCTGCAGCTTTATTTGTTATTTCTGTGATGCCTTCAGCTCTCTGCATGCCTCCGTTTGGAAGTGTAGGCCGGTGTGGGCCACAGCCCACACCCCATCTCAGCGGTGAGGGTGGGAGCGGGGGAGAAAACGCCACCCCTGCAGAGACCATTTTGAAATCTGTGAGGATTTCCGTGCCATCTGGACCCGCTGCCAGTCTGCCCCAGATAGTAAGGGTTGGCAACGGTACCCGACGGTGCAATATGGCTCTCTCTTTAATGAACTACTAACTGTCCCCCGTTTTAATTGATGTGACATTTGAGCCATTTATCTCTGACATTTCAATGAAGGATGATTCTCAGCCTTGCCATTTACTTTTTTGTGCTATTTTCTAAGAGTCATTTGCATTTTTCTGCTCTAAACCTGCTTTTTGTCTCTCATTAGCTAATTAGAGAGCAACATGCACAATTAATAAAAATGAACATAACCTAGTTTGATATAGGCTTGATGAAGGATAATCAGAAAATCACTGTTTTCTTAATATTGATCAAAAATGATGTGAAGGGCTACCTGTGGTAAAAGGTGACTTCGATAAAGCCTTGTAACCTTTACCCACATACCAACATGTAGCCTACAGTGTTGGACAACTTATGTTCCCAGCATGGGGAGAATCAAGCTCAATTAATCAGCATATGATTGCAGTAAGCAGCCCCCTCTGCTGGATCTTCTGAGCCATACTGTTTGAAATCATTTTAATGCTGCATTCAGTGGCCAGACAATTATCATATGTGGCAGGCGGGGTGGATGTTTTTTGCGTTTGCTTTATTTCATTTAGAAAAAAAAAAAAATTCAAATGTGCAAATTAAAAATTATTTAAAGACATGTTTTGCTTTTTGTCATTCTATATTTATTGTATATTCATTTTAATTACTGCTGGCACATCAAAGCTGTTTGGCACATTTTATATTTTGTTTGTGCAGTCATGTATATTTATTCTGATAAGTGCAAATAATTTATTTTGAAAACAGGAAATACTTTAGCCATGGTTTGTTGAAATAAACAGCCTGAAGTGCGTGTGAGTGACATTAAAGTATGGTATACGAACGGTTCCAGCCTCAATTGTTTTCCATAATGACACATATTTTCAATCTTTTTAAGATATCCTTTAAAAACACGGCTGCACTGATGACGACTGTTCCTTTGATTGTGAGCAGCATCATTGCCAAGGTGTGGTGCCCTGTCTGTGTTGGCAGCCGGGCTGATATCTTTTGTTTGAGACTCAAAGAGCTCTTTTTCCTGTTCAGCTTCCCTCACTATTTTTGTTTGTGTGAGGTGTTGATGGACTTATATGTTGCACAGTTTCCTTTTAGTGTACAGCACCAGATGTTTGTGAGAATAACAACCCTAACCTTTTTTGTCATAATGACAGAAATTGTTTATTAGCAGTTTTGTCCATCCGGCAATGTATGATTGTCATAGCTCACTCAAATACTGCCTGTGTGTGTCTTGCTCTCTTTTCCTGTGTTCGCAATCTCACTCTTGTGTTTGCGTGGGAGGAGTTGAAGTCATTTATGATATCAGATATTCTCTAGGAGAGCAGGAAAGTCCTGACAGACTGAACAACCACCATCCTCTCAGAGTGCTGTGTGTGAGTGTGCATTTTAATCAGGAGAAATGGCTCTGTGGGCCTCACATTGCACATCGAGGAGGTCTGAGTGTTCTCATTGTGTATACCCAGTGTACAGTAGATGTTATGTCTGTTCCTCTAAATCAAACCACGGAGAAGGGAGGAAAAAGGCAAACTGTTATTCTGTTCTTTTTACTTTGACACTTTGTTATTCCACCCCTCTCAAAAGAATTAGCCTGATCATCGTATAAGCAATGCCGCAATCACAGAGACGTGACCAAATGTCTCTGTACCCTCTAGTGCCCACTTATTTAGTGTGCCTGTGTGCCTCCGTCCCTCCATCTCTGATATGATGTGGCTTCTCTATTTTACTGTTGACATAGTGCTATGAATGTCTGAGCACTTTGCAAATGAAGAGGCTTGAACTCCTGACAGGCAGTGTCGCCGGCACCATGACACACTGGCCCGCACATGCTGTGCGGCATAATGATGACATTAGGATCCAGTGATAATATCAGGACGCACTTCAGATAAATGACTGATAAACCAGGGGTTGTGCCTCTCGTATTACACGCTTGACAGAGCAGCTAATCAGTGTCCAAGTGACTGCTATTACATAAATCATGAGCTCGACTTTGATGCATATTCCATCAGTGTTCCCTATTCATCACGTCATCTGGGGGAGACTCTCTGGATGACTGGCTGCCGGGCCAACACACATTTTAAGAGCACATTATGTTTTCATTAGAATTTGATATGATCCATTCCAGTGTTGATTTGATTTTACGTGCTCGGGTCATTTGATAGGAAACTACCAAGGAGAGGGAGTGTATTGTTACACTCTGCAAGCTGTTTAGGGTGTCATTTTACTCTCGCTGGCCACATTTACAGTCAAGATGCTTGTTGATAAACAGAGATGTTTTCTTCATTCATAATCAGATTTAATTGCAATTGTCAAAAACATCTTTATATTTTATTTATTTACACATAATTCACATTCTTAGATAATTAACAGATTCACGATAAAATACAGATTTCAGTATTAAAAAACGGAGAATTGCATTTTTGTTTTGATTTGGCAATAAAATCAGACACGTTCAGAGATGAAGTTGGAATGGAGGTGTGGGGTGTTGAAGTGAGTCACCATGTATGTTTTATTCTGCAGTATTGGGGTCAGAGGATGTGAAGGTGGGGGTGTTAATTTAATCCCCATTCTTACCCAGAGCATGGCCACACTCTCTAAGGAGCTTTATCTCTGACAACTGTGTCAAATTAGAGAGGCCACGAGCCCCTCATAAAGAATATGTCTGTCAGAGTACATTGTTCCTGGCCTCTGAAATATACGGCCGAGAGAGACAAAAATAGAAGATAACACCGAAGTCCCACAGTTGGACTTGAACATGATGAAATAATTTTCTAGCCATGTGATCCTGTCATCGAGACAAACCGCTAATAAAACTGACGTCCACATATTATTCTGTACCTCTGGTGCTTTGCTATTCATAGGTTTCAATAAGCATTGTTGTATCCACAAAGCCTACCTGTTCCGGCATTATCCCGGATGTTTGTGTGGTCTAATTGTTTTTTATCTTTTATGCTAATAAAACGCTTGAACAGAGTTATTTAGAAAACTTTATTGGACGTTAATTCATTGTAATTCGGCCTTGCTGCGTGTAATTGATGGGAGCGTTACATTCCATTAGGCATGGTACATAACTCTAGGTCAGTCCAGTCTGATAAGTGCCCATCATTTATCTCCCTGGTATCATCGCTGTCCCACAGTCAAACATGTAAAACAACTCTTAATGTTCTCCCCAGTCCCCTATGGGTGTTTCTCCCTGTTATCATCATTGCCTCTATTCTTGAGGGACTTCCTCTGGAGACAACATTTTCATAGACCTTTGACCTAAACCATATTTTCCATTTGAATGGTCTGACTAGTGAATATTTACAAGCATGTTTAATGTATAATAGATCTCATCTGCGAGTATCAGGACTCATTTTCTGCTCAGTCAGGTTCTGGTGGTAGCCTTGGCCCCTTGCTTGAGGTAATATTGACCCCTCTTAAAAACCAAATGACCTGGGCCTCATTTAGGCCAAGTAGTATGCATACATATTGTACAAGTCCTTAGGGCATACATGTTTATAACAAGGAAAGCTAGCGGTCTCGAATGTAAACATCTTAGCACTGTAATATTATTGTATCAGTAAAGTCCCAGAAGGTGGTAGATTTAATAATGTGGGTGGATTATATAAGAGAGAGAAATAAAGCAGTAATTTGAAATTGTTTGGGGACCTTTTGTGTCAATGGTTATGGAGGCTAAGGGACAATTTCATTCCCTCAGGCCACTGTTAAAAAGGCAATGACTTTTCTTGTACATGCACAGCATTTTGGAATCTACATGCGTTACTAGCACCACAGGCCTTTATCATGTGATTAGTAATACATAATACATTTGATTCTATTATCATGCATGGAGAAAAAAAAAATGAATGAAGATGGTGAAAGGAAGAACACGTTGATGATGAATAACGTCTGCAGAGAAGTGCTTGAATATACATTTAATAGTGAAACAGATCTCGGTTTGCTGCTCATACAACCACAGGGTTTTTAATCTCTTTCTTGCCGATGAAAGTCCCAGTAATTGCTATATTTCCCTTTTTGTTTCAAGGACCTTTGATGATCCCTTGGCTTGCATCAGAGGGCAAAGTCATTAGTGGAGAAATGAGCTCAAGTGAAGAGAAAGAGATTGCGGGGCTCCCAGCATGATTGGAAACTTTGCCTCACATTGCATCCTAATTTGAATTCAATTTTCAATGTATGTGATAGATAAAGACAATTAGAAAATATGTACTTAAAAAAATTGGTGACATAAACCCCCGCTATTTAGCATTTATAAGTACTATATAAACATGTAATACATATAGTGCAGTTCAAAGCAGATGTATGAACATTTTTGAAATGTTTATTAATTTACAGTATTTGTCAGCAATTATAGCTTTCTCTTTGAAGACATCATTTATATTATTAGAAATGTGTTTTACTATGTCGTTATTCACTATCAGTTCACACAACAGCATACACTTATGGGTGCCCACAAATATATAAATAAACATTTATATCTGTTTATATTTTTATAACTTTACAATATGTTATAAACCCGTTAATAAATGTTTATATACAAACTACAAATGCAGTCTTATGACACTTATAAATTACAATATCTATATGTGGGCATCTGTAATTGGATGCTGTTGTTAAATTGTGATACACTTTTGTAAAATATATAAAAAATGTCCTTATAGAGGAAGCCGTAAGTGTTTAAAAATGTTATAAATTACTAAACATCTGAAATGTCCTCATATGGGGTTTCAAATTCATTGTCATGTGTTTTTAAACAACCCACTTCATTTTATATACTGCTTATAAATAGTAAATAGTGAAATGTTTCTGGGCAAAAGAAAAAGGAATTTCTCTTTGGAAACAATAAATGTTTGATTGCAGAACCGCGGGATGACATCCTTTCCTACATTTTTGATTCAAAGGTACACTAACC
Organism: Notothenia rossii; assembly: GCF_949606895.1. Lineage (NCBI taxonomy): Eukaryota > Metazoa > Chordata > Actinopteri > Perciformes > Nototheniidae > Notothenia > Notothenia rossii. The sequence goes on from NC_136909.1 coordinate 76,774,605, forward strand.
TTTAATTATTCATATTATATATTATATTTGACGTCCTTTAAAAGACATCCATATGACGTGGTAAATACATACAGAGGAGTTACATTTCACAGTAGCTGAACAGGCAATATGTTCTCCGTTATAATGCTGCAATCATCATCAAGTTGTTGCGGGAGGGGGGAGGGGGTGCAGGGACATGTGAAATATGAAATACTGTCAATCAAACTGCGGTATACAACACACTGTTGCGGTTGGGTGACAGTGGTTCTTTCATGTAAATCACAGACATTAGAAATAAAAGACAGGCCTGTTGACTTGTTTCATGCTGGGAATCGGTGGCCCAGCATGTGTTGCTCTGTCTGTGCTTCACTCTCCTGTGGAACCGCTGTCCCATGGGTCCTAGCACTGCTCCCTGGGGTGCACTGCATATAATTACCCACAATCCACCCTGAAACAGCTCTCATTTACAGTAATCAACAGTCTGCACTTCAAAGGATTCATGTGGCATCAGACACCAAGAGCCAGTGTGTGTAATTACAAATTGTTATTATTGCCTCACAGTTACTCCTCTATACTAAAGCAGATGACTGTGGTAACGAAGGAGACTGTAAGATTCCCGCATGTTATTATTATTATCATTTGTTTGGCCCATTAGGGGTTGATGAGGGCAAAGATGATATCTTATATGCTGTTAACAACTTCAAAAGCAGCCTTAGTTCAATATAAGGTCTGAACAACAGCAGCAAAATCATCAGATGTCTAATATTATACAGGAGGGTGTGTGGAAAAACGGGGGGTATGCTTCATCAAGGGCTTAAATTTACATGACTAACGAATTCAGACTGCAAGTAAGAAATGCAAGATCATTTGATCATTTGGCAGACATGATGGTGGTCTGTGTGATAATGGTCATTATCATAAACCGGAGCCATCATTAGGCTTGATTTCAGATAATGGTCAGTGTGGAAACCATTTTATACAAAGAAAAGCCTCTCCCCATTAAAGACATATTAAGTGAATTAACTCACATCATGAGTAGGGAATCACTGTGTGGTATTGCCTGGAACATAATGTGCTTATAATGTGAAGTGATTTCTCCTGACTGGAGACAACTCAGCCAGTTTACATTCATAATAATTAGTTTTAACCCTGGAACATCAGCCACTTCACTACAGACAACAATATTTAATCTTTTATTTTCCCATATGAATTGATCAGAATTACATATATTATAAAACCTTAAATATGTGTGCTGAATTATTTGTGAAATATGCAATGTCATACATGATCATATAAAGTAAATGTTCATATTATATACAGTATCAAATATGATACTGTATATCTTTTTTGTATTCAGTCATCTCTATTATCTTTTGCACAAAGCATTAATGTACATACAGTACAAAACATACATAAATATGGTGCGAATTAACATGAAGCTAAATTATGTGAAGTGCATTATTGTTAATCATGTTGTATGTTTATCAAACTTGCCACAGTAAATCAAAACAAATAACTTGTAATGTTCAGAAAGGACGTCTATTAATTTCACATTTTATAATATATGATTCTTGCAGATGTTGTTTTATATATGGATGTATCTGTGCATGTGCAAATATACAGTACATACCTGAGTGATTCAGTAATTCAGAGCTGCTTCTTCGATTTACCTCTTGGCAAAATGGCCGCTGTGCATCCAGAGAGACCACCTTCAGACATGACATCCTCGGCTCTCTGCTGGGAGGAGCAGCGTCCTCCACAGAAGCTGCCTCTGACCCTCTGGCACTACTGGGCCTCATCATTGCCGGTCCATTAGGAATGCTGGAGCAGGTCTCCAAACGGGCACTGCTGCACCACATTACTCCTACCCCTCACTGCTGGCATGTCCCCTAGGGGCCAGGTCATGTCATGGCATGGGTGCCCTGTGAGTGAGCTTGTACCAGGTCTGCCCTTGACATGCCCCCCTCTACTCCTCCTCCTCCTCCGTCTCCTCCATGGAGAAGACAGAGCAGACCGTCCGGATGGGGCACTGGGGGTGCCAGCTGGTGCCAGCTGCGAAGGGAGATATCCAAGGTGGCGGACACCTGTCCTAACTCGCGCCCCCCAGCTCCCACAATGCATCTGGTGCGGCCCGGCAGACCCATCGTGGGGAAATGAGGCGCTAACCTTGAGGAGAAATGCTCTCAGCGTCGCATTAAGAGAGGCCCTAATTGCTGAGCGCTAGCACTGCCAAATGACATTAGGATGTGCTGTCGTTTACTTTAACATAATGGCTCAGCGTGTTTTTTGGCTAAACTTCCTTTGCTTCTCTGAGGTGTTTCACCACAGTGGCCATTTTGGCCCTGTCATGACCAATCAGCGGAGGACTTGAGGATGATCGCGATTCTTGAGGACAATAATTCTAAAGACATTTGAGACTTGGGCATTCAGATGTAAAATAGAGCACTGCGGTGGGAGAAAAACATTGCAGGGAGCCACATGAATTCTCCATACTATGAACTCACTATACCATGTAAATGGCTACCATTTGTGAAATAGCAAGTGCATTAACTGTACAAGCTGGGTGAGTGATTGTATTATTTATTCCCTTTTTTATCTAACCACATGCTTGTATGGCTTTGTCGTTTCAAAGAAATACTAACACAGTCCACTCAGTGTGATTAAATTACACAAGCATGCTTATTACATTATGCATACTGTAATAAGAATAGCCCTGACCGGTCTGTGGCAGTATAGCCGGCTCCACAGAGAATGATCACATGTTTCGCTGCTGTACTAGATTTTTGGGGCACCCATTAGCAGAACAAAAATCACCTTTGATTTAATGAAAGGTCCTCATTTGCTTACCGGCTCCCCTCACTTACGGGCACATGGTTAAATTAAGCACCCCCACCACCACCACCACCACCCCACCCCCCATCCTTGCCTCCATTCGAAGGAGAAACCATCCCCTCTCCTGCAGTATAATGCTGTGATGATTCTATGATCTGGTGTTTCAAGTCTGCAGGAATGTCAGAAATCCACTGCAAGGTGCTTCTAATTGCAGATACACCTCAGCACTTGAAAGTAATGAATGTGAGCATGGTTAAACCTCCAAGGATCAAACGCTAGTAATACATCATCAGTTCTGAAAAGGGTAATTCGTTTCCCTTCGCCAAGCAAAATATTAGAAGTTCAGATAGGGGTTTTTATTATTAATTTATTCTTCCCCCAATACATGATTTTGTAATTGAAGTGCTATGAATAAAGTAACCCATATATCTTAGCGAGCCACTATGCATCCGTTGACTAGACGTGGGATTTGAGTGTGTAAATATTGTCTGTAGCGAGTCGCAACAAGGATGATGCTTCCTCAAACACACTTTGGTGATATGTTTGATTGGATTTTGAGCCATGTATTTCCCAAGATCATAACAAATCATACTTTATTGTGTCTCATCATAGATCTATAGAGTTATTTACAGTACTTCCAGCAAGCTTAACTACATGGTTTTGTTTGAAGTTTTGTTCAGATAAAGGCTCCTGTTGGCAAGCCTTTTTTAAGTCTTAAAGTCTTAAATTGAACAGATCTGTCTTTTTACAACTCAAGACGGTATTTGTAGCATTTCCCGTTCCCATACACTCAGTAATGTGCATGCACAGGCCTACAATCCAAATGTTATTCATAAACTTTGCTTCACCTGATCCCTGCGAAGAATATCACCTCCAGTCGCCATGGGGTAATGGTGCCACAGGGACCCAGTCAAAACAAGTCCGCCAGTTCACTATAAGATGGCCTCTTGCTGCTGGCTGACCCTTGTGGCCACCAAGCTGTTGACCCTGGGAACGCAGGGGTAAGAAGTTCAAAGCCCAGCTGTCCGTGCGTGATCTCCTCGTCTAGGCCACGGTTGCGCGCCGCGGGGCCACTTCCCCCGCTGCCTGAAACCGGTCTTCACTCAAACAAAAATCAGGATATGCCATGCTCCTCCAATGGTGCTCTAAACTGCCGAAACTCAGTTGAGCGCAGAGTGTTTGTGTGTTCGCGGGATGTAATTTACGGCTTTGTGTTGAATGCGAGCTACCAACCTTGTGCAGGGACCGGTGTTGCGGCTGCTCATGGCATCTGCTCACACGGCCACTGAGGAGCGGGAATAACAATGTGCCATTCACGGGCCAGATGATGTCCAACTGCGAAGAAGAGATTGGACAGGAAGGGTATGAGAAGGGCAAAAGAGACAGGAGAGGTTGATGGACTTTACAAGAAAACTAAAAAACTAAAATTCTGAGAAAAAGAAGCATGACATCTTTGACAAATCACTGTAACACGAGTACAATTAATTTCATTTATCACACACTTACTGCGGTGCATCCTGTCTCTAGCTTACTTACATAATCAATTCCTTGTTATTTCAATGGAGAGACAAATCTGAGATGTAGTTTGCAGTTAAAGCCGGGTCTCAGCGACCTGTCATCTGCGGTGCACAGTTAGGAGGTGGCTAACCCCTGGGGGGAGGAGAGAAAGTGCTGGGGGGTCTGAGGTGTAAAAACCGAGGAATTTCCGGGGCTGATAAATGAGGCTCTTCCTAACTGCATATGGTATGTGTTTTAAACTGACTCCCCCTCGGCCCTCCTTGTAGCCAGCCATCCTTCATGAGTAGTTCAGGGGCCCTCTGCTGTACATTGGGGCCCTGTTTTGTTGCCAAGACAGGCCCCCTGCATAGGCTGCATATGGGACTGTATGAGGTCTGGCTTGGCCGGCTTTCATGGCTTGTTATGGTGGTGTTATGAAGGCTTCACAGTGGGTCATAGTTAATTTACACTGACTTTGTAAGCTATTAGTTCTACAAAGAAAGTGGTTTGTCACTCAAGACATACACCTGCTACCTGAGAATAACAGAAGTAAAATTACAATATATCTAAAAGGAAAACAGCCAAAAGGCGTAGAATTGAATGACATCTGTCTGACAGTCTGTTAATGTGATCTTGAAGTAGGAAGAAAACAGCTTTAACACCACCTTCCTTTAAATAGAGTCCACATATCCAAGGAGGCACTCTCAATACAAAAGGCGGTACATGAACATGACACTATGGTGTTTCATAACATCAACAGCAGCACTTGTAAATTGTAACTAGTGACAATATCGTGACCTTTGGTGGTGCAATGAGCACTTAGTATAGGTGATTTCTGCACAATATAGCCGTCTATTGGCCACGGTGGTTGCTCAGAAGTCTTTCAACCAGCCAGCCGGACACATATACCCCCCGGTTATTTCACTGGACCTTTACCTCCTCTCTTATAATAGCACCCCACTCTCTCCGTCTTTCCAATGTATTCTACTCATTGTTTACTGTACATGCGGGTCCAGAGTAATAATAAATAAGGAGCGTGTGTGCCGTGCCAACATGATTGATTACGACAGGGAGGCAAGGTCAGGATGGAGGAACAGGCTAGGGCTGTCCGACTCATTGAGTTAACACTGTATCCGTATTGTATGAATGTCACCAGCGATCCTGTGATTTATTACTACAGCCACTGCTCAATTCTCTTTTTCTACCTCCCCCCTTCTTTTGGTACCTGACCGAGATACAGGATATGAACAGAAGTGTAGACAAAATTCTAAATGTCAGTAAGATTGGTTACATCTTTATTGGAAAGATTTAAATAATTTGTATGATATCACTAAATATTATGGAGAGTTAAACAAAAAAGAGCTATTTTAAATGTTTCAAATGTATGTTCATTATTTTTTTACATACTTAATATCCCATTTTTATTTTAGTAATTTAATCAGGTTATTCCTTTTGAAAGTGCTATGATTTAAAACATGATACACACTCACACACACATGCACACCTTTATAATACCTGCTCAGAGCACTTCTGCTCAATAACAACAAGAAAAAAAAATCTGAAAGGACTGACTGAATTGTTTATTTGCTTGAATAACACACCAAAAAAAGTCATTGTCACTTTCAACAATATATACTGAACTACTCTTTCCTTTCAGAGGATCTAACCTTTCGTCTTGGACTGAATACACAATGCCCCTCTGGACCTCCGGACTGCTCACTCTTTAGTGCATGTCAAGAAGACACCAGTCTGGACTATTTCCTCTGGGAGGTGGGTAAGCAAGCGCCACGCTCTGTCAGTTAGCGTAAAATGTTTCAGACTGAAGATGGATGGAGACGACGTGTCACTATGGCTCAACCGGGCTTTCACTGCTGCCATGGCCATGTCCTGGTCACATCAACCCAAGCGACCGCATCGCTAGGACCTGTCCTTCCTTTTGAGTTAGCATATACACTACATGACAGAGCTTGTGGCCTTCACTCACACAAAAATAAAAAAACGTTCTTTTGGTAGGACAGGTCGTCCGGATGAAACAGAATACTTTCATTGATTTGTTTTGTTTCAGCACACTTTCACTGTTTTGAAAGAAGAAAAAAAGGCAGCTTGTCATTATGAAGTAATTTGCATTTCAAAACTTCACGTGAGAGAGGTGCAGTCAGCATGATGTCACTATAATATTACTGCACGGCTTGATTTACAATCACAGAACATAGCGATTAAAACAAACCAGCAGAACTAGAAAAACTTGGAATGGTCTTCAGAGAGAGGACCTTGACATGGAAAGTCTTGGAGTGTTGACCTCTGCGTTTGACCTCCCCAAATATGTTTCCACAGGCAATTCCATAACTCTCCAGCCAACATTTAAATGCTTCCTGTTTGACAGGAAGTTCCACATCACTCTGTGGGACCAGGGCTAATGCTCAACTGTGCGAAACGGCAGCGCGCAGAACGCAGAGTTAATTTATATCATGTCTCATCACCTTTCTGTGGAAGACTACCCCCACACATTTACACAATAAGGCAGAGACAAACATTTGAGCGCTGGGCTTTTTTGGTCATGCATGCTTCTGTGCAAACACACACATGCACACTCTCTCTGGGCTGGTAATTTACCCCCCATTTGAGTCAAAGGTACAGTATGTAGTGGCCATATACACTTGCGGAAGTAAAAGTCTCTGTATGACAAGATATTTTTCTCACACTTTTACTCTCTCTCCCTCCATCTCTCTCTCTGTCTCTTTCTCACTCACTCACTATTTCACAGTGTTGTTATTGGAATGTGTGTGTGTGCTGGTGCGGACTGTGAAACTGATGAATGACCAGCCATGGCAGATTCATAGTCCGGATCCTGGTGCAGCTGGAGAGGAAACTAATGGCAAGCTGGGACTATGGAGGTCTCAGAGCTAATACCTGTCTCTTCCATCAGGAGACCTGGGGGCATTTTTTTACACCCAGCCAAATAAGAGCCACCCCCCACCACCACCAGCACTCCTTCTTTTAACACCTTCCAACTCCTCGCCGCCACCCCCTCAACATAAACCCCCTCTCTCATGCACATACATACACATGTATGCAGGCTGCACGCTTGCACGCACATGCAAGCAGTCAAGCACACAAGCATGCAGCCACACAGATGGACACACACCCCTGCAGAGCCCCCAAACTGTCCGAACTGTGGGGTGCTGGGGGAAGAGTTTAATAGTGAATGGGTGGCCTTACAGGTACTGGGCATCATCTGTCTGAGAGTAAATGTGCGGCAAAAAGACAAGGATGGGCACTTTACTGGACATTGGCTTTTTTGCTCCCTGATGATCAGCCAGACTATGAAACGCTGCTCTCCCTTTGTACGGGGGGTTGAGTCGTGCGGTTTTAAGTTGTACCCATGGAAATGTTGTGGTTGTTCCTATTTCCCCAGCAACCAGGTTTAATATTGAACCCATGTCTCAATACATATATTAATGTTTGCAGTCGTACGCCTCCCAATGTTGTCCTCATTAGTGTTCTATACAGTGTTCATTCTGAAAGCAGGCTGTGAAATAGAATCAGAGCGCTAGTGGAAGTCATTAGTCAGTTTTGAGTGTGCATATGTTCAATTGACCTGCAGTATGTAAATTCTTGCAATGCTGGCCTTGCATATGGGCCGAGTGCCTCACTGGAGGCCCGTCCAGCATGGTGCCTCATTACAGAGCGGCTTTCCAGAGTCCTCTCTGTTAATTAGAGAGCCTTTGTCCGTCACGTGACTCCGCTGGTCTGACACTCGGAGGTCACAGTAAGGACTTATGGATCTTCCTCCTGCTACGTCCGTTTGTCTATCTGTCGACTTGCACTGCTCTGTGAGTGTGTTTCGCTTCCACATTTTTCATTTTTTGGTGTGTATGTTGGACAGTTCTTCGATTGAATGTAGAACTCATCAGTCAACTTTCACAGTTGAGGGTTTGAAATAATTCAGCAACTTCCAAAGTCAATGTTTTGGTTAATTAAGTCTCTATTTCTTTAATCCACTGCGAAAAAGAACCAGCCAAGTTTTTCCTTATTTTATTCCTATCCATGAAAATGTCACAATTTTTCTTTCTTCTACCTTTCACCTGCTTGTCAGACTTGCGAGGCCCTCAGTGAAATTATCTCCAGGGCAACAACAAAGCACTGTCAAGATCCCCAGCATCCTGCGGCTTAATTGTTATTAATTTACTGCAATTAAAATATGTCTCTCTGTCTGTTTTTTTTCATGCCTTGACAAGCATGGATATTGTTTACACGCAAAGAGAAACTGTTGAAGAACATTTCCAAGCAATGTCACTGTCTATGCATAGCTCGAAGCAATTCCGGCACACATCGCGATAAAGCCCATATTTGAATAGGAGCGGATATCAAACACATTCATTAGGTTACATGCTTCACTTGATTAATTATATCTGAAGAAAATTGCGGGCACTTCGGATCTTAGTCTGGTAGTATCGCCATGTGCCACGGATCCCTAATTTCCAAAAGAAAAAGGAGGGGGGCTGAAGGGGATTTTTTTTTTCTCCCAGTCTATCCCGGACAGCCTGCCTCCCTCCCTAAGGAAATGAACGTATTCAAATGTATCTCCATCAATGAGCACAGTAATTATGAATTCAGCACTAATTAGTAGATACACTACTTTCCTTGCATATTTGATTTCCACTGTGAGATGTTAATAAGGGAAGTGCCCATTTTTGTCCTATCTCATAAAAATTCCAGAGTGTTGGAGAGGGGGGAGGGAGGGAGGATGGGGGGGGGTAGGGTGAGGGAGGGAGGGCGTGGGGGGGAGGTGGAAGGGGGGGCAGATGGCGTGAGGGAAGCAGGGGATGCATTAAGTATGCATGGAAGTCGAAAAAAATAAGTTTACAGATAATTGGCGTGGTTACTGAGGGGCTAAAACAACACTGCTTACCTTAGTTAACATTCTGCTGGCTAAACATTCCTTTTAAAATACATACACACATTGTATTGCTCTTTCCTCGTTTACAAGACAAATAAAGGCTTTCCACCAGGAAAAAAAGAACCCCAAATACAATAATAGTGTGTTGAATCACTAATGTCACACCCTTTTCAGGGAGTACACATTAGCATATGAATAATAGACAACCGATGACTTTTTTTTTTCAAATGTTATATCTTTGTTCAAATGTCATGAAAAAAAAACAACACCCAAAACAATTTAGCTCTTTTACAACGCCAAGGGGTAATTACAATATTCTCCCTAAGAGAGAGAAATAAGAGAAACCCTCCCCTTCTTTGATAATGTTGCTGAAACATATTTACAGTGCACCACTGCTTGTGATTTATTAATATTAGAAGACAGCTTTTGTTGCAATGTTTTCATAGCCAGTGATTAGCACAGCAAGCTACACTGAATAAATTCACAAGTGGATTAAATTATCAAAGTGGAATAAATCTAATAATATAAATGTTCATTGGAAGTGAAGGACTTCATATTTCCAGCGCTGTCAGATTAGGGAGCAGATGGTCACCCTTATGCCAGTGTTACTGTGTGAACGCTCGTGTCAGAGGTCATACCTTTACCAATAACATGAACATATTTCTGGACAACACACAATTGCATTGGATACAGTGGATTTATCTAATTAATCCAATCATCTTTTTTGAATGGGGATTTTTGTGCCCATTGGTCTCCTCCTTTTTGACTGAGATTGGCGTCTTTGTGCCAGGCTGCCAGGCTGCCAGACTAAGAGGCTGGTCCCCTTCTCAAGGAGACTGTTATGACCATGTGGTGTTCGTGCCAACCTCTGGCTGCAGCAGGGAGATAGGGAGCGCACAGAGAGAAAAAAAACACAAACACAGAGGCAGAGCACATTAAACACGTATATCGAAATAACAAAATATACATATACTAAAAAAATAAATTGTGACATTGTAGCATACATGGATATAAATACTTATTCCGACACACACACATACGGACTCATGGGCAGACGGGCCTGTCACTCTAAAATCTACTTAATCTGTGATCAGATAAACTACAATAAAGGCAAGCCTGGCAATAGAGGGCATGGGCTATTATGAATGATCTGTATGTTGCTCAACCACACACACATGCATACACACACAGCAACAAACACGAGGACAGCCATACAAACACATACACACATACACACAAAGGCGGCCCCCTCACACTCTTATTTGACTTTGTGTGTGCTTCGCTGGGTTTATTATGACAGGCTGAGCGGCGGGGAGGGAATTAAACTGTTAAGCAGACATCAGAGGCAGTCTAATGTTTAATGCAGGAGCCGGGGCATGTGCTGACTGATAATGAATACAAACAGGCCAACGTCTTATTTGTTGTGCTTTTCATTGGGAACGACTGGGGTGCTTGACATCCAGAGCTAATGTACTGTACGGGGCTATTGTTCTAACCCCCCTCTCATCCTGCCTCCATATCTCTCTTGGTCTCACTCTCTTTTTTTTCATTTCACTTGTCTTCCTTTATTGCGCTGATTCTTCAAAGCTGTGCTGTCACCGCCATCACACAACAAGGCCGTCTTGGGCTGGATGTGACAGGATAATGTTGTAATTCTCATGGAATCACAATCTCCATCATGATAATGTGTTGATGGGATGTGGTAATAGTTGTTAAAAGGTCACCCAGTGTGCTGTAATTGGCTCTTTCATACTTCACTACGTTTACTACGACAGAAGGCATGACCTCGCTGGCAGAGACGGTAAATATGCCATCTTGAGAGTGTAATTATACAAGCCAAGCCTTCTTGGATCTCTTTCTCCCGCCTCCTTTGCCCTCTCTTGCCACTCGTTTTCTTACAGTCTCACTTTAGATGTCCAAATGTAACTGTAAGCTGGCATGATAAATGAAGCAAAGCTGCAGTACAATACTGTACGTATGCCATGATTGGCATACGTACAGTATTGTTAGGAAATGGGCAATTGTAAAATGAAGAACTTATTTAAAGAGGCATCCATTTTAAAAGATATATTCAGATTCATTGTCTCGCTGAAATGCTTTGTCCACTTCATTAACAATGAAAACAAAGGATTAGCTGAAAACAACATAAAAAATATACTATAAGTGATGAAAAATATAAATGGATACCTAAGCATGTACAAACAGTTTAATCACATTAGGATTTCAATGTGACAGCCCAGGGAATAAATAATAAAGAACAATCCCACACATTTATTTTTTCAAAGACAGCAGCTCCAGCTTTGTTCCTAATTAGTTCAAACACACAATTAAGTGGGAAAAATATGATTTATGCTTTTTTGGCATAAGGTGTTAAATTGAATCAATACTGTAATTAAGACAATGATACAGTAAGGGACTATACATAAAAGTTATAATTGCTCTAATTACACAGAGATAGCAAACATGCATGAGAGACAAGGATCCTCCACATACAGTCATTTAGAAGCTTTTACAAGGTTACAGTTTTTTTTGTAAACATTTATTCACATACATTTTTAGAAGTACATTCATATTTTGTTATAAATTATTTATAAAAATGCAAGTCTTTTATAATCTGAACTGCTGAGGTAACATAAATGATGAATAAGTAACACATTTAATGTAATGTAAAATATACTTACATTATTATGGGGAAAATTTCAACCTTTTTATCCATCCGTCCATTTATTTATCTTTCTATTTAAATTACTGAAAATGGTCAGCTTATGAAAAAGGGTTTTACGATTATGCTTGAATTGGTATTATAAATATATATAATATATACATATATATATATTACCATTGTTCTAATAATTTCACAGTTTTTTTTATTTTAAAGATAAGAAACATTCCTTTTATTTTTACCTTAACTGAGATTTTACAATAAAGGTTGAAACATGTTCCTTTTAATCTTGCTTTAAAAAGAAATCCTGCTTTAATTTTTTATAAATGTTAATGTTAAATGAGTGTAACAAAATGTGTCAGGTATACCTGATCCCCCAGATGTTGAAATGTTACACATTTGGTCATTCATGCATTTAAGTGCTGCATGTAATAGGGGATACAGATCCATAGCACCTCCCTGTGGTGCTGACCATCTTATTGTGTGCTCTGAATTGCTTCCACTCTTAATATCTTATCTCATATCTCCTCCACTTATAGTCCCTTTTATCTACCTAGTGAGAATATTCTTTCCATTTTAAGATTACCCTGTTAAATTACAACAGCATAAAACATTAAAAAAGACTTCTTTTATAAAACGTATCATCCACTCTGACAATGTGCTTCATTCAGTTTAGTCGGCTATTGAAAACTGCTGCCATCATTGTAACATTGTTATGGTAACTGCTTGAGTGAAGTCACCAAATCTTATTGTAAGATCTCCTACAATATCATAATAACACTTGGAAGCGGGGGCAGCAGAGTTTGACAATAATATATCGGTGGAAATCTTTCCCCCTCTCTCCAGATCCTCAGTGAGAGGCACATCAGAGGAGACATTTGCGCTTTATGAAGTGCATTCATTTGGCCATTTGCCATGTTTCCTCACCAGAGGACTGCTATGATGAATGAGAGAAGAGAAGAAGCAGATTTTCTCTCCCACCTCTCGGCTCTCCCCTGTGATTACTAATACAGAGCCCTGCAACCTCCCACACCATATGAAAACTGTAGGCTTGCTCTCATATCCTGGGTAATCCTCAATTTCCCAGAATCATTAAACTGAGACTAGCATCTCTGATGGCTGCAGATACTTGACATATTATGATTATTACCATATGAATACCTTGTCGGTAGTGGCGAGGTTACCTTAAAATCGATGTGGAAGACTGGCATAATAGCCTTTCTAGGTTGTTGCATTTGAGAATAAAAGCCCCTTTTTTATTTGTATAAGATAAATCACTGGGGTGTTAGTCCTCAGCTGTTGCCATGGTGGACAAAACAAACATCCAGATTGATGAAAAAGAAGGAAAAGTTGTATCTTTATAGTCAAACTTTCGGTATTCAATTTTATGGAAAGAATTACATTTTATTGTTGTCTAATGTTCCAAATGTCACGGTTCGTTTCACATGCAACCAGCAGGATTTTAAGCCAATGATTTGACCACGATTATCCGGAGGTGGATACTCCCTAACTAACAGAGCCACCACGGACCTGTGGTATGGAAACACTAAAACTTGAAACGCATCATTTACTGTACATATAAACTCACATTTCTGATTATAAATTCTGCCCTTAGGTAAAACGGATGAAATGTATTAAGTCGAAATGCTGAATCCAGAGAATTAAAGTCGGCTGCTTCTGTGTTAAGGGGCGATTCTGTGCTGTCGAGGGCGGACCAGGGAAATTTATGTGGGAGAAAAAATGTATGTTCAGCGGATCGGCTCCAAACCAAACATATTATCTTTTGGTATGCCCTCCTCTTCATAGCCTCAATCAGTTGTTCACAGTGTGTAATTCGCTGACATGTTCACCATGCAGAGACTTAGGAGAACATGCTCTCTCTTTCTTTACCTCTAAGGGGAAGGATAATGCGCTGCTAGTGTAGCTAACCTGGCAGCTCTTCAAAGATTCAACACAGTTTACTCATGGAAGAGGATTTTCTTTTAAAGGTAACAAAAAAATGCCAGAATCAAAAACTGAATTGTGTTTTCTTCATACCCGCTTGGTGCACAATGTACAGACTGGAAGGTTTTTAGGACTTAAGGCAGTGTCCTCTGCAAGTTAATGACTAAAAATGTCCAGGAGCATCCAGAAAGTGGAAGTGAGCGAGAAAAACATTGTAGCCCCTGAGGGTTAGATTAGCAGATCTCTGCTCCGTCTTCTGCATCAGTCCTAGTGACAATTTTGGAGGATGGGTCAGATGAAAGACAACAGAAGGAAAGCAGGATCAAAAGCCACATGCTTTCCTGTATCCCTGCTTGTTCTAAGGGGCATACATAGTGCATTGGATTCATATCAAGGTCTTTCTACAGGGAGAGTCGGCCAACATGCAGTGGCCTTATTATTCTTTACTTCAATAACAAACCCACGTCTTCCCTTCTCGCCATCAAAGGCACAGCTCTCCAGAAGTGAAAATACACATCATATATGAGTCATTCATCTTCCTTGAAATTTAAATAACTCCTTTGAACATTGTCTTTGGTAAGTTGTGGCCAAATATGTAATTCCGCATTCGCTGCAATGTCTAACATTCGTCGAAAGACAATTCGGTGGCGGCCAGGTTGCCCCCGTCATGGTTAACACAGTGTAAGAAATGTGGCTTACTTTTCCTCACACTGTGAAACTACACCACATAACTTTTCATACCTTTCAATCGACTCCCATTCGCAACCCAGTAACGACATTCACTCCCTCGCCCTGAGTGACAATAACTAAGTTGTCCACATCCATTCCACGCAGTTATCCGCCCGTAGCCTATAAAACAGAAATAACGTGGAGGTTTACTCACAGTGAGGGGTTACTCTCAGACCGGACCTGGGCAGCCATTTGAAGTGACAGGGCCGCCCATCATGCGCCTCTAACGGGGTCAGGGGGCCTTATGGGGACTTGATCCAGAGCGAGGCCACGGGGACCGGGCCTTTAGAGAGGATGGATGGAGCCCTCGTAAGAAGGAAGGACGGGCTGATTACATCATTTTTCAGACCCACCAAAAGGCCCTGTAAGGACCTTTGGGCAGCTGGATTGACAGTTGGCCTCTCTGCTAATACATTTTGGAGTGATTTGTCAAAATGAAGAAATTGTTCTTGCTGACCTATCTCGCTCAGCTGTGAGTGACTCAGTTGGAGAGACTTGACGAGACGAGCGACATATTTCTCATGCTTACAGTGAATATATGAGAGCCAAAGTCATAACAAAGCATTCATCATCATGAAAAACTCTAACTTGTTTAAGAAGTAGAAAATCTTTCAAGGCTGAGGAAATGACATTAGGGGGAACATGTCAGGAGCAGAGTTAATCACTTCCTCAGTGTGTGTCGTACTGTAGGTGGCGTCTGCTTCTGTCGGAGGGAAATATTTTTGTTGTTCTGCATTTCCTGAATATCTACAAATATTCCCCGAAGGCATGCGATGTTGCGCCACCTGTTTTCAAGGCGCATTCGTTCCCCAGGGCCCCTCAACAAATCATCCTCCTTGTTCCTCCTGCGGGGAAAGAGAAACCGTCACTCTTGGGTTTTGGGTGTCATATCAAGCTGAAAGATGCTAGAGCAAATTCGACATTTCCGTCTGTCCCAACTGGTAAAGTGAGAATCAAAAAGCGAAGGATTTGTGAAATTAGAGGAGGTTGGAAAATCTAAGCGGGAGGCTTCCTTTTAGAAAATCCATCAGGCTAAACAGTGGAAAATCTTTTTCTTTGAAATTTTAGGGATGACTAGATTTTGGCTTGTTTTTTACACGGCCTTAGTTTAACAAAGGGGGATGTATTCTTTGCTTTTTTCTTGTTTGCTTTAATGCATTAACCGGCATCAGCACACCCTCGTCTTTGTCTCAGCAGTGTAGTCATAATGACTGACCTGGATTCATACTTCTGTTTTCAATCACCATCTCCCTCCAAGGTTATTGGCCAAAATCCAAAGGTTGTTCTGGGATTCCACTTTATCAGAGGCAGAGGCAGAGCAGCATGCGGAGTTAATAATAATTTGGTCCGTGTTTTACAGCTGTTACACAATGGACACTGTGTAAAGCTCTTACGACAACGGGGCTTGGGCGCTTCCCGTTTTAGAACGAGTTCTGTCTCTGTAAGACAGTCGATGACAGAAAAATAACAGAGCAAAGAAAAGAACAAGACAATGTAACGGGTGGTTATCTATAATGCACACATCCTGTTACATGTTGCTCTTTTTGATGCTGTGACTGTGAAGACATGTTCCCTTATAGCAGAAGTGTGAAACTTTCTATAGATTGTCATTAGACTCGCCTCATGTGGTGTGAGAAAGCTGAGTTAGGACGGCAGCAAGCAGGTTCTGCCACGCTGAACATCTGCTTTCTCCATTTACCAGCCGAGCCAGAGCACATTAAAAGCTACAGGTAAGCGTTAATGCACTGCTCCTCGTCAAAGCCAGTGTTGTTTTAAGCCTGCACATTCAATATGTATCAGAGCCAACATTATGATAACTAGGTTCATCCAGGCAGCAAACAATGTTAAAAATTAAAATTCTGGAGTTTCATGCAATTTCCTGCAGAAAATAAAAGGAGTTTACTTATTTACTGCCTGACTCGAAACACATCTAATGATGAATCTGACGTCTGTCAACAATGTTTTTTTTTTGTTGGGGAATAATGAATATATTTACAGTGTAATTCAGAACTACAGTTGCCTCTAGACAGTTGAGCTTCCCCTTCATGCACCTCTCTATTTTATTCAAAGCAGAACCTCACCAAAGGAAAATCTTCTATTATCCAGCCTAACACTGCAGCCTGAGGAGAAACACTGGGTAAAACAGTGACTTAATATTTCATATTGGTTTGATTATTCATCCACACAAAGACATTTCCCTTTTTTCCTCCCTCACATTGCAACGTCCTCATTAAAAATGGGACACTGCACATTGAAACTTTTTAAAAATTCAAATATTTTCTTTCAATCTTTAAAGAGCTTATATCTAATGAACTAAGATTTAATTTGGCATGGCTTAACATCCATTTGCACTGTTCATAATTAGGAATGCAGACCTCGGTATTAAAATGAAGGGGCAAAGCCCTCTGTAAGTTCCCAAGTGAAACAAGAATTGGTTCCACTTTAAGTATTAATTGATTGGCTTTGCAGTATCCCTTACTGGAGAAGAGTACACACACATGCACACACCACACACACACACACACACACACACACACACACACACACACACACACACACACACACACACACACACACACACACACACACACACACACACACACACACACACCTACACCCACTCCACCAACACCCACACACACATACACGCACACAATTTACAGGGCACTCATTTCTCATCAATCTGGTGCTGCTTCATTTGCCTGTCTCTCAGTCCCCCAGAGAGGGACAACCTATCTGCTAGCAGAGCTTAGCATTTGATCATGAGTGTCAATATCAAACTGCAAAGCAGGATTACACACTGCTGTCGTCAATAGGCGTAATGGTTTTACATGTGTTAAGGTTAACTCAGCCATTTAATGTGCATAGTACCTTAGAGATAATCACTCAAAAAGGACTTAAAAATGTCACACAAACCTCAACAGACCTGGGCTTCTACAATGATCACACACTATACTCAGAGGGTCTTGTTGCATTTTTCTCTTTTCTAAGATTTGACAGCTTATGACTATGGAGTAGACAATTCCTACAGTATGAAACTAGTCTTCAAGGTATTTGATTCAAATTCCTTACAAGTAATATCGTTTGTGATGTATGATCAGACTGTCTGCAGCGTCACCAGAGATACTATTATTGATCATAGGCCGACCTAATATAAATTATGTTAACTGTTTATTAAGGAATAGCTTTGGTCCTGCACAAAGAGTATTCATTGTTGATCTTTTTATTTCACTGTGGACCATACTTATGATGACTTTAGAAATATGAAATAATGTCTCTACTTACTTTTCCTCTTTGCTTTTATAAAATGTTACAAAATGTCTGCCTTCACTTTTATGATTCTTTATGTCTGTGTGTGTGTGTAAGTGTTTGAGTGTATGTGTGTCCACGTGTAGCCATGCGAAGGAGAATCTTACATTTATTTTCACAAACCTAACACTCTGCCACTGTAAACCTCTGCCGGCACAAGTGACAGCTAAAAAAAAATCCCCCACAATGCTGTGAATTAGGAACCGGTCTATTAGACACATGATCACATGATGTGGGATTAGTGGACTGGAGTCTTCAAAGCTGCTATTACAACTCCTGAGATGTGATACAGGCTCCCCCACTGCTCTCTGCAGGGGCGTGTGGCTCTTCCTCAGAGAATTACCTGACACCGTCGTGTCTGCGCTCTGGGAGACAAGTGCTGTGGCTCGGAGTGGAACAGCCAACATCAGTCGGAAATGCTCCCTCCATGCTGCGCTGAGCCAACAAACCCTGCATTTAATCCCATGTGTGAGCTGCCGTGATGGCTACATGAGTTGACATCAGAGAAAAGGAGTTGGGGTGCTAAGGCTGGAATGATGGGTGATAAAGTGGATTACAGATGGGGAAATGCCATCACGGTTGAATAGTTTGTCAGACTCAAAAATGTTAATGATAGTGATTCGCTTTTTTGGTGATCTCCCTTGTATATCTGGAGATAGTGTCATGTTGTTAGAATTAGGGGTGGAGACATTTCACATTTTATTAGGTGAAAAGTTTTAACTGTAGAAAAATGTATAAATTGTAAAATAACCGTCGCTTTAGAAATTCATTATGTGGTTTAAATCTGAACGGATTTTAATTGATCTGAAGTAATAACAAAAAACCATCAAGACATCTGGCTTATGGAGGAAGGATTTTATGATTGCGCTGCATGCATTTATTTTACAATTTTATAGTGTTGTTAACACTATATCTCAACAAAGAACAAAAATGGAAGAAATAAAAGTGAAAAAAAACAACATAATTTGCTGAAGAAAAAAAAAGCGGTTGCATTCTGAACTTCAAGTTACCTTTTCTAAAGCTGAACACTGGGAATTTGGACCTCCCAGCGCAAACATTAACGGGCTGAAATGCAGCTCTGGATGTAACAAAGGAAACAATACCAGGGAAGAGAGCCAAGAAGGCAGAGCTGGCACGCCTGTTCCTGGGACCATGGGAATTTGGCTCCCAGAAATAATGGGGTTGAACAGGGCCCAGCACCACTGCTACTGTAGCTGGGAAAATGGTGCACCGCAAGCCAGGCTCCATCCAGGGAGACTTAAAACAGGGGAGGGAGGGGGAAAAAAATAAATGAAATATACAGTATGGGTTGCACCTCACAGTGTGAAGTGAGATGAGTAAAATAATGGAGGAAGGGGAAGCCTGTCTTATGTTTGTCCCGAGAAAAGTGATTGTAAATCAAAAACACTGCCCAGCTTAGGGGCTGGATGTGAGCTAACATAATACACTGTCTATGGACAAACTGCTACCTGGGCAGAAAAGGGGAAGGAAATAAAAATAGTAATAAAGCTAGGACATAAAGGGTCTTTCATGTGAGTGTTACACTGTGTGGCCAAAAGTTGATGTAAACTCTATTGCTTTATAGTATACACTATACAGTATATATGTATAATATTGGTAATGTTAATGCTAGCAGCTCCTCTCCAGCCTAATTAGGACAATAAAGGGTTATGGGCTAATGTATGACTGCCATGCCAAAGCTAATGAATGCCTGGTATACCTTGTTTCCTCCCAAGCGTCCTTGGACTGTCATCTCCAACCTTTTGATGTTGTATCTGATTATCCAGGCAGCGATTAATCATGATTAAGTAAGCACCAAGTCTCTGAGAGAGAAAGCACAGGCAGAGAGGGTGGGTGGACAGCAGGAAAGTTGCCCAGGTTCAAGCCTTAATTCTGGGCAGAACAGTCTTCTGCTTCTGCCAAGTGGACACTGGTAATGAGACAGCAAAGTACAAATCACGGTGCTTTTTTAAGTGTTGTTAAAGGAAAGATTCATTATCCAAGCCAGGCTTTATCCAAGCCATAGTTGCGGCTTCCAAAGAAACGCCTCTTGCCTTCTGTGTTAACCATCAAGTTGGACACGGCTGCAGGTTGTTCGCATGCCCGGTGTGATTTGACGGCCATTTTTACATGTTTTGTTGATGCACAGACATTTCAATATACCTTTCCGCGCACCTCTTTTCTCCCTCTCCAAAAACATTTTCCTGGTTTGATATCAGTTGATGGAATATAAATGGGTTGAAGCAGACCTAAGGTAACCACCTATTGGCCTTCATGCATTTCTAATGTAACCTGTTTTGCCCATGCTCACAGAGTAGGCCTGGCTTCATTACTCCAAGGTGCTGAGTCTTTTGCCAGAACGCTGCCTTTTCAGCGAATAGATCACCCTTGTGACCAAGGTCTCTGATACTGTATGCACCACCTGAAAGCCATAGCTGTTTGCCCAGGTGCCAAAATAATCAAGTTCAGCTCGCATGGCGGGTTATGAAAGAATATTAACTGTGGGAATAACCCGGCTTGACATGCGTCGCCCGTATGCATGATCAAACGAGAGCCCTCTCCGAAAAGGACTTTTCCAGGTAGGCCTACTGGCAGGGAAGTCTGGGGCTGTGATGACACCAACTCAATCATTGTTACTTTGAAGTCAGAGGGGTCAGTGTTGTAATGGGTTTAGACAAAGGTACACTGATTCTCTCTTTTTGCTTTCCGACCTTTTTCTGTTAATCCATTTAGCATTCTACGTCCGTAATGGATTTCCCAGTGAAGAGGGAGAGTGGAAGCTGTTGTTGAAACACGTTTAATGACGTACTGAAGGACGTAGAGCAGGGGCCCACATTATTGCCACTATCAATAATACAACTGTTTAAGTAGTCCACTTGGAATATAGGAAAATAATACTTCCCTTTCTACCACCCTGCTGCCTCTCACTGTGAGAAGTATTTTCTCCAATGAGGTCCGATGTGAAGGAATTCATTCAGCAAACCACACTACTGTGTCCCAGTTTTACTGTCAGAGGTAGTTTCTGTTAAAACAAGTAAAATGTGATTTTACTTAGAGGATTTAGGGTTTCCACCTTCATGTTTTTTCTTCACTGCTTTCCATCCATATTTCTTTTTTCCTCCCTTAAAACAGTATTTCAAGTTTAAATGATGGCAAATGATGTGTGTTTGGGGTGTGGTGAAGTAAAACAAAAATAACCCCTCATGACTGTACTGTAACTTAACATCTCCCTCACGGTCTAATGTTTAAGTGGAAAACTTCCCGAACGCAAAAGCATAAATCAGCCTTCACTCTCCTGTATGTTTCATTACAGAAATGTTAAATCATATTTCAGAGCCTGTACGAAAACATGGAGAGAAAAATAAGGAGGCATGAAGTTATGTATCTTGTGCCCATCAAACACGGAGAGAAATGGAGGAGATCACCATATAATTGGTTAGAGTGTGTGTACACATGTCTCCCTCCAGTTCCAGCACAGTCCTGCAGTTCAACACAGGCTTTGAAATGTGGATTCAAAGCTAGCGGACTTCCCTGAATCACTGAAAACCCTCAGGACATGGTTTGGCCTTTGCGGAGGTGGAAGCCAAATATGAGTCTGAGAAGATGAAGCACCCTGGCCTATCGTCTGTTCCTGGTAGGTGTTCACTCCCGATAAATATTTCATTTTGGTACAAAACAAATAACTTGACATAATTCCTCCCCCTCTCTTCCGAGTAGAATGACAGAGTGGCTGATTTACGCATGGCGAGAGGTGTAAAAAGCATGGAGGCATGCCGCTTTCCTCTATCCGCCATCTAATGGATGCAACCCGACGGGCTAACAACTGTTTGCCTTTTTTTCAGACAACTGTGAAGTGAGGACACACTTGGATTCATTTGAATTGCTGACTGTGATTTGTGAAGCGCTTTTTGACACTATTACAGTTGGCTAACTGCAGTATGTTTCCCAGAATTTATCTCACCATTAAGGCTGCTATCAAAATAGTAAAAAAAAATATCCTTTTGTATTTTAACCACAGAAATTATAAAAGTGTTAATTATTACTGCAGAGGCAATTTAGTGTGCTCATTCAAGAGGATTCAGGGGCTAAATAGTCTGACCCTAGCCGGAGTTACATTTGAGACGTGAAAGGACAAGCGATTTAAACTTTAAATCCACTGTGAAAGTGCATTAAACACTTAACTATTTTCTCATTTCTTTCTTCTTGAATGCTTGAGGCTGTCTCTGCTTTGTTGCATTTGTCAATCACTGTAATTTGGGCTCCATTTCCAAAAATAATTATCAGGTGAGTGGCAGCCCTTTGCCTGGAGTGCCAACTTGGAAGCGACGTGCCCAAGAGTATTAATTATGCCGCTCAAAATATGAAGTCTTTTAATAGAGAGGCTGACGTGACATCATTGTTTAGAGTCTTTCTTCCCCTACAAACATGACAATCACGGCTGTCCCTCTGGTCATCAGCAAAGATGAGGAGGAATTGTCAGAGGAAGTTATTAACAAGCTGTGTACCATGTGATAAAGTCAGTCAGACTCTCACTGGTACCATGTCTGTTGACTCGCATAGAGGAGAAGTGGAGAGCGCATGAAGAGTAAATCAACAACTTCAATACAGCTACGAGAGAAACAGAGCGAGCTGGAGATATGCAGAGCAACGACTGAGGGGGAGGTATTATGTGCAAAAAGCCTCAAATCTTTTAAATCCATGTACTAAAATTATTGCTGAATGTAACTGTTGATGGTGTACTCTGAGGACCTTCCAGTATCATACAGTCGCCAGCTTAAATCTCTCTTTCTCTCTCTCTCCTTCTGCCAGTCAAATGCTCACAAACAGTGCTGCACTGTAGTTGTGGTTCACATTCAGCAGTTGCTTCTGTGAAACCCTAAGAGGCAGAGACAGCTTCCAGGTCTCATTAGCATCCAGTAGCGGCTAATGCTGCCTCCCTATTACTGTCTGAGGAGCTGAAATTCAGTTGGAGATGAGCACAGCCCAGGGGGCTTAGGGTTGCCAGTTTAATTAGTGCCTGATAATTTCAATAATGAGTGACAATTCATTGGGGCTTTTTAGGTTGGCCCACTGTTTGAGTGCAAATCGATAATCCTCTGTTTCTTCCCCCACTCTCACGAGCAGATAAAGGGCGAGCGTGGGGGTGGCGGGGTGGTGGGGTGCTCTATCCCTTTGCAGGAATTAAATGAAAAGAATCAACTTAGAGAATGTCCCTTTGAAACCAAGAAAGGGAAGTCTATGTGATTTGATTTGCTGTTATTGGATGAGCAGGTGGGTCTTTAGTTGCTGTCGTGGGGTCCAGAGTAAAAACAATTTGCCTGGAGTGATACGGGATAAGTAAGTGCAGGGTGAGAGGTTTACACTTTTTTTCCACTCATCCAAATTATGCTCTTGTGTTCAAAAGAAGAGAAAATACTCTTATATGGAGAGGATGCAATTATTGAGGTAATCTGAAAATATCACCCTCTAGAGTAAAATATCTGCGAGAGAAAGGAATCTATATTTTACATAAATGTTCTCTATGCACAGCTGTTTAACATACAGTATACCCGTATAATGAAATGATGAGGAATGGTAATTCATTCAATTGCCCCCAGGCTTAAAAAACATGTTTACCTTGGTTACTTGAGAAAGGTGTTTGAACCCTCTGTAATTCAGTGACAGGCAACACAGTGCTGTTGATGCATTACGAGAATTCCTCTGTTTTATTCTTCAAGCTATTTCACAGCTCTGTGTGCAGAAGAATAGGTGACGGTGAATTAAGTTTAAACAGGCGTTTTTCATATTCACAGAAATAATTATGGAAGGTGGCACGCTGCTTTACAGTGTTATTGAAAACGAAGAATCAATTTTAGGTGTCGCAGGTAGTGCATTAAAGCACCAATTAAGAACATAACACCCAACCTACATCCGACACTTGCAGCATAATGATTGTGGAAACAGGAAGTGGGAGCATGTTATTCCCTAATTTACCTCTTCTGTCTTGAAAAGAAAATGCCTGATGTATGCAAAACAAATTACAACTAAAAATTCAGCGAAGAAAAATGGAAGTTGATACAAAAAAAAACACAAAAGCAGCAGACTGGCATGGCGCCAGGCAATATGGAGCATGGCGCTCTCAATCTGTGCAGCAATGATAATGGTATAGCCTTATTGCCCTTTGCGACGTGTCTGCATTTGACACGGTATATGTTCTACAATATCCTGATACTATACTGAGTCAGCACACTATATCCAGACCTCGGCGTACAGCGACATAGTGAAAGTGCAGTGAGAGCATGCAGCATTTCCTCACTCAGTTAGCCTGACATATTGTGAAGGACAGTAGCCTAATTATTCCTTGGCAATGGCACAGACCTGCCAGTCCCTTCAGATTGAGTTGAACCACAGAGGCTGGAGTTTGATTCCTGAGTGCCTGCTATGCTTGGAGTCAGATAGGATCTTGTCCACCAGAGATTTAATTTGGACATTCAGTGGTGTGAACCTGACCCTTATTACTCTATCCCCCTCATCACATGACCTATAGTCTTGCTCTATTACAGGCCCAAGAAAAACAGCAATCATTGCGTTAATGCGGGGAACATCAAGAGACTATTGATTGTGGTTACTTGCCGAATATTCCCTCCATGACATGCGGTTCAGTGCCCCCTTCGTGCTCATCTGTGGCAGTCTTTTTAAATATTCATGACGAGGTTGCCTTATGGTTCTGCAGCTGAATTTCTAATTGGGCCGTCAAAAGAGATACAACATGCCCTTAAGCAGCACCGTAACAGCGGTCAGCTCAAACAGAAATTGTGTGATTCAGCCACAGGGCTAATTAGCAATTAGCATTCACTGTTTACAAAGGTTTTTACCTGTGGGCCAGGGGATGGCTGAATTGAGCTTAAATCACTCCATCCTGCCTTTGAAGCTTCAAGAGCCGCCTGTCCATATCATAATGACTGGGAGGAGAGATGGAAGTGCTTCTACTGTGTAACAACATAATCATCAATTAAGGCAGGGAAATGGCAAGAAGTGGGGATTTTAGCTCATTAAAAAATCCCAGAAGAAAAAGTAACTCTGGATTTATATATATTTTCCCCCTGTCTCTCTGTCAATGTCTGCCATATTTAAAATTCAAATGATTGTGTCTTTCAAGATGAGGAAGTCCTGAAAATGTAATTCAGGGACTCGGAAGCAGACATTCCTAATAAGGGTTAAAATATGAATGACATTTGCTCCATGAAGCTGGATGAAAATTGCCTTTGCCAGTGATTTAGTCCCTCTTATTAGTTCATCCTGTCTCTAGATTTTTCCTAATGAGTTTTTTTATAACCATTATGACCAAAATGTATGTCAAACTCTTGAAATGATTGTAGTTATGGCCAACTTATAACTAAAATGTGTAGAAATTATACATATTGCATGGCCAAGTCATTGCTACGGTGTGAACATGGCATTAATACAGCAGTATATCTGTTATATGCTACACACTGTAGGGTAGCATGTTTATTATAACTTAGCGTACTGTACATTCAAGGCCATCTTCTATTTTATTATATTATATTTTTTGCTCGTTTTTTCTTGCATTTCTGTATGGTACAGAAAGATAGAGAAACATCTGTTAATTCCATAATGCATGTATTGCCCTCTTAAACAATGACAATGAGCCTGATTTAGTCCAATATGTCACTTTTATGTGATATTTGGGGATGCCCGGTGGATAACCTGGCCCCGTGTTATGTATCATCACGGTGGAGCCACTACAAGGACATACAGTATATCATGTCTTCAACAGCTTTCCAGACATTAAAAAGAATATCAGATTCCCCCAACTTCTTTGAGGATGTACTGCCTTTGAGAGAGGACTTCTTTTGAGCATATCCAAACGTTTTCATCTCTCTCATTTTTTTAAATCTATTTTTGCCACAAAGTAGGGACTCAACACAAACTAATTCAGGGTGATAAAACTGCTAGAGTGAATTTCCTGCCTAACAAAGTACAAAGATGGCTGATAAAGGGCTTATTAGAGAACCATCATTACTCTCACTTTGGGCTGAAAACGTTGACTGAGAAGCACAATTATTTCCTGAATTTTTCGCTGATGTGGCTTCAAGCTGAGGTGATGCTGAGGCTTTCCCCGACTGTCTGAGGGTTATTTGAGCGGACCTGTCAATGATGATATCCAGACAGCAGGAACAGTGCAAACTCAGGGATAAGAGTCAACAGTAATTAGAATCTATCTGGGGAGGCGGGAACACACACACACACACACATAAACACACACACACACACACACACACACACACACACACACACACACACACACACAAACACACACACACAAACACACACACACACACACACACACACACACACACACACACTGCATATTATGATGGACTCATGTGTACAAACATTGCTCATATCACAGAAGCTCAAGAAGCTAAATATATTTACATTCAAATAACTAAATATTTCACATCTGCAAAAAAACGAGTGGATACACACACACACACACACACACACACACACACACACACACACACACACACACACACACACAGCACCCATCAAAGACGTGTCCTTTAGTATGGAGATTCTGACTGTGTACTCCCCTTTTTTCCTTAATTGCTCATTAATGAGATGGAAATATATTTCTGCCACAAAGTTTGAAAAAGATGCAATCATTGAGAAAGCCATGAATCTAAACATTTGAAAAGGATATAGTAACGGGAGGCCCCCATTCTCGTTCTCTGAAAAATTAATGCGGCGCATGTTATATTTATTACAAGGCCGACTGTCATTCATTTTACCCAAACTAACAGAAATTAAAAGTGACAGCAACCTCATCAAGAATGAATGCCATTGTATTCTACACGGGGCTGGAAAGACAGGAGAAAATCTGATAATAACACACAGGCATCCACAGTGCATCTGTAACAGGGAAAAGCAAAGGAGAAATGCTGTGAATGAAGGAATGGGGGCAAAATAAATCATAAAATACAGAGCAAAATGCCGCTTTATAACTTTTAGTTCACTTTTTATTCCAACTGCATTTTTGAAGTTAAAGCATGATTATGAATCTGACATACATCTTGATAATTGACATGGACAAAATTAAAAGAATAAACCAAATAAAATACCAACAGTGACTTGCATACTGAAATGTTTTGCACGGCTACTTCAGAATCTATTTTGAAATATTTTCCGAGATGTGTATAATTGCCGGCTCCACTCATTAAAGGAGAGGGGTTCTAATCTGAGAATGCTGCAGCTAAATGGTCAGGTTCCCATGTGAGGGAAATAAATGAAATATTAGTTTATTACATATTTAAATCTCTCTCCCCAGGCTGTCTTCCCTCTTTTTTTCCTGGGTTGGTTTGCATTATAATGTTCACCAAACAGTTTCCCCAACTAATGGCTTGCAACAACGTGGTCCTGCTTATCCCCTCTGCTTTTGGTCTAGATTTTCATAACAAATTACTGTGGAAAGGGAGGGAAGGGAGAAGCCTCCAACTTCCTGAAGAGGCAACGGGGAAAAATTCATCTTTAAGCGGTACAAAGTTGAACAGTGCCTGTGGAACGTTTTTCACAGCGTGTGTCCGTTAAACATTGAGTAGACAGTCAACTGCGTATAATAAGTCAACGTTGTCAGGAGGATGACAGCAACATTTGGAAATAGGAAATCCATATTGCATGCTGCTTCTTGAGAAAAGCTTTTTCACTAAAGTGTGCAGGATTGCAATGCCCTTTTCTCTGACTAACAATGGTTTTATTAGTCCTATTTGCATGTCAGGTCCAAGGTCACATTAAAATTCCCCGACTGCTTTGTAAGTTCATAATCTAAGTCCTATCCATCAAAATGCTGATGTATCAAAACAAACAGAGGGCTGAGAGCAGAGATAGAGCACGGGATGGGCTCTCTGAATAATCGTTAAGGGCAGCCCCCTCGCTCTCCCTATCTCAGGTGTGTGATTAAAATCAATTAAATCACTCCTCTAGTGTCAACCGCCCCAAATCTCCTGACAAATGAAACGCTGCTTTAGGAAGACGAGGATGTTCCTGGTCCTGTCGTGGCTCGGCTCATATTCACAAATGAGATTAAGATTGGGCTGCTGAGGGATTTCAAAGGCCTGTTTTCCATAAGAGCATGAAACAGCCTGTGAAGCCCGTGTAGGCTACATTAAGTAGACTTGAAAGTGTCTGGAGCAGAGATCAGCTCCCAGCCCACAGTGAGAGTAACTAGCTGGAAAAAAGGGGAGATTATTTACCTGCATCTACAGAATGAGACTTTTATAGAGGGAAGTTGGATCTGTAGCAATGTTCTGTTTAGGAAAAATAATCCAATATTCCATAAATTCTTAAAAGCCCTGAATCTATTTGTGACACAATATTATGATTTGTCTGATGCATCCATTAATGAGTTTTTCATCTAATATTAATATGTATTAAATCATGTGTTTTGAGTCAATACAGTTTTCACCACAGCACTGCCTTTGCTGTGTGTCTTCAGACAAATTAAGCCATTTACAGAGCATCAATATGGAATCATTAAATGCCCTTTGTGTATTGTTCTCTATGGTCTACGGACCACCCCTCTTTCACTTGCTCTTTTTCTCTCTCACACACACACACACACACACACACACACACACACACACACACACACACACACACACACACACACACACACACACACACACACACACACACACACACACACACACACACACACACACACACACACACACACACACACACACACACCTACACACACTGGCTTGGCTCGCGCATCAGATGTGAGCCGAGGTTTGAGCCCTCCGCAGGCTTCTTTATGACGACAGTCGGTGAGATCTGCTGATCCCATCTCCAGTGGGCCTCTGTAACCCCCCTTTGTAACATTAGGCAAAAGCGCTAAATCAAAGTGTGGAGTCAGCCCAGTGTGTGTGTTTAACGTCCCCCTGCTCTTGTCACCAATGACCAGGGGCGGGCTGCCACGTGTCCTTGCCCTATCCCCCGGTGTCCTATCACTCCTTTATCTGTCCACAAGGCATGGCCGCTCTCCCAAAGACAACCACACATGCATGCTCAAGAAGGGCCTTTTTTATTCATCTCAACACC